>NC_136596.1:1398757-1448757 GCF_910589615.1 Taurulus bubalis | reverse complement strand
TCAACCAGCGCAAGAGAGAGAGAGAGAGAGAGAGAGAGAGAGAGAGAGAGAGAGAGAGAGAGAGAGAGAGAGAGAGAGTCACTGAGAGCAACACAGAACTCACAATAAAGAGAAAATATGCTTCTGGAACATAAAAAACAAAAACCTACTGAGCGCCATCTTTGTTGTCGATCACAGAGTTGACAAAGTTGACGAGGCGTCAGGCTGAATTCTGGCGGTTCACTCAGGTTGTTGTTCTGTTCTGCTCTGTTTCAACAATGTTAGGCTGCTAATACATGTCAACCTGAAGCCGTCAACTATTGAAAGTTATCAATGCATTTATGATCTTTAACCCTCCAAACCACAGCTGGACGAAGACCCATCAGAGTAGAGAATAAAAGCTAGCATTAGCTGCAGCCTCACATCTGTTCACATGTGCTAGCTAGCATTAGCTGCAGCCTCACATCTGTTCACATGTGCTAGCTAGCATTAGCTGCTGCCTCACATCTGTTCACATGTGCTAGCTAGCATTAGCTGCAGCCTCACATCTGTTCACGTGTGCTAGCTAGCATTATCTGCAGCCTCACATCTGTTCACGTGTGCTAGCTAGCATTATCTGCAGCCTCACATCTGTTCACGTGCGATAGCTAGCATTAGCTGCAGCCTGAAGACAGGGACGCCACACCGTGTGCAGCTTGAGATGAACCTCCTCCACAAACCCAGCCGGTAGTCTGTAGGGACAGTTTGTTCCAAGTGCTGGCGGAACAAACTGTAGACGTTTGGACATTCAAGGCTACATGAGAACCAACCGTGCATCGCTACATTACGTTGCTACATCACAATGCTACAATACGTTGTTACATTACGTTGCTACATTTCGATGTTACACTCACTACGTTGTTACACTACATTGCTACATTACGTTGCTACATTTTGTTGTTACACTACGTTGTTACACTACGTTGCTACATTTCGTTGTTACACTACGTTGTTACACTACATTGCTACATTACGTTGCTACATTTTGTTGTTACACTACGTTGTTACACTACGTTGCTACATTTCGCTGTTACATTACGTTGTTACACTACGTTGCTACATTTCGTTGTTACACTACGTTGTTACACTACATTGCTACATTACGTTGCTACATTTTGTTGTTACACTACGTTGTTACACTACGTTGCTACATTTCGCTGTTACATTACGTTGTTACACTACGTTGCTACATTTCGTTGTTACACTACGTTGTTAGACTACATTGCTACATTACGTTGCTACATTTTGTTGTTACACTACGTTGTTACACTACGTTGCTACATTACGTTGCTACATTTCGTTGTTACACTACGTTGCTACATTTCGTTGTGACACTACGATGTTACATTACGTTGCTACACTACGTTGCTACACTACATTGTTACACTACGTTGTTACACTACATTGCTACACTATGTTGTTACATTACATTGTTATATTACGTTGCTACATTAGGTTGTTACATTACGTTGTTGCTTGTTTGAGTTGCTACGTTATTATTTGAACACAATAATCTTCTTTCAAACCATAACCAGGTAATTCTGTTGCCCAAACCTAACCAATCGTATTACAACGTTAACAGCGTTTCATTGAGAGTATCTCGAAGCGCGATACAAGGCTGATATGTTCTGCTGACTGGGCTGGAGGTCACCTGATGAAACACTAACAACCATCAGCACGACATAAAAGCCTCAACCTGACGTTCAGCCCACCACAGTGCTGTTTACAACCACCAAGACATCCACGCTCAGACTGGGCTGAAGAGCAACCTGGAGATATTAAACTATTTGTTCTAACAGGCTGACATGTGCAATCAGAGCAGAGATTCAGGCGTCTCTGAGTTCTCAGGTGGACGCTTCAGCTTTCGCTCCCGAGTAAAATGACTCAAGTGCATCAGCCAAACGGCCGAAATGCAAATGTAACCTGAGAGCAGGTGGTGACGAGGTCTGAACCGGAGAGGAGCAGCAGATGGTTGAAAAAGAGCTGCTGGTATCTGAAGAATGTAAAGAGCGCTTGATTTAACATGCAGAGCTTTGAACTGACAGCCAAGGTGAACGCAATCAAACGTACCTAGAAGTGTTGAATCCCGGTTCCATCATTCACAGAGGTGTGCCGAGGGTGTTTTCACCCAGAGTTCTGGGCTTTTGTTTAAACACTGTCTTCGATTTGAAAACTTTGCTTTGTCACATTTATTCTGGATTTAAGAGTTTAAATCTGATCAGTAACTCTAAAGTTCATCAACTGAAGACTGTGCTGCTCGGCTGAGTATATACACACACACACACACACACACACACACACACACACACACACACACACACACAGCGGTGGTGGGGGAGCAGAGCGGCTCCTCTGTCTCCGGGTCGTCTACGAGGCCGAGTTACGAGTCACCGAGCAGAGCGACCGTTTGTCTGATTGATGAGTCCTGTGACTTTAAGATGTCCCTTAGATTCCCCTTAAAGGACCAGTTTGCTGTAAATAGTGTGGAGTGCTCTCTCTCTCTCTGGAGTAGAAAGTTGGCTCTGGGATCAAAAGGAAAGCACATCGGTGGAAACAAGAGTTTGAGACCAGGAAACAGGTTCTAACCCCTATTGCTCAACAAAGCTTTCCGTCAGTCAAGGTCAAACCTTACGTGTGCGTCTGACCTTCAGTGGAGGGGAGCTTGAGACTGAAGAGACTGCGTCTGGTGGTCTGGTGACCTGAGGTCACGCGTCTTTGGAGACGTTCATCTAAACATCTGAAGGACTTCTCTGGAAGGAGGTTGGTTCCCCCGCGAGTCTGCTGCCAACATGCAAGATACGAGTGGTTGAATAGCTCCAACCTTTGGGACCCGCCTCCGAAACAAATCCCTTTAAAATGTCTCCAGGCTCAACTGGAGACATTGGATAGGAAGAAGGACCTTTTTATTGATCGAGAGGGAGATTCAGTTGGATGTCATGGAGTCCTCAGAGTCTTCAGAGTCATCAGAGTCCTAATTATCCTCAGAGTCTTCAAAGTCCTCAGAGTTCTCAGAGTCTTTAAAGTCCTCAGAGTCTTCAGAGTCCTCAGAGTCCTCAGAGTCTTCAGAGTCCTCCAAGTCCTTAGAGTCTTCAGAGTCCTCAGTCCTCAGAGTCATCAGAGTCTTCAGAGTTCTTAGAGTCTTCAGAGTTCTCAGAGTCCTCAGAGTCTTCAAAGTCCTCAGAGTCCTCAGTCCTCAGAGTCCTCAGAGTCTTCAGAGTCCTCCAAGTCCTTAGAGTCTTCAGAGTCCTCAGTCCTCAGAGTCATCAGAGTCTTCAGAGTTCTTAGAGTCTTCAGAGTTCTTAGAGTCCAGACCGCTCTGACCGATGGAGTACATGCACAAACACAAAAGGTTATGAAAACTTGCATCATCACCAGTGTCTTTTGTTGGCTCGTTGGCTCGTGGAAATACAAACAATTATACTTTCACAAAGCTGTTGCTGAACTTCCTGTAAAGGAGGAGCTGTGGGTGGGTTCAGGCTCCGCCCACGTCTGTCATTTTAAGGGCGCTTGTGTGGTTTCTTTGGGGCGAACTGTTCCTTTAACACCACAGATCAGGAAGATACTTCCAGGTCTGAGAGCCGAAGCCGTGCGTTTGATTCCTTTCTTCACCGACTTGACTTGAGGGTTGGGGGGACTGAAGCCGGTCCACCAGGACCCAAAGACACATGCCTGGTCTGGACTAAGGTCCCGCCTCTGACCGGGCAGATAGCCAATCAGATTTCGACGGTGACATCTTAACATGCCAAAGTGTAAAAGAGCCGGGAACCAAACATCCAGAGAGGTCTTCACTAGCTCCCTTCAGAGGGTCCTCAGGGCCACCGCTCTCTTCATCCTGAAACCGTGATGAAGAGGAGGAACTTCAGCAGAGAGAGTCGATGCGTGTTGCTCTGTTTGTCGTTGGGTTTGGAGCCAAACACTGAGCTCTATGGTCCAGGTCACCATGAACTAGTACTTAGACAGCAGGAGGTTCTGGGTTTGATCCCCGCAGGAACCATTACATTTCATTTCGCTGATGCTTTTATCCAAAGTGACTTACATGTTTGCTCTATACACCGTAGACAAAGCAATGGGGAGCAATTAGGGGTTAAGTGTCTTGCTCAAGGACACAACTACGTGGACTAGCAGAGCCGGGGCACGAACCACCAACCCTCTGATTGAAAGACAGGCATGCTAACCAGTTAGCCACCACAGACGTCATCGTGGATTTATTCATCACGTAAGTTACCGCACTTCTACAACGACTATCTTTTTAACGATTTTTTATTAAACAGTAGTAGTAGTTAATGAACTTTTATTTAACATAACTAAGTATATTTTAACAAAATGTAATATATACTGTATATTAAAACATATAATAAATATAAATATATATATGTATATAATATATATGTATTATACATACAAATATATACATAATATAAAAATATAAATATATATGTATACAAATGCATACAAATATATATATGTAAAAATATATACCAACATTTTAAATTAAACAATTTATGAACTGAGTGAAGAGGGAATTCATGTGTGAAGGTTTGAACCTGAGCTGAAAATAACCCAAACATGATTCCTCACACACACACACACACACACACACACACACACACACACACACACACACACACACACACACACACACACACACACGACGTGTCTTTAAATCTATCATTTTGAGGGACCAGGTCTCTGGTCTCTGTCTCTGGTCTCTGGTCTCTGTCTCTGTCTCTGAGGAACCAGGTCTCTGGTCTCTGGTCTCTGGTCTCTGTCTCTGAGGGACCAGGTCTCTGGTCTCTGTCTCTGAGGGACCAGGTCTCTGGTCTCTGGTCTCTGGTCTCTGTCTCTGAGGGACCAGGTCTCTGGTCTCTGGTCTCTGGTCTCTGTCTCTGAGGGACCAGGTCTCTGGTCTCTGTCTCTGGTCTCTGTCTCTGAGGGACCAGGTCTCTGGTCTCTGTCTCTGAGGGACCAGGTCTCTGGTCTCTGTCTCTGGTCTCTGTCTCTGAGGGACCAGGTCTCTGGTCTCTGTCTCTGGTCTCTGTCTCTGAGGGACCAGGTCTCTTTTCAAATGTTGGCACAAACTGTAATTTCAATCATTTTATTTGCAAGAATAAAGTTTTTTCTGTTGTCATTTATTTTTAAAGGCACAGCACCTCGTCTGTATGGCATGTGCTAAACAAATAAGGATTATTATTAAAATTATTATTATTAAGAAAGAGGAAACACTTGGATTCATATCTTAGGAAAATTAACGAGACACTAAAATGTAAAGATATAATAATGAAGTTATTTGACTTTATAAACACAATTATTACCAATATTGTCTGTGTATTATTCACAGTAATATGATACCTGTTATATAATATTCATACAGACAGAACTAATGGGCTGGAAATAAGATATTAGAAGTGTCCTACACTGATCTGAGAGCAGCAGAGATTCTGGAGAGCACAACTCAGATGTCTCGTTCAGACCTCAAAGAGCTGATCTCAGATCCGTTGTTGGACCTCTTTGCGCTCCTCGGATACAACACGCACACGCACGCACGCACGCACGAACACGCACGCACACACACACACGCACGCAGTCAGCTGATACCTGTCCTCCGTGTCCGTCCTCTCGGTCTCGGGGTCCCGGTCCAGCGGGTCGGCGCGCTGCTGCAGGCCGAGCTCAGAGGCTCATGGCCGGGGAGAGAGTCCCGGGACCGCGGGCCGTCGGCTAGTTCTCCTTTCAGCGTCTTCTCCTGCCTTGACTTCAGCAGAGTGCTGGAAGGAGGAAGAGGAGGAGGAGAAGGAGAAGGAGAAGGAGAAGAAGACGAGGAGGAAGAGGAGGAGGAGGAAGAGCTGCAAACTCCAAAGAGACGGGAACAGAAGAAAAAAAGTTGCTGTGTATTTACATCACATCCCGTTTCCGAGGAGGAAGAGGAGGAGGAGGAAGAGGAGGAGGAGGAGGAGGAGGAGGAGGAGGAGGAGGAAGGCAACATGAGCCCCCTGAGGGTCTGTCATCTGAGAAGTTGAAGGAAATCTGCTGTCGAGTCCAAAGAACTACAGGAGACTGTTATGTTTAACTGATATAATCACTATTACAACATATATATATATACATATATATATATATATATATATATATACATATATATATATTATGATTAAAAATATATACTGTACATATAAAAATGCATATATATAATAAATAATATATATAATTTATAACAAAATAAAAAATACATGAATATATATTTATCTCTAAACATTTTTAAATATACATATTTTTAAATATATAATTTATAAAAATATAATACATATTTAAATAAAGTCAACACATATATATATATATATATATATATATATATATAAATATATATATATAATATACATAACAATGTATACATAATAAATACATTATACAATAATACAATAAATACATAACATGCATGTGTATCTTTTATACATATTCATATGAGTTACTTGTTATAGAAGTTATATTATGTATTATAGTATCCAAGGTAAACACATAACCAATAAACAAACATAATGGATTAAATAACAACTCCGATAAATTCCTCTCTTAACTTACACTTTCATTTTTGACTATTTGGCAAATATATGAAATATCATTTGAAGATGTTACGGTTTAGATTCTGATATTTTGGATTCAATAAATTTAAAGGAATGGTTTCACATTACGGGTATTTAAAATGTGTGTGTGTGTGTGTGTGTGTGTGTGTGTGTGTGTGTGTGTGTGTGTGTGTGTGTGTGTGTGCGCGTGTGTGCGTGTGCGTGTGTGTGCGTGTGCGTGTGTGTGTGCGCGCGTGCGCGTGCGTGTGCGTGTGCGTGTGCGTGTGTGTGTGTGTGTGTGTGTGTGTGTGTGCGTGTGTGTGTGTGTGTGTGTGTGTTCAGGACAGCAGGGGGCAGCAGAGTTTTAAAGTTAAACAGAAAGTTTCAAAAGCTGCAGAAACACCAATGAGATGAAGGTGATGAAGATGAAGAGATGAAGGTGAAGTGATGAGGTGATGAAGGTGATGATGTGATGAAGGTGATGTTTAGTTACGTTACACACATTCTGAAGACTCTACAGGTGAATAGGGTGAAAACATTACCTCATAGATATCACTTCATCGCTCACATTAAGAGGAGGATTTATTGCTACAAGTGTTATCAAATGTGATGTTTAAATATGCAAATCAGGCATTATGTAATTGTGACTTTAGTAGAAATCTAGACGTAAACAGAGAGAGTGTCTGAAATGAGCTGCTGTCGTAATGAAACCTGCAGCCGGTTATTCAACAGCTGGACCGGGTCCAGCTGGACCGGGTCCAGATGGACCGGGTCCAGATGGCTGCCGGCTGCTCGCGTCCTCCTTCTTGTTCTTCAGACTCAGAAAGGGCCAAAGCAAACATTCTGCATTAATATCCATTAACCAACTTATTGTAGCTCCTGTTTTTTTTATGTGTGTAGTTCCAACAGAAACCAGGACTTTCATTCTGGTCAGGCATGAATTACCGTTTTAAAAAGTATTTAGTGTGTTAATTTATAAGAAACATATGTGTTTTATAAAACATTTAGCTTTCAATAAAACATAAAACGTAGGTTCAACAGCTGCGAGACAAAGTGCAGTTAAAGTTAAAAACAAAGATGGCGAAAGTTAAAAACAAAGATGGCGACTGTTGAAACAAAGATGGCGAAAGTTAAAAACAAAGATGGCGACTGTTGAAACAAAGATGGCGACTGTTGAAACAAAGATGGCGACTGTTGAAACAAAGATGGTGACTGTTGAAACAAAGATGGCGACTGTTGAAACAAAGATGGCGACTGTTGAAACAAAGATGGCGACAGTTGAAACTAAGAGAGAAACGACCAAAACCAGTAAAGTGTAGTTTGACTCTGGGGACAGAAAACAGACCTCCTGTCAATAATGAAATCAAACCCTGAGTTCTTTGTAAACACACAGAAGTGAAGTATTTCCTGTGAAGGAAGTAAAGAGCTCGGCGCTGCATGGATGTGGTCTGAACCAGCTGAGTGACGCAGCAGAAATGATGCTTCTGGGTTTTCCACAGTAGAAACAAACAGCATGAAGGACTCATGTTTGTTTTCCCCAGGTTTCCTTAAAGTCTCCTCCTCATCACCATCATCATCACCATCATCATCACCATCATCATCACCATCATCATGGCCCCTGACGGCCCACGTTTCTCCAGCGGTCAGACAGCAGTGTATTCTTGGGCTGCGTGAGCGATAGCGGTCCCAGTCACAGTTTCCTCAGCGAGCCGCTATCAACATCAACACTGTGACTCATTCAGAGGGAAGCGGGGACAACCGGAGGTCTAATATCACCTTGTGGAAATACTCTGTTTCAGTACAAGTACTAATGTCACACTGTAAAATAATATGCTGCAGTAAAAGTAGTAAAACTACACTATAAAAATACTAATATCACCCTGTGAAAATAGTTTACAAAGTACTAATATCACCTTGTGGAAATACTCTGTTTCAGTACAAGTACTATTGTCACACTGTAAAATAATATGCTGCAGTAAAAGTAGTAAAACTACACTATAAAAATGCTCTGCTACAGTAAGTACTATATCACACTACAAATACTGTTTCAGTAAATGTAAACCACAATGTGAAAATACTCTGTTACACTAAAAGTACCAATACCACAGTAAAAAAACTAGATAATGCCGTCCCACAATGCCTTGCAGCGTCACACATGTAAACATTAGTTACTTAGTTTCACTGGTCTGAGAGACTTTGTATCCACTTGTAGGGCCGTATATTTAATATGCAATGTAATGTATTAACTTCATGAGGTAATTGCTTCTTAAAACCATGAAATGTTGTCATTTTAACTCAGTTATTGACCTTTCTTTGTTTCTTTGCAGCGTCCTAAATGTTCTCATGATAAACTGTTGTACTTTTCCACCGAGCGTCTCCTCGCCGCCGGCCGAGCAGCCAGATCCTGTTTGATTGACAGCTCGTTTGACTCGTGTCTCGACGTCTCTCCGACATTCCTGCCGTTCCTCCGAAGCTGGGCGAGGAAGAGGAGTGACTCTTCGTCCCGTTCACAGGGAGTAAAGAACATTAAACGTCTGACAGTTAAAGCAGATCACAATGAATTACAGAGCAACAACTAATCATATTAATTAATAATAAGTACTCATACGTAAGTATCAAATCAGTTTGGCAATTTTCATTTATTAATTTGTATGACCAAATTAGTTTAGCAATTTCAATATAATCATTTAATAACAGTATTCATATTTCTACAATAACAACAAATAATACTTTGACAAAAGATTAGGATAATCATGATGTTCTGGGTGTTCTGGGTGTGTCCGAGTGCTGCACTTCAACATTGAGTAAGACTTCCTGCAGTCTTTGTTTCCAGTAACTGTCACCACTTTGTCTCCTACAGACGGGAGACGGTGATTCTACAGAAATATTACACAGACTATGTATTCGGTTATTGCTTCAACCTTCAGCTCCCTTTGAGCTTGTTTTTGTCCCGAGGATGACGGAAGAAATATATTAATCCCCCGAAGACTTTTTTTATGTCAATCTGTTGATCTAAATATCAAGTAGCGTTGGATGTACCTTAAACCTTCATGTGTTAAAGCTGCATTCTCTCTCCTGACGACCAGCGGGTGACTCCTCTGGTTGTATAGAAGTATATGCTTCATGTGTTAAAGCTGCATTCTCTCTCCTGACGGCCAGCGGTTGACTCCTCTGGTTGTATAGAAGTATATGCTTCATGTGTTAAAGCTGCATTCTCTCTCCTGACGGCCAGCGGTTGACTCCTCTGGTTGTATAGAAGTATATGCTTCATGTGTTAAAGCTGCATTCTCTCTCCTGACGACCAGCGGGTGACTCCTCTGGTTGTATAGAAGTCTATGCTTCATGTGTTAAAGCTGCATTCTCTCTCCTGACGGCCAGCGGGTGACTCCTCTGGTTGTATAGAAGTCTATGCTTCATGCTGTATATAACTCATGCTTGATTTTATCACTTGCACATGTGATTTGTGTGATTTCATGACCACATGTGATTCGTGTGATTTCATGACCACATGTGATTGCAGCATCACAAATAAAAGCCTCGATGCCGTGAAAGTGCAGCAGCGATTGTGTCATGTGTTCAGGTGTGATGCAACGAGTGACATCACGCTGCCACTTCCGGTGTGCAATGTGTGGAATGTTACCGCTCACCTGGTTCCTGTGTGAGCGGAGAGCTTCCTGCTCTTTGGGCGACTGGGTGAGTGGGAGGTGAGCTCAGATTAGCAGTCAAGTGTCGGATGTATGACTGTGCACCTGAACCTGGCTCCACCCGGCCGGGCCTCTGGGTGTTCCCCACCACACGCATACTTCAAATGCCTTTCGAATACTCGACTTCTGCAGAACAGAGAACCCGAGGATTTATTAAACATACAGTAACTCAGTCAAAGATATTACTCATCAGACATAAAGAAATGTCCGGACGCGTACTCATCTCCTCACAGATTAACCACACATTTTAATTTCAGTGTATGTGGCAATAATGCAACTTGATTTATTGCTATATTATAAAGGATGTTATACTTCAGTTATGGTTCTCACCCCGGAGTTAAACACATGAGAGTTGGTCTCAGGTGTAGTGGAGGAGTAACGGGGAGGTTGTTTTAAATAGCACGCAGTCCCACGGTGCCACTTCAGGTATGTCTGCAATGCGGCTCCATCGGGTTCCTGCAGAGCGACGGCTGAACAGGAAGCAGATAATTAGCATTGTGGAATTTTGGAAAAAACTGCTTCTCTGAAACGTTGATCACCGGAACAGAATATCTGAATATTAAACTGATAGAGTCGTCATTCCAATCAGAAACGACACATGTGGTCTAAAGTCAGAATGTTTAGGAAACAAACGCACTACTTGGTCACCAATGAGCACAAACATTGACCCATTCCCTCTTCTGGGGACGGATTACTTGAAGGGCCAGTGGGGCCCTGGGTAGGGGGCCCCTGGGTCTGTGATTGAAGTTACTGCCAACATTCCTTGTTGGGAAGTCACAAAGAGACACAAAACGACAACAAAGAGAGACAAAATAACCACAAAGAGACACAAAAGGCCCGGGTCCCCCACTGACTGATTCTGTCACCCCCAGGACTATTTTTCTTTCTTTTCTTTCTTCTTGCCGGTCAGTCCTCTGTACACTTCATATTTAAACACTCATGGCACTTAACATACACTTTTTAACTTAAACACACATGTCACTTTAACATACACTTACATTAACGTTATCTGTTTGTCTGGGCACTTTATCTTATACTTGATTTTGATATCATTGCACTGTTGTTGTCGTTGACTGTTGTTTGTCTCGTCTACTGTATGCACCTTCCGTTTAGCAGCATTCCTCGTTTGTGTAAACATTCCTGGCAATAAACGGTTTCTGATTCTGATTCTGAAGGTCTACAAAGAAACACAAAACTACCACAAAACGACACAAAAAGACACAAAAGGTTTATAAAGAGAAACAAAACGACCACAAAGAGACAGAAAAGGTCTACAAAGAGTCGTCACAATGGGCCCTCATGTCGTCACAATGGGCCCTCATGTCGTCACAATGGGCCCTCATGTCGTCACAATGGGCCCTCATGTCGTCACAATGGGCCCTCATGGCGTCACAATGGGCCCTCATGTCGTCACAATGGGCCCTCATGGCGCCACAATGGGCCCTCATGTTGTCACAATGGGCCCTCATGTCGTCACAATGGGCCCTCATGTCATCACAATTGGCCCTCATGTCGTCACAATGGGCCCTCATGTTGTCACAATGGGCCCTCATGTCGTCACAATGGGCCCTCATGTCATCACAATTGGCCCTCATGTCGTCACAATTGGCCCTCATGTCGTCACAATTGGCCTTCATGTCGTCACAATGAGGCCCTCATGTCGTCACAATGGGCCCTCATGTCGTCACAATGGGCCCTCATGTCGTCACAATGGGCCCTCATGGCGTCACAATGGGCCCTCATGTCGTCACAATGGGCCCTCATGGCGCCACAATGGGCCCTCATGTTGTCACAATGGGCCCTCATGTCGTCACAATTGGCCCTCATGTCGTCACAATTGGCCCTCATGTCGTCACAATTGGCCTTCATGTCGTCACAATGAGGCCCTCATGTCGTCACAATGGGCCCTCATGTCGTCACAATGAGGCCCTCATGTCGTCACAATGGGCCCTCATGTCGTCACAATTGGCCTTCATGTCGTCACAATGAGGCCCTCATGTCGTCACAATGGGCCCTCATGTCATCACAATTGGCCCTCATGTCGTCACAATTGGCCCTCATGTCGTCACAATTGGCCTTCATGTCGTCACAATGAGGCCCTCATGTCGTCACAATGGGCCCTCATGTCGTCACAATGAGGCCCTCATGTCGTCACAATGGGCCCTCATGTCGTCACAATTGGCCTTCATGTCGTCACAATGAGGCCCTCATGTCGTCACAATGGGCCCTCATGTCGACACAATGGGCCCTCATGTCGTCACGAGGCCCTCATGTCGTCACAATGGGCCCTCATGTCGTCACAATGGGCCTTCATGTCATCACATCCCTCATGTCATCACAATGGGCCCTCATGTCATCACAGCCCTCATGTCGTCACAATGGGCCTTCATGTCATCACAGCCCTCATGTCATCACAGCCCTCATGTCATCACATCCCTCATGTCATCACAGCCCTCATGTCGTCACAATGGGCCCTCATGGCGTCACAATGGGCCCTCATGGCGTCACAATGGGCCCTCATGTCGTCACAATGGGCCCTCATGTTGTCACAATGGGCCCTCATGTTATCACAATTGGCCCTCATGTCGTCACAATGGGCCCTCATGTCATCACAGCCCTCATGTCGTCACAATGGGCCCTCATGGCGTCACAATGGGCCCTCATGGCGTCACAATGGGCCCTCATGTCGTCACAATGGGCCCTCATGTTGTCACAATGGGCCCTCATGTTATCACAATTGGCCCTCATGTCGTCACAATGGGCCCTCATGTCGTCACAATGGGCCCTCATGTCATCACAATTGGCCCTCATGTCGTCACAATTGGCCTTCATGTCGTCACAATGAGGCCCTCATGTCGTCACAATGGGCCCTCATGTCGACACAATGGGCCCTCATGTCGTCACAATGAGGCCCTCATGTCGTCACAATGGGCCCTCATGTCGTCACAATGGGCCTTCATGTCATCACATCCCTCATGTCATCACAATGGGCCCTCATGTCATCACAGCCCTCATGTCGTCACAATTGGCCCTCATGTCATCACAATGGGCCCTCATGTCATCACAGCCCTCATGTCGTCACAATGGGCCTTCATGTCATCACAGCCCTCATGTCATCACATCCCTCATGTCATCACAGCCCTCATGTCATCACATCCCTCATGTCATCACAGCCCTCATGTCGTCACAATGGGCCCTCATGTCATCACAGCCCTCATGTCGTCACAATGGGCCCTCATGTCATCACATCCCTCATGTCATCACAGCCCTCATGTCATCACAGCCCTCATGTCATCACAATGGGCCCTCATGTCATCACAGCCCTCATGTCATCACATCCCTCATGTTTTCACAATGGGCCCTCATGTTGTCACAATGGGCCCTCATGTCATCACAATGGGCCCTCATGTCATCACAGCCCTCATGTCATCACATCCCTCATGTTGTCACAATGGGCCCTCATGTTGTCACAATGGGCCCTCATGTCGTCACAATGGGCCCTCATGTCGTCACAATGGGCCCTCA
Organism: Taurulus bubalis; assembly: GCF_910589615.1. NCBI lineage: Eukaryota > Metazoa > Chordata > Actinopteri > Perciformes > Cottidae > Taurulus > Taurulus bubalis. The sequence goes on along the minus strand of NC_136596.1, from coordinate 1,434,956 downwards.
TGTCGTCACAATGGGCCCTCATGGCGTCACAATGGGCCCTCATGTCGTCACAATGGGCCCTCATGTCGTCACAATGGGCCCTCATGTTGTCACAATGGGCCCTCATGTCGTCACAATGGGCCCTCATGTCGTCACAATGGAGCCTCATGTCATCACAATGGGCCCTCATGTCATCACAGCCCTCATGTCATCACATCCCTCATGTCATCACATCCCTCATGTCGTCACAATGGGCCCTCATGTTGTCACAATGGGCCCTCATGTTGTCACAATGGGCCCTCATGTCGTCACAATGGGCCCTCATGTTGTCACAATGGGCCCTCATGTCGTCACAATGGGCCCTCATGTCGTCACAATGGGCCCTCATGTCGTTACAATGGAGCCTCCCAGCCGGCTCCAGGATGTTCAGGCTAAAGTTTTGTTGGTTAATTCTGACTTTTTTAGCTTCCAGTCTGATGCAGTCGGGAATCTCCCGTTAAATTCCTTCATTCCTTCCTTCCTTGCTCCCTCCATTTCCTCCACTCTGTCCTCCCCCGCTCCCTCTTCATCCTCCTCTTCCTCTCCTCTCGGGTTTCAGCACCCTGCCTTCCTCCCTCTGGATCGGACTGGAGGCCTCCAGCCAGATGAGTCACTGTATCGGTATGCAGGGAGAGAGAGGGAGGAGGAGGAGAGAGGGAGGAGGAGGGGAGAGGGAGGAGGAGGAGAGAGGGAGGAGGAGGGGAGAGGGAGGAGGAGGAGAGAGGGAGGAGGAGGGGAGAGGGAGGAGGAGGGGAGAGGGAGGAGAGTGTAGAGGGAGGAGGAGGGGAGAGGGAGGAGGAGGGGAGAGGGAGGAGGAGGAGAGAGGGAGGAGGAGGAGAGAGGGAGGAGGAGGGGAGAGGGAGGAGGAGGAGAGAGGGAGGAGGAGGGGAGAGGGAGGAGGAGGGGAGAGGGAGGAGGAGTGGCCGGAGGAAAACCTCCTCTTTGTCTCTTTGTCTTTTGTCCTCGATCATTTCTCATGAAAAGCAGACAGAAAGAAACCTGCTCCCTTCTTTCCTTCTCTCTCACGTCGTCACAATGGGCCCTCATGTCATCACAATGGGCCCTCATGGCGTCACAATGGGCCCTCATGTCATCACAATGGGCCCTCATGGCGTCACAATGGGCCCTCATGTCATCACAATGGGCCCTCATGGCGTCACAATGGGCCCTCATGTCATCACAATGGGCCCTCATGGCGTCACAATGGGCCCTCATGTCATCACAATAGGCCCTCATGTCATCACAATGGGCCCTCATGTCATCACAATGGGCCCTCACGTCATCACAATGGTCCCTCATGTCATCACAATGGGCCCTCATGTCATCACAATGGGCCCTCACGTCATCACAATGGGCCCTCATGTCATCACAATGGGCCCTCATGTCATCACAATGGGCCCTCATGTCATCACAATGGGCCCTCATGTCATCACAATGGGCCCTCACGTCATCACAATGGTCCCTCATGTCATCACAATGGTCCCTCATGTCATCACAATGGGCCCTCATGTCATCACAATGGGCCCTCATGTCATCACAATTGGCCCTCATGTCATCACAATGGGCTCTCCCAGCCGGCTCCAGGATGTTCAGGCTAAAGCAGTCAAAGTCCTTATAAACCCCTAATAGTAACTTTAGACTCTTTTTCCGGCGGCCTCCTCTGACTCCTGAAGCCTCCTCTGACTCCTGAAGCCTCCTGAAGCCTCCTGAAGCCTCCTGAAGCCTCCTCTGACTCCTGAAGCCTCCTCTGACTCCTGAAGCCGCCTCTGACTCCTGAAGCCTCCTGAAGCCTCCTCTGACTCCTGAAGCCTCCTCTGACTCCTGAAGCCTCCTGAAGCCTCCTCTGACTCCTGAAGCCTCCTCTGACTCCTGAAGCCTCCTGAAGCCTCCTCTGACTCCTGAAGCCTCCTCTGACTCCTGAAGCCGCCTCTGACTCCTGAAGCCTCCTCTGACTCCTGAAGCCTCCTCTGACTCCTGAAGCCTCCTGAAGCCTCCTCTGACTCCTGAAGCCTCCTCTGACTCCTGAAGCCTCCTCTGACTCCTGAAGCCTCCTCTGACTCCTGAAGCCTCCCCTGACTCCTGAAGCCTCCTCTGACTCCTGAAGCCTCCTGAAGCCTCCTCTGACTCCTGAAGCCTCCTGAAGCCTCCTCTGACTCCTGAAGCCGCCTCTGACTCCTGAAGCCTCCTGAAGCCTCCTCTGACTCCTGAAGCCGCCTCTGACTCCTGAAGCCTCCTCTGACTCCTGAAGCCTCCTCTGACTCCTGAAGCCTCCTGAAGCCTCCTCTGACTCCTGAAGCCTCCTCTGACTCCTGAAGCCTCCTGAAGCCTCCTCTGACTCCTGAAGCCTCCTCTGACTCCTGAAGCCTCCTCTGACTCCTGAAGCCTCCCCGGTCCGCCCACATGTCTCCAACCTGCTGATGAACATGTTGGTTCCCAGCATGCTCAAATGTTTTGCCATAAAATACGTATTATTTCCATTTTTTAACAGAACAACACCGTTTTTTGACTGAAACTCCTTCCTATAACATGCCAATGCTTTGTTTTATTGTGATTTGGGGGAATCTGGGTCATATCATGCTGGAAGCATAGTTATGATCAAAATATGATATAAAAGTGAAAAAAATCATATAAAATAATACAAGTATTAGAACGAATTTGGGGTTCCTACGACTACTGGAACACGGGGGAAAGAGGTGCAGCTGATTTGGTTAAAAATCTATCTTGTAAGTATATATATATATATATATATATATATATATATATATATATATATATATATATATATATATATATATATATATAAACGTACAAGATACTGTTCAAATTAATTAAATTAACGGTCAATCACCGTCTTTCTGTGCTGACGGTGTTTTACTGTTTATGGTTAAATTCTCTAAACGAGATTTGCAGCGTATCAACTTTATGTTTTTAAAAGGACGTTGAAATGAGTCAGAACCACAAACAAACTCCTCCACATCCGGTCCCCTCAGGGTGTGTGTGTGTGCGTGTGCGTGTGTGTGTGTGTGTGTGTGTGTGTGTGTGTGTGTGTGTGTGTGTGTGTGTGTGTGTGTGTGTGTGTGTGTGTGTGTGTGTTTACCAGTGACATAACATGGATGAAGTGTGTTCGAGTGACGGCTTTCTGTGTTTAAAGAACTATCACGCTACGAGAGTTTCCACTCAGGCTTACTGTGTGTGTGTGTGTGTGTGTGTGTGTGTGTGTGTGTGTGTGTGTGTGTGTGTGTGTGTGTATGTGTGTGTGTGTGTGTGTGTGTGTGCGGGCGGCGGACGACAACCACAACTTCCGATTATTATCAGCTGGTTGCTGAGGTCATTTATAAAAGATTTCCTTGAATACAAACACTGTTTATCACGTGTAGAACCCGTGTGTGTGTGTGTGTGTGTGTGTGTGTGTGTGTGTGTGTGTGTGTGTGTGTGTGTGTGTGTGTGTGTGTTTTATCTCTCTGTGGTTGAACCTCAGATACCGCCTGTTAGTCAGTGGAACAACAGAAGAAGCAGCTGCTTGTTGTGATGCTTCAGGACCAAACCAGCTGTTACACATTATTATTATTAATAATAATAATAATCATAATCATCATAATCATAATAATGTCATTCATAAATATCCACCAACTCAAATCCACGTAATCATGAACCAGGAAGTAGAGAGACTGAAAAAAGTCTGACAACCGGCCATCTTTCTGCTGGAGACATGTGGTACCAGAACCAGCAGGAGAACACAGGAGAACCAGCAGGAGAACACAGGAGAACCAGCAGGAGAACCAGCAGGAGAACACAGGAGAACACAGGAGAACACAGGAGAACACAGGAGAACCAGCAGGAGAACACAGGAGAACACAGGAGAACACAGGAGAACCAGCAGGAGAACACAGGAGAACACAGGAGAACACAGGAGAACACAGGAGAACCAGCAGGAGAACCAGCAGGAGAACACAGGAGAACACAGGAGAACACAGGAGAACCAGCAGGAGAACCAGCAGGAGAACACAGGAGAACACAGGAGAACACAGGAGAACCAGCAGGAGAACACAGGAGAACCAGCAGGAGAACACAGGAGAACACAGGAGAACACAGGAGAACCAGCAGGAGAACCAGCAGGAGAACACAGGAGAACACAGGAGAACACAGGAGAACCAGCAGGAGAACACAGGAGAACCAGCAGGAGAACACAGGAGAACACAGGAGAACACAGGAGAACCAGCAGGAGAACCAGCAGGAGAACCAGCAGGAGAACACAGGAGAACCAGCAGGAGAACACAGGAGAACACAGGAGAACACAGGAGAACACAGGAGAACACAGGAGAACCAGCAGGAGAACACAGGAGAACCAGCAGGAGAACCAGCAGGAGAACCAGCAGGAGAACACAGGAGAACCAGCAGGAGAACACAGGAGAACACAGGAGAACACAGGAGAACCAGCAGGAGAACACAGGAGAACACAGGAGAACACAGGAGAACACAGGAGAACCAGCAGGAGAACCAGCAGGAGAACCAGCAGGAGAACACAGGAGAACACAGGAGAACACAGGAGAACACAGGAGAACCAGCAGGAGAACACAGGAGAACCAGCAGGAGAACACAGGAGAACCAGCAGGAGAACACAGGAGAACACAGGAGAACCAGCAGGAGAACACAGGAGAACACAGGAGAACACAGGAGAACACAGGAGAACCAGCAGGAGAACACAGGAGAACCAGCAGGACAGGAAGCAGCTGAGGGGATTTTCCAGCTTGCGGTTGAAACTGAGGAAGCGACTCGGCGTGTTCAGACGGATCTGTTCGGTTCCTCTGAGCTCAGAGAACAATAGCAATAGAACATGAGTGAACTCCTCGATACCGAAACTAATGTTTCATAACCGAAGGGACGTTTCCCTACAGAACCTGTACTGCAGGAGGCTGTCGGTTCAGATCCCGACTAACCTTTACATCAGACGAAAGGTTCTTTAACACTCTGGGGTCTGGGGTCATTTTCTTGATTTTACGTCATTTTTAAAGTTCTCTTTTTAAAGTCACTTGCATATGATACATACATACAAAAATTACAGAAGAATCTCAGCTATCTATATAATGAGGCACCATTGTCCCAAGGCTCAAGTGTAAAGAGAAAATATGACTAAAGCTGAAAAATGTAATCTTGATTTTGGAAATTGTTCATATTTGTTGTGAAAACATAACTTTACTCATGTGGTATATCGGTTTTGGTGATGGAAATTGGTTTACCAAAGGTCTTAGGTTCACAAAAGCAGTGAAATATATGAATACAATGGTAGACACATGTAGATAAATGTCAGAAACCAAATGTATTATTATATGGTGGGGGGGATGATGAGCTGTGGCTGGCTTTGAGGCCTGCTATGTGATGTGTTGGCAGGCAGACGGACTGGAGGCTGCTGCAGCTGCATGTTGTCCTCTGGACCCTCACAGCTCTGAATCCACTCTGTAAAATACATTAATACAAGTCAGTATGAGTTCACTGAAATAAAGTTAACGGTGATAGAGACAACAGTTGATTACCCACTGTTCATAGCTGTAGTCAACTATCTCCGTTAGCTCTCGTTAGCTCGCGCCGTGTTAGCAGCAGCTAACGTGACATAAACACTACTGTAGTAACGATTAACGGAGATACAACGCTACTAGGCTTACTAAGTTCACTGTAAGAAAGTTAACGGTGATCGAGACAACAGTTGAGTATGCAGCGTTCAGTCGTAGACACGGAAGAGACATCCAACACGGGGCTATCTAGTGACGCGCTAACGCTAAGCTATCGTCAACAAACACACGTTAGTTACGGTCTTACAAACACATAATGGAGGTCCAACACTACTGGTCGTACTAAGTTCACTGTAAGAAGGTTAACGGTGATCGGTGCAACAGTTGATTACTCACCGTTCAGTCTCACAGAAACGCTGTAGCCAGCTATCTGGCCCGTTAGCTCCGGCTAGCTCCTTGTTAGCGAATCCTTCAGGCACTGGAGCTGCGCCGTCTGTCCCCTCCAATATATTTGCTCAGGACTCTTTGCTTGGCGTCTTCTGACTCACATTGAAGCTTTGCACACGTCGTAAGACACGTCCATGTTTAGATGCTCAGACGCAGAAGTGGAAACCATATCCGCCAGATTTTAAACCATATCTCTGACGTATTATTGTGATGATAGAATTTTTATTAAAAACTTAAACACCTGCCCGGCCGCGTCGACGCGGGCCCCGCCCCCAAAGGGTTAAAAGAAATATATTCAGTTTTCTCTTCGGAGAACATGAACTAGGAAAACGTCGACGTTTCACGAGCCGAGAGAACCCGTCTTGTTCAAGTTCTTTGAGAACCCAACGTTACAGAATCCCGGTCTGAGATCTAAAGATGAAATCAGAACATGAGTTCTAAGCGGGACTCGAACCCGACGGGGATGAAGGACAAGAGGTCAGAACCCAACATGTTCTCCAGGTTCCATCATCAATAAAAGTTGGAACATGTTTGTGTTCATAGGTTTTAAAAGATATTTTACAGTAGAGAGCATCAAGAAATCAGTGGAACCAATAACTTAAATATTACAGTGAATAAAAACACACACAGCTGATAAATGTAGATTATTCACTCATTCATATGTTAGCTGATCTTCTGTTTCACGTCTCCTCTGAACTCGATGTGAGAAAAGTCTCCTTGTCTCCTTGTCTCCTCTGTCCTCACACACCTGTCCCTTTAATAATAATAATAATAATAATAATACATTTTATTTGGAGGCGCCTTTCAAGGCACCCAAGGTCGCCTTACAATAAAAACATACAGGGTAAAAGATAGAAGCATGACAGATAGAAACAGTAAAACCTGCCAGCTTCAATGTATACCTGCTGCCTCCATGGCAACCGCCAACACAGAGGCCACGCCCCTCCCCGTGAGGTCATGAGGTGAGGTGTCTGCGAGACTCATCGGGATGCGACCTGACGAGCTGCTGACTCAGCAGCTTTATGGGTTCAAGGCCCGTTAGGAGATGAAAGAGTCCTTTGATATGAGAGTAAACTTTCTCTCTTTAAATGTCATTAAGGTCTTCACGTTATAAGCCACTTTAAATATGATTAAATATGTGATTAAATATGAAATATGTGACTAAATATGAGATTAAATGTGACTAAATATGATTAAATGTGACTAAATATGATTAAATATGTGATTCAATGTGACTAAATATGTGATTAAATATGTGATTAAATATGAAAACATGTGATTAAATGAAACACATCCAGCCTTTTGTAAAACCTGTTGGTGAAATATAGTTCAATAAAGTGTCGTATAATTGACTTGTTTGATGCCTTGTGCTTTTAAATATAATAATAATTGCAGGAGATGCATATGTCTTGACTGTTAAGCTCAATATTCACAGGAATGAAAACAGCAAACAGGAAGTTCTTTTAGACACGTTTTATTATTTAAATTATTAATTAATAAATAGCAAATAGAATAAATAACTAAATAAGACATTTAGACAGACAGTTTCAGTTTAAAATCATGAAACATCCAGTTAGAGTGCAGTCAGCTTCAAGTGTTCAGTTCAAGTTTCAGTGTTTGTGTTCAGAGTTCTTTCTTTAGTCTCTCTTTCTGTCTTTCTTCTCTCTTTCTTTAGTCTCTCTTTCTTTCTTTAGTCTCTCTTGCTTTCCTCCGCAGGGAGGAGGAGAAGAAGCCGGCCGCTGATCTCCAGCTGCTCCGGCTCGGTTCAGCGTGGATCCCGGAGGCACGAGGCCCGAGACAGGTAGACCAGTCCCGGGTGCGCAGTGGACCACGGCACCGTGCTGGACCCGGCTGCTCCCAGTCCCCCATCCCCGATGGAGGGTGCAGCTGGTCGGGCTCGATCGGTTCCCCCAGAGGGGCCGCTGGAGCTCAGATCGCCGGTGTGGCCGACAGGAGCTCGGGTCCGGAGCCGAGGTCCGCGCGCTGCTGCTGCTGCGGCTCCTCCGCGCACTGCTGGCGGAAGGAGAAGCTCTGGTAGTCGCTGACCGTGACCGGGCCGTCGGCGCTGCCCGGCGGCGCGTCGGCGCACGGCTCCTCGGTGTAGATCTGCCACAGCACCACCAGGCACAGCGCCAGCAGCCAGCGCTTGGCCGGGCTCTTCTCCGGCGGCGGCAGGTGCATGCGCACCTTGGCCGGGTACATCACGCGGGTGCAGCGCTTCCGCGGCCGGATGGGCGCGTAGGAGAGCACGGCGCTGGCCTGGGGCGGCACGCGCTCGAAGGTGAAGACCTCGGGCTCCGTGCTGCGGGTCGCGGACCGCGGGAAGCCGAAGCTCTCCCGCTGCAGGGTCAGGGTCACGCTGTTGGATCTCGAGTACATGTTCTCTCGGTGTGTTGTGTGTTGGGTCCGGGCTCAGAGCGCAGAGAGGCGGATCAGTGTCCCGCTCCCTCCGGAGCTCTCTCTTTATGCCGTGGTGGGTTTTAGACACGCCCACATCAGGCCACGCCCTCACGAGAAGAATCAGAATGTTTGAGTTCCAGTCCCGGACCAGGACCGGCCATCGGGCTTTATTAGAATAATTACACTCATGGATTCATACATCAAAGTGCTTCGATATTCATGTTTTATTATTATTCTCTTTTTCTTTATCATGACTTTTAATACTTTTTATGATCTCATGTCTGTTTTTACTCAATCTAACATCCTTCATGGAATAATATATAAGTTATATAACAACAACTCCATGTGGATGCACACCATATTCACATTATGTTCACATGATATTTAGACAATATTCAGATGATATTCTCATGATATTCAAAACATATTTAGACGATGTTCACATGACCTTCACATGACCTTCAGCTGGTTGACAACCCCCCCCCCCCCCTGTGTCTGCGCTGTACAGAGCAAACATGCAAGTCACTTTGGATGGAAGCATCAGCTAAATGAAATGTTATCATTCAGCTTTTATATTTGTTTTTAAAATAAATAAAGAGTGACATCAAAGTATTATTCATCCACATGTTTCCCTTCGAGCAGACGTCAGCTCAGTTATACGCTTACAACATTTCAGAGATTTTGGTGGAACTTTTCATTTCCTCATGGTGTGTGTGTGTGTGTGTGTGTGTGTGTGTGTGTGTGTGTGTGTGTGTGTGTGTGTGTGTGTGTGTGTGTGTGTGTGTGTGTCATGAAGATGATAAGGTCAAAACACAGACAGATATAAAACACTTTGGGATGTCGGCTGGACGGCTGCCAGAGAGAACACAGATTCAACCTGATCACAAACCTACTATGAAATAAATAAATACTTCTATTAAATAAATAACAATAAGTACGGCTCTGGTTCAGTCTCTTATGAAAAGTGTGAATCCGTGACGTTGATCTTTCACAAAATGTCCGTGAACCCAGAACGCTGAGAGGAAACATGGAACCCGTGGAGTTTTTTAATGTTCTAAATAAAAATGCTGAGTTGGTGAAAGTTTAACGTGAAGAAAGTTTGTGGCGACCGTGACACAACACTATGATCAGTACGTTTAGTATTCTACCTTCAACATATCTCTTGGTGCTCTAATGTTGGAGTTTCCAACGTGTGAGTGTTGAATCACAGGAAGTCACGGTTGAGAGGAAGAGTTACTTCACCTCACTGTCAGCTGGTCAGAGTTATTGAGTCCATGCTTTTTATTAAATGTCCTTCTGCTTGAAAGATGTTCTATTTCAGAATTTCTTGAAAATCTCATAAAGAAATATTCTGAAGAGTAAAAAATTGTCAAATCATGAATATATGAGTTATTCAGCGTAACAACGTGAATTTTTTATATTTGGCTTCCAGTTAATGCAAAATGTTCTGAAATATAACAAAACTAAAATCCTCCAGGAACATGGAGAAGAAGAACAACTTGAGATTGGAGCAGAACGACTGCAGGGGAGGAAATGTGTAGGAAAACTGGCATTACATAAATGATATCTAATGATCTGAAACCTTTGGTGTCTGATCCCGCGGTGATGAAATAAAAAAACACTCACGAGTTTACTGTGAAATTATTCTGCTTTTAATTCTCTAGAAAAGAATGAGCTCATATTCAGTTTGTCTTCCTTCTCACGTGGATCAGCGTGTTTGTCCGCTTGTTCCCGGGAATCTCTGTGGCTCTGATCCCATCACACGATACAAGGTAGCGATACAAGGTAGCGATACAAGGTAGCGTAACAAGGTAGCGATACAAGGTAGCGATACAAGGTAGCGATACAAGGTAGCGATACAAGGTAGCGATACAAGGTAGCGTAACAAGGTAGCGATACAAGGTAGCGTAACAAGGTAGCGTAACAAGGTAGCGATACAAGGTAGCGATACAAGGTAGCGATACAAGGTATCGTAACAAGGTAGCATAACAAGGTAGCATAACAAGGTAGCGATACAAGGTAGCGATACAAGGTAGCGATACAAGGTAGCGATACAAGGTAGCGTAACAAGGTAGCGATACAAGGTAGCGATACAAGGTAGCGTAACAAGGTATCGTAACAAGGTAGCGTAACAAGGTAGCGATACAAGGTAGCGATACAAGGTAGCGATACAAGGTAGCGTAGCAAGGTAGCGATACAAGGTAGCGATACAAGGTAGCGATACAAGGTAGCGTAACAAGGTAGCGTAACAAGGTAGCGATGCAAGGTAGCGATACAAGGTAGCGTAACAAGGTATCGTAACAAGGTAGCGATACAAGGTATCGTAACAAGGTAGCGTAACAAGGTAGCGATACAAGGTAGCGATACAAGGTAGCGATACAAGGTAGCGTAGCGTGACTTTGTGACTACGTGACTTGGTGACTACGTGACTTTGTGACATGGTGACTTGGTGACTACGTGACTACGTGACTTTGTGACATGGTGACTTGGTGACTACGTGACTACGTGACTTTGTGACATGGTGACTTGGTGACTACGTGACTACGTGACTTTGTGACTACGTGACTTCGTGACTACGTGACTACGTGACTTCGTGACTTTGTGACATGGTGACTTGGTGACTACGTGACTACGTGACTTTGTGACTTCGTGACTACGTGACTACGTGACTTTGTGACTTCGTGACTACATGACTACGTGACTACGTGACTTTGTGACTACGTGACTTTGTGACATGGTGCTCTTCTCTTACTGAAGAAACATGATGAATGTTGAGAAGGTGTTCAATGGAAATGAGGATGAAAAGGAAGTGAATCATGAGCTGCAGCGGGTGTTTCCTCCGTTTAGTTCCTGCATTCTGGAAAGACTTGTTATCAGGTTCATCTGCAAGACATCTATTCGTAGCTACTGTGTGCAGATCCTGGGTTTGATTATATTATCATGAAAAAAATATGAAATATTGGAAGAAAGAGGTGGTTATGTTTTTTCTCCCTAAGATACTCATCAGCATCAGGGTTACTGTGTAAGTCATCGCTGCATCGCAATACATAAAGTAAAGATTCCCGTCAATAAAGTTGCGTAACCTTTCGTTACTTTTGGATTTCCGTACGACCAAACGAACAATATTGACAATGTGTCATTCTTTATTTTAAAAGTGATTCTTACATTTGTAATGCTGCTATTAATGCCTATGTTCAGACCGTGTTTCCTGTGACTGGGATGCCGATGCAGAACACAAAGGGAGGGTTCTGTGTTCTGTCCCTCTGCGTCCCCACAGAGACGTCTGAGCTTCACACGCCTGCTTCAAATACCTGAAGCATATTTCTGCTGCTCGGGTTTCACTGTGAGCGTCTGCAGAAAGAATCGGAAACATGCGAAGCTGCTGCAGGAGGAGGCCATCAGCATGACATCATACACACACACACACACACACACACACACACACACACACACACACACACCCACACCCTGCACTGGGAACCTTGACTGAGTGTCTGGGTGACCGAGGACTAACGTGTCTAGAAGATGTCACACACACATGCAACATTTTTCTCAGAGCAGGGTGAGATACTTACTGTACATTAATTTACACACACACACACACACACACACACACACACACACACACACACACACACACACACACACACACACACACACACACTGTACCAGTGTTTCCTAATAAGGCAGAGAGGCGAACCTCCAGCTCTCCTCCTCAGACACTTTGTGAGTTCATCTAAAAGCTGATGAAATAAAACAAATAACAGAAAATATGTGCTGCCGAGTTTGGAAACATGTCTGAAGCAAAACACAGGTCAACAAATCTAATTCCCATATATATAAATACATATTTAGCTTTTTAATTGCTTCCATTATTACTTCAAAAATCTTGCTGAGTTTTGACTATTTCAAGAAGTTCTCTTTTATAAATAATAAATGAAAGAATTACCTCAAGAAAACCACAAAGACACAAGAACAATATACTGCTCAAAAATGTACACACACATATTTATAATATATATGTATTTATACAAGTCAAACACACCTGCGTGTCGACATATTTAGTCTGTTTTGTTGTTTTCATCCTGAATCTCATGCTGTCCCTGTCAAGTGAATTAATAAAAGATCAGAGGAAGTCAGGGTTGACCCTGATCAATGCGTCGGTGGATCACCGTGATCATGATTATGATTATTCTCCATATTGTATTTGCAGTAGATGATCTGAGTGTTTTATACGATCCCGATGGCCTCGCCGCTCCTGAAGCTCTCGACTGAACTACAGAAATAAAGCCAAGAATCACATACAAATAATCTTAAGAAATGTAATAATCTTTTCTACCTGTTTACAATAATTTACCAGTTCAGCATGATTATTTATTACGTCCACTGTATTCATAATTCAGTCTGAAAAACAGACTTTAAAAGTACACGACTGCACTCAGAGGAGGCCGACGGGTTCATTTAGATTTTGGGTTTTGTTTCATGATTCCACGACATGTTCACACAGGAGAGAATACTCCTTCATGCAGACGTCCACCAGTGGAACCAGTGAAACCAGTCCAAAGAGGCATGTGAGGAATGTGGCGGCAGAGGGAACGGCCCGTTAGAGCGGCGCCTTCAACCCGTGTGCCGCCAGAGATCAGCAGGCGTGGGGAAATTTCACTACATCGGTCCAACAAATATTATTTAGTTTTTTTAATTTTCCATTGATGAGCGTCTGAGCTGCAATATAGTGGCTGGCCGAGTAATTAAATACTCCTCAATGCCAGCAGGTGGCACAATAATGACCTACCATATATGCTGTATATGTACTGTATTATTCTACGATGTGACATTGTGTAACTTTTGGGTTGTTGGTGTCAAAAAAGGTTGAAAAACACTGAACTAGAGGTCTGAACATCATCTCTGCTCCTTTGGTTCTTTCTCCTGTCGGCAGAGAGCCGGAGGAAGCTGGAGGTTAAACATGAAAGGTTAAAGGTTAAAAGGTTAAAAGTTAAAATGTTAAATGTTAACATGTTAAAATGTTAAAATGTTAAAGGTTAAAAGGTTAAAGGTTAAAATGGTAAAATGTTACAAGGTTCAAAGGATAGCATGTTAAAAGGTTAAAAGGTTAGTTAAAAGTTAAAAGTTAAAATGGTAAAATGGTAAAATGTTTAAAGGTTTAAAGATTAAAGGTTCAAATGTTACAAGGTTCAAAGGATAAAAGGATAACATGTTAAAGTGTTGCGGGTGAGAGGGAAGCCTGGGTCGGCCTGCTGAACCTGCTGCCACCGCGACCCGACCCCGGATAAGCAGCTGAAAATGGATGGATGTTAAAATGTTAAAAGTGAACAGTTTAAGGTAAAAGGTTAAAATGGTAAAATGTTACAAGGTTCAAAGGTTCAAAGGATAACATGCTAAAAGGTTAAAAGGTTAGTTAAAAGTTAAAAGTTAAAAGTTAAAATGGTAAAATGGTAAAATGTTTAAAGGTTTAAAGATTAAAGGTTCAAATGTTACAAGGTTCAAAGGATAAAAGGATAACATGTTAAAATGTTAAAAGTGAAAAGTTAAAGGTTAACGCTTGAAGGTAGAAGGTTCAGGAGCAGAAAGCGTATGAAAGTGAGACAGTGTTGCTCTGCCGTCTGCCTGGCATCAAACCACCGGCTCGGTGTGAGGAAACTCTTTTCCACATTTCCTGTAAGAAGTGACTGCAGTAGGTTTACGCTGAGTCATCACTGCCCGCTGACCGCATGTTTCCTCTCTCTCTCCCTCTGCTGGTTTCTGGCCCTGCAGCAGCGATGTGGGTAACCGTGGTGATCAAAGACGCGTCTGATTGGCGGCGGCGGCTCGTTGCCGTGTGAACCGGGCTACGTGCCGGACGGGCCGCCTGTCTGCCCACTCAGAGGCCCCGCCCACAGCCAGCTCACATGTTTATTTATGGAGGCTTTGTTGTCGTTTTGTGGATTTGACTTGTTTGTTGAGGACTTTCTCCCCATCAGAACTGATCTGAGGACAGATCGTAAAACCCACTGACTCCTCACGAAGGTCTGGTGTGTTTGTGTTCAACACAAAAGGTTTGAAATGAATATTTATTTCTTCATAATCCAGGTGGAGCTTCTTCTTCTCAACCTAGACCACTAAATCCAGACAGGAGCTTCAGAGCGTCTTCATCAGAGCTCAGGAGGTCTCACTGATGAAGACCAGGAGGTCTCACTGATGAAGACCAAGAGGTCTCACTGATGAAGACCAAGAGGTCTCACTGATGAAGACCAAGAGGTCTCACTGATGAAGACCAAGAGGTCTCACTGATGAAGACCAGGAGGTCTCACTGATGAAGACCAAGAGGTCTCACTGATGAAGACCAAGAGGTCTCACTGATGAAGACCAAGAGGTCTCACTGATGAAGACCAAGAGGTCTCACTGATGAAGACCAGGATGTCTCACTGATGAAGACCAAGAGGTCTCACTGATGAAGACCAGGAGGTCTCACTGATGAAGACCAAGAGGTCTCACTGATGAAGACCAAGAGGTCTCACTGATGAAGACCAGGAGGTCTCACTGATGAAGACCAAGAGGTCTCACTGATGAAGACCAAGAGGTCTCACTGATGAAGACCAGGAGGTCTCACTGATGAAGACCAAGAGGTCTCACTGATGAAGACCAGGAGGTCTCACTGATGAAGACCAAGAGGTCTCACTGATGAAGACCAGGAGGTCTCACTGATGAAGACCAAGAGGTCTCACTGATGAAGACCAGGAGGTCTCACTGATGAAGACCAGGAGGTCTCACTGATGAAGACCAGGACCACGAGGTCTCACTGATGAAGTACACAAACACACACTTGTACACACACACCTGTACACACACACACACACACACACACACACACCTGTACACACCTGTGTGAGGATGTGTGTCCTAATAGTTTTTTCTTTTAACACAGCTGTGAATCACAACACACATAAACAGCACACACACACTCACACACAGCCACACCCACGCACGCATACACACACACACACACACACACACACTCACACACACACACACACACACTAATGTGACGTTATGTCTCATTCTTCTCAAACACCTGAACCTTTACTCACTTCAGGAGTCACTGAATACACACAGTGTGTGTGTGTGTGTGTGTGTGTGTGTGTGTGTGTGTGTGTGTGTGTGTGTGTGTGTGTGTGTGTGTGTGTGTGTGTGTGTGTGTGTGTGTGTGAGTGTGTGAAGTCGTCACTAGTTCGATGACATCAGCTGACGTACGTTTAAAAACTCTCAGAGTGAAGTGAGATGTATTTGTTCATCTGCAAAAGAACTGCGGCCTGAAGAATCTACAGCTGCTGAGGAAATATAAGCCCCGCCCTCTCAGCCTGGAGCCCACACTGTCACTAACTGCACTCCCTGAAGGAATATGCAACACATGTTCCGGGTTCTCTCCTTATCCTGAAAATAAAGACAATGTTCCCGTTCATCTTCAGATCAACGTTTTGTTCACATGAAGAATACGTCACAATATACAAACACAATATACACAATATACACACACAATATACACAATATACACACACAATATACACAATATACACACACAATATACACAATATACACACACAATATACACGCCCAATATTGTCACATCTGGAATAACTGAGTGTGCATGTAAACATCCATTAAATAAAATGCATACTTAATTGAGAACGTATCTTGGTGTCAAATAGATGAATATGTATTCATATGAAGCCTGTGTCTAAAACCTTTATCTTTAGTTTACAGCTTCATGCGCAATGCATGCTGGGACATGACGAACATATTTAGTCTGAAGTGATGATGTCATCACACATTTCTTCTTCTTCTTCTTCTTCTTCTTCTTCTTCTTCTTCTTCTTCTTCTTCTTCTTCTTCTTCTTCTTCTTCTTCTTCTTCTTCTTCTTCTTCTTCTTCTTCAGTGTGTGCAGAACGTACACACACACACACACATGCCGAGGCATGTTCAGACACACTCACTTTCTCACTGCCTCAGATTAGAGTGTGTTTGCTTTCTCTTCCCGCTGAACGAGGGATTACCTCTCTGAGGCCCCTGTGCTCAAAGTAAACGCCCCCGCACACACACACACACACACACACACCTACACACACACACACACACACACACACACACACACACACACACACACACACACACACACACACACACACACACACACACAGGACCAGCCGCTGATCATCATTATGAGTGAATACTGCCCCCCAGTGGTGAAAGAAGTGTTCACACCCGTCACCTATAACAGAAGGTAAAGCCACAGATGCAAAGTCCTCCCAAAAGTAAATAGATATAAAGTAAAAGGTTCCTGTGGACCAACAGCTGCACCTCCAGTCACCAGTCCGTCCAGCTCCTGAAGTTCACCTGGTGCAGCCAGAACAACCTGGAGCTCAACGCTCTGGAGACAATATGTAAATGTGATATGCTCCTATTTCTTGCACTGTTTTTATTGTTTATTATTGTTTAAAACCTCCTAACCTTCCTGTAAGATGTGCCTAAAACGCCTATCCAGGTAAACCCAAAGTAAATTGCAAGCTGTACTTGAACCATTTGGAGTAAATGCATGGTCTTGGTCTCTTTTGAAAGGTAACAATCTGAAGCTTTTTTCCCTCAATAGTCAGAATCACTTTAAGTGCTGCTGACGCTGAGTTATATGAGTTTGAACACACTAAAGTATAAGGTTTTTATTTCCGCCTGAACATTTCTTTGTAAATAGATGCCTGTAGATGACTATAAATGGGACTTATGGACTGGAAAACACAATGGGACCATAGCATGAAGCCTTTTCTAGTCAAAAATAGATAACAATCCCATGGAAAATGAATATTTTACACATGTTTTTCTAATAGTATGTCTAGGCGTTTTGCCATTTGGAGTATTCATGATATGTATAATATTTCCCCTTTTAAAAAGGTTCATAGTCTTGCAAACTTGTAGAGGTACTATTCATATTTATTACTAGTTTTGCTGACACAGAGTAAATTAAGTATAAATGCATGTTCGTGCTTATTCAATGCCAAACTGCAGGATCTGTCAGCAGCTGTTTGCTCATCATGAAGTCTGTCCCTGTTCTGCTTATCCCCACCCCCTCCTGAAGGCATCACATGAGAGGCTTGTGGACCCACATGTGGAAGAAGAGGCAGACCCTTTTCTTCAACGTGGACTCTCGTTGGCTCGTGTAGCCTGTCAAGAGGACATGAAGCTCCTATTGGTTAAAGTCGTTCGGTGCCATTCGAAAGGTTAGAGTTCAGCCGACATTTTGATGTCACGTTTTCTTCTTTGCTCACATGCAAACTTGTTTTGCGAGTGGAAATACAGAAATATTTTGTCATATCTGCGAGCTGATAGTAAATGATGCAACACCAGTTTGTGGATAGTTATGGATGTAATCACGTGTTTTGGACTAAATCCTTTACGGGATTGGATCGTCTGGACCTTTTTACGACGTAACAAGACCGTTGTTGTTGGAATGTTATCGATTTATGGATCAATATGAGGCGTCATCGGTGAGTTGCGTAGCTTTTGATATTGTTTGTTTGTTTGTTGTTGTCTGACATTAACGTGAACTGTAGCTGCTGTGGTGGTCCGATCTTGAAATGGTTGAAATAATTAGAATCCCGACCGTAGCTTTCTAACGCACTGCCGCACTCGTAGTAGAACTATAAGTAGTGATTGTCTCAAGTGTACAATGTACAGTGTACATTGTACACTGTACATTGTACACTGTACAATGTACAGTGTACATTGTACACTGTACATTGTACAGTGTACAGTGTACATTGTACACTGTACAGTGTACAGTGTACAATGTACAGTGTACAGTGTACAATGTACAGTGTACAGTGTACATTGTACACTGTACACTGTAAAATGTACATTGTACAGTGTACAGTGTACAGTGTACATTGTACAGTGTACAGTGTACGCGCACGACCCATAGGCGTGCAGTGTGTGTAGTAGGTGGTTAATGTTATGACAAATTCCAATAATAAATGGTTCTGATTCTGACAAACACAGTTAACAGATTTATTGGAATTCACAAGAAATTTAACAATTCTCATTCACATCCTGCAAAACTGTGTTTACAATATTTAAAAAAAGCATCTTTCAAATACAAAAAAACTCTTTCTGTTTTAATTTTTACAAAATGTACATCGTTCTTTACGAAGCGAGAGCGCGTCATCGTCGGCGTATCGGTTGAGTTTTAAGGTTCTTAGATTCTCCTCCAGGGGAACCGTCAGTCACTCCCATGTCGGCATGGCCTCATTATTGCATCAGGACAAGAGCGTCAGAGGTCAGAGGTCATCTCCAGCTCGCTGATGGAACTGAGAGAGTCCTGATGGTTTATGGAGAGTCTCCACGTCAGACTGGTGGAAATAGTTTTTAAGAGGAAGTCACCTCAACTTGTCCCACTTTCTTTCTTTGGGGATACAAGATGGCGGCGTCACGCTACTACGCATTCCAGCTGAGTCTCTGAAGCTCTGCCCACCTGGACCCTCCAGGGCTCCTGCCCCGTCCAGCCCTGACCCGAGCCCAGGCCGCCCTCCCCCTCCTGGGGCTGAGGCGCTGCCGAGTCTGGGTGCTGGAGATGGAGCTCTGCAAGCGGAACAAAAGATACAATATTTAATATTTAATCTGCCTATCTGTGCAGGTGTGTGTGATTGTACCTGTGCAGGTGTGTGTGAGGCTACCTGTGCAGGTGTGTGTGAGGCTACTTGTGCAGGTGTGTATGAGGCTACCTGTGCAGGTGTCTGTGAGCGTACCTGTGCAGGTGTGTATGAGCGTACCTGTGCAGGTGTGTATGAGCGTACCTGTGCAGGTGTGTATGAGCGTACCTGTGCAGGTGTCTGTGAGCGTACCTGTGCAGGTGTGTATGAGCGTACCTGTGCAGGTGTGTGTGTGTGTGTGAGCGTACCTGTGCAGGTGTTTGTGAGGCTACCTGTACAGGTGTGTGTGAGCGTACCTGTGCAGGTGTGTGTCTTAGTGTACCTGTGCAGGTGTTTGTGATGCTACCTGTACAGGTGAGCGTACCTGTACAGGTGTGTGTGAGGCTACCCGTGCAGGTGTTTGTGAGGCTACCCGTGCAGGTGTTTGTGAGGCTACCTATGCAGGTGTGTGTGAGGCTACCTGTACAGGTGTGTGTGAGCGTACCTGTGCAGGTGTGTGTCTTAGTGTACCTGTGCAGGTGTTTGTGATGCTACCTGTACAGGTGAGCGTACCTGTACAGGTGTGTGTGAGGCTACCCGTACAGGTGTCTGTGAGGCTACCTGTGCAGGTGTGTGTGAGGCAACCTGTACAGGTGAGCGTACCTGTGCAGGTGTGTGTGAGGCTACCCGTACAGGTGTGTGTGAGCGTACCTGTGCTGGTGTGTGTGAGGCTACCCGTAGAGGTGTGTGTGAGGCTACCCGTACAGGTGTGTGTGAGCGTACCTGTACAGGTGTGTGTGAGCGTACCTGTGCTGGTGTGTGTGAGGCTACCCGTAGAGGTGTGTGTGAGGCTACCCGTACAGGTGTGTGTGAGCGTACCTGTGCAGGTGTGTGTCTCCTCTGTGTAGATCTGCAGGAAGACCAGAGCGGAGAGGAGCAGCAGCCAGCGGCGGGCCCGGTCCGGGGCCTCCCTCAAGGGGGGCTTCCGGCTCCGAGAGGCCGGGTACAGGACCCGACGAGGGCGACGCCCCCTCGGAGGAGAGGGAGGAAGGGGACTCTGGGAGGAGGAAGAGGAGGAAGAGGAGCAGGAACAGCAGGAGGAGATGAAGGGGATGGTGGTGGTTTCCAAAGGTCCCAGGGCCACAGGGAGCATGCAGGAGGAGGAAGAGGAGGAGGAGGAGGAGGAGGAGGAGGAGGAAGACGACATGGTGGATGTTTGATGATCTCCTTCCTGATGACAGGTGTCTTAAAGCGTCTCTGTGGTCCGTCTCTCTTTGGCAGCTGTAGAGATTCTTCTTCTCTTCTTTCCTTCTCTCTTTTATTTCTCCGTCTCTCTGTGTTTTCTTTCTTCAGCTCCCATGCTCTTTAAATAATGTGCAGAGGAGGAGTCAGCGTGCCTGTGGCCCGCTAAGCCCCGCCTACCTCTGGAGTTATTGTTGTTGTGGTTTGCAAATTATTTTTAGACACACGCACACGCACACACCCAAGGAAACAAGGAAACAAGGAAAGTCCTCTGCATTCTGCATCACATTTCAGGCTGCAGGCCAGCATTTCGGTCCCTGAGTGACATCATCGCTCAATAAGACAAATGAACTCTGGCTGAAGCTCCAGCTTCTCTCCTTGTCTCCTTAACTCCTCTCCTTTCCTTATGTCCTTTCTCTCTTTTCCTCTCCTCTCTTATGTTGCTCTCCTTTATTTGTTTCTTCTGCGGTCATCTCCCCTCTCCTTCCCTCCTCTCCATGTCTCCTCCCGTCAGTCTCCTTGCTTCCTTTCCTCTCCTCTCTCCTCTTCTTGCTTCCTCTCCTCTCCTCTCCTCTCTCCTTGCTTCCTCTCCTCTCCTCCCTTTCCTCGCGTGTGGACTTTAATTACATTTCTTTGCTCGTCTCCTCGGGCTTCGACCACAGAATCTTCTGGAATGTTTTGGACACCTCGATGGTCGCCTGCAGATCCTCGAGGTCATGTGACACGCTGCTTCCAGTAAAGACATACACACACACACTCACACACACAAATACACACTCACACACTCACACATGTACACACTCACACTCTCACACACACTCACATACACAAACACACACACACAAATACACATACACACACACTCACATACACACACACACACTCACAAATACACAGACACACTCACACACACACTCACACACACATACACTCACACACACCCAAAAATAACCACTCACACATACACTCACATACACACACACTCTCTCACTCACTCACACACTCACATACACTCTCACACACATACACACTCACAAATACACAGACACACTCACACACACACATTCACACGTACACTCACACACACCCAAAAATAACCACTCACACACACCTCGTGCAGCGGTTCTGATCATATTTATGTATTTTCTGCGTTATCTTCAGTCAGTGATCGCAACAAAAGAAAAGACGGAGCAGAAGTTACTGAAACATGAAGATGAAAACGGTTTCCTGACCATTAAAGCTATGAAACAATGGACTCGTGGATTTACATATTATGGAGGAAGAGGAGGAAGAGGAAGAGGAGGAAGAGGAGCAGACTCTCTGGCTGTTGTCTCCTCCATGTTCACTGCAGTAAAGGAACCACATTAAAGGTTAAACTCTCTGAATCTGGTTCAGGTTCAGGTTCTGGTTCAAGTTCTGGTTCTGGTTCAGGTTCTGGCCAAAGGGACCGCATACTTCAGCCCAGCTGCTTTTGACCCCGAGCCGATTTCAGGAAAGTTAAATTATGCAAACACGTCCACACCCAGAGAATTATTGAGCAGCAATAACAAGGAACACGCTGTAAAAGCTTTTTATTAAAAACATGGTCCAACATGAATATCACACTATAATGATATAATATAATGAATATGACATTTTAATGATATCATATAATGATTATAACAGCAATAACATGAGTATCTGACAGTTTGACCTTAAAGCTCCTGCAGAAAATAATCATTTAATTTTTATTTTGTCGGTGGACTGAAGTGTCTCGGGGCACCAGGGTCCCTTTAGAGAACCTCTCACTCTACTGCAGCAGGGTCTCTCAGTGCTGGTTCTGGTTCTCCCGTGTCTGTCCATGTGGACTGGAGGCCCCGCTGGAGTCTGAGCTGAAGGAAGTTCTGGTGAACCATGATGTCATCTGGTTTCACCAGAACCCGACCCGGTGGCTCCGATGAGGAACTTTGAGAAGAACTCTATAGAACCAGACCATCTTCTCTCTGGTGGTCTGGTGAGGTCTATAGATGACCAGGACTACACTGAGGTCTATAGAGGACCAGGACTACTCTGAGGTCTATAGAGGACCAGGACTACTCTGAGGTCTATAGAGGACCAGGACTACACTGAGGTCTATAGAGGACCAGGACTACTCTGAGGTCTATAGAGGACCAGGACTACATGAGGCCTATAGAGGACCAGGACTACACTGAGGTCTATAGAGGACCAGGACTACATGAGGTCTATAGAGGACCAGGACTACATGAGGTCTATAGAGGACCAGAACTAGACTGAGGTCTACAGAGGACCAGGACTAGACTGAGGTCTACAGAGGACCAGGACTAGACTGAGGTCTATAGAGGACCAGGACTACATGAGGTCTACAGAGGACCAGGACTAGACTGAGGTCTACAGACGACCAGGACTACATGAGGTCTATAGAGGACCAGGACTAGACTGAGGTCTACAAAGGACCAGGACTAGACTGAGGTTTATAGAGGACCAGGACTAGACTGAGGTCTACAGAGGACCAGGATTACATGAGGTCTATAGAGGACCAGGACTAGACTGAGGTCTATAGAGGACCAGGACTAGACTGAGGTCTACAGAGGACCAGGACTAGACTGAGGTCTATAGAGGACCAGGACTACATGAGGTCTACAGAGGACCAGGACTGGACTGAGGTCTACAGAGGACCAGGACTACATGAGGTCTATAGAGGACCAGGACTAGACTGAGGTCTACAGAGGACCAGGACTAGACTGAGGTCTACAGAGGACCAGGACTAGACTGAGGTTTATAGAGGACCAGGACTAGACTGAGGTCTATAGAGGACCAGGACTAGACTGAGGTCTACAGAGGACCAGGACTACATGAGGTCTATAGAGGACCAGGACTAGACTGAGGTCTACAGAGGACCAGGACTAGACTGAGGTTTACAGAGGACCAGGACTAGACTGAGGTCTACAGAGAACCAGGACTAGACTGAGGTTTATAGAGGACCAGGACTAGACTGAGGTCTACAGAGGACCAGGACTAGACTGAGGTCTACAGAGGACCAGGACTAGACTAGACTGGTTCAGGACCAGGTACAGGTTCCTCACAGTAATTTTAACATACTGATGTGCATTATTAGTTTAGCATGTTAGCATGTTAGCATTATCTAATCATCAGTAAACTAACTCTCCATCTGAGGCTGATTGAACGTCTCTAGGTCTGAAGGTTTTGGACACATCAACACATTGCCCTGATGATTGTTCTATAAAGTGTTATGAATTCAAATGTTATGAGTTCATCCTGAATGATGAACCATATTTAATCACAATATGAGTGTTTTTCTGACACGAATCGAAGCGGCCGGACGTCAGCGTGTCGTGTTCGCAGTGACCTTCACTCATTGTTCTCACGCCGGGCCTCCTGAAACTCTACCTGGCTGCACAGAACCAGCCCTTTGTTTGTGTTTGTGTAGCTTCAGGTACAAAACACCATTTCAATATGCACTTCATAAACATAGCATGAAGCCTTATGCTCGACCAATGGAGCGTGCTCATGCTCGGCCCGCCTCCACCTGGAGAACGAATGACACAACACTTCTAAATATCTTGTGTGCATTAAGAACGCTGCTCTTGCTTTAAAGAAGAGAATGTAAAGATAATAAATAAATAAATACAAATATTTACTCAAACGTATATTTCTAACATCTCCTGCTTTTAAAACAAGTTTAAAGCACCTGCTACTGTGAACTTATACATGCAGCCGGCACTATTCACACCTTGTGAACTTTGTTATTTTCAGTTTCAGTCTGACTTTGGATGAAACCACTTTAAGACCTTTTTAGCTGACTCAGTGCTGATACCTAGAGATGCAAACCTCTCCGATCTCTTCCCCCAAAACCAAACCAGCGTTCTCATTCACATTGAAAGATCTACCCAACAGAATGGAATCAGGAAACATCCTCAGAGTCCGATACCAGACAACGCTGGAGCTCTTAGCGCACCCAAAAGACAACCCGGCAACTGGAAGCGGGCCGGTATGAACGCTACCGAGGCGACCGGTGACATGTGAAGCAGGCTCAGGTGGAGGAACTGGCGGGAAGAGGAAGCCAGAGGACCAGAGGGCTCGTCGCTCCCCACAACTCATTCAGCTGACCGGACAAACTCTCATTTACGTAAATTGTAAAAACAATCTTCTGTAGTGAACCTGGGTTCTTACATGATGACAGACGTCAGTAAGGGCAGACCGGACAAACGCACCCGGCTCCTGCTGGTGGTTCAGAGGACACATGTTGGTAAAGATGTGACCTCTCTTTATTGATCCATAGGCAAGGCAAGTGTATTTGTAGAGCACATTTCAACACCAAGGCGATTCAAAGTGCTTCACAGAAAATGATTAAAAGCATCAAAACATAATGCAGAACAATTTTAAAACAACAACACTTCCCTGTGTCCTTATTTCCTCGCCTCTTGCGGCGTCGCGTCTTCAGCAGAATACTCTAGACTGACCGCGCCGGAGGAACCCGTCGCTCCGTGACTCCAGTTACAGAGGCATCGACGTACCAATGGATTTCAACTTGGATTCCTACCGACTAAGAGTCGACCTCCGGTAGCTCCCACAAGCTCTTTTTGGGCGGCTGTAGTTCAGGGGGATGAGTGGTCGTCCCGCAACCACAAGGTGTCCGGTTTGATCCCCAGTCCCCCCATAGCTCACATGTCGAAGTGTCCCTGAGCAAGACACCCAACCCCCAGCTGCTCCCCGGGCGCCTCACAGGGCTGCCCACTGCTCCCAATCCAGGGATGGGTCAAATGCAGAGAAGAATTTCCCCAAGGGGATTAATAAAGGGTAATTTCTTTCTTCCTCTTCTTTCTTTATTCTTTTACCTAAATCCCTACCAGTGGACACTTGTTCTCTTTCCCTTTTTAAAAACCCAGTGGAAAAATGTGTTTTTACTTTGGAAAACAGGAGACATAAAACCTTTAAAAGCCTCATAGAAGAAACCAGGAAATCAGTCCGTCAGAGCGGATGTGACCAACCGGTGTGTTGCCAAACGGAGGGAAAGTGATGACTTTAAACTATGAAAAGACGAGTCAGAAGAATTCCTGAGGTGACGGATGTCAGAGTCAGAGCAGGAGTCCACAAAGGGTTGGTTGCGTAACGTCTGAGCTCCTGGACGCTTTAATGAAGACGCTTTAAAGCTCTTCATTCCCCTCCGGTTTAATGTTTAATTTCATTTATCATCCGTGTTCCGGGACCATTTCACTCTGCCGCTGCCAAGATGTCCACCAGGGTTTCTCCATGTAGCGTGATGCTGCAGGAAGCTGCTGTCTGTTGTTTGCACTGGCATGGTAACCGCATAACCGATGTGCAAGTTCATTCCTGCTCGTGAAAAAAAAAAAGGCTCGGCCTCTGGAGTGCATGAAAGACAAGGCGGTCGCACGTTGGGGCTTGACATGCAGAGTTATTACTGCTTAATAACACAGGTGCATGTGTCCCGCAGCCTTTGATCTCTGCAGCTGACACCCTGCCGAAGGACTTCAGGAACTCACTTTGTCTCCATGGGAAATTACAGTTTGATTCAAGCCGAGTGTTGTGGTTTTGGCACCATGTCTGCCTGCTAAACCAATTATTATTATTCAGGAATTTAAATTAAGGAACTTCATAATGATTTAATCCAGGAGATATTAAACGCCTACAATGTATAAAAGAGCTGCTCCCTTCTTAAAAATGTTTGATCATGAAGGCTGAGGTCCCTGTTTTAACCCGACATGGATACTGATGGTTTTGATGCAGACCCTCAGAGAAACTGCAGGTGGATGAATATGGTCAGCGTCTCACAGTCTTCTTTATCTTTTTACAAAAACGTATCCCTACAGGTTTTTGGATAGAGTGACAGTTATAGATCCATGATGAGTCATCTTCAGGCACGCTGGAGGTAATTTGCACACATCTGGGTTTGTGTGATTGGTGTCAGTTGATGCACACGGTTGAATTCAGATGACTTCAGTGATTCAGTGAGCGAGTCACATGTTGTGGTAACCATATCTTTGTGTTTTTCTTTGTCATGATGAACCTTACTGATAATCAAAAACTAGAGAGGTGTACTCAGTAGAGTGCACAACTCCGACAGGTGTGTCTGCAACGATCACTGCTGTGATTGAATGAATGCAACCCACAGCTGGCTGATCCCCCGGTCTGGACACCAGTAGGCTGTAAGTCAATTGAAAAACTAGTAGCGACGTATGCAGACAGCCGGCCATACGTTGACGCTAAACACACACTTAAACTCACAAAGCCTTAGAGCAGCGTCCGAGAGGTACTCAGCAGGGAGAGTACCGGTAGTTCTGTTAGCTGTTGCCCAAACTCACCGTCCAAAACAGTGAAAGAGACCCACTTGGTCTCTGGACCCAGAGGAGCAGGTGGGGTTCGGCGAGGCACTCGACCACTAGCCGCCCCTACAGCCCATTAGGTAGTCAGTTGGGAGTCAACAGGCAGTATGAAACAATTCAAGGTGTTTTGAGAAAGTGTGAGTCACTTCAAGCACGGGAGGTGAGAGCTGGACACCCAGAAGATGATCCACTTAGCAGCAGCAGAAGGACAAAATTAAGCGTGGATACACAGTACCGATCGCAGGATGGTAATTACAGATGGAGCTGGAATGTATGAACGAGACTGTTGGGGTGGATCTGAAGAGGCTGGGTTTGTATTCATATGTGAACCACAGACTGATTCACTCATTAAGCTCCATTAAAAACACATCAGCGAGCCTCACGGTTCGTCTTCATGAGCATACACTGTACTTTATTCTGACTCAATCACACATACAAGTACTCACTAGTGCACCAAATGTGGATTCATCTGCCGCTGAAAATATAGTCCCCAACAAATACTATATATATTTGTTTGATCAAAACTGCAGTGAATTAATAATGAAACTATAAACGTGTGGCTTCAAAGTTGCATTTCTTCAGTAGGAAGCAATGGGCCACAGACAGGAAGTCA
This sequence comes from Taurulus bubalis, assembly GCF_910589615.1. Classification (NCBI taxonomy): domain Eukaryota; kingdom Metazoa; phylum Chordata; class Actinopteri; order Perciformes; family Cottidae; genus Taurulus; species Taurulus bubalis. The sequence goes on along the minus strand of NC_136596.1, from coordinate 1,407,697 downwards.
GAGAGAGTTAAGAACCAACGTATCCTCATACAACAGTCCGTTTGCTAACCTAAAGAAAGTTACTGCTCATTTGACAAAAGTCCAGCAACACGTGTCAATTTCTGCTCGTCACATGAATACAGTCTTTTCAAACTTCTGTCTTCACAGGAAACTACTCAGTTAGGTTGAGACAACTAAACTACTTAGTTAGGTTTAACTAAACTACTTAGTTAGGTTGAGACAACTAAACTACTCAGTTAGGTTTAACTAAACTACTTAGTTAGGTTGAGACAACTAAACTACTCAGTTAGGTTTAACTAAACTACTCAGTTAGGTTGAGACAACTAAACTACTCAGTTAGGTTGAGACAACTAAACTACTTAGTTAGGTTTAACTAAACTACTTAGTTAGGTTGAGACAACTAAACTACTCAGTTAGGTTTAACTAAACTACTTAGTTAGGTTTAACTAAACTACTTAGTTAGGTTGAGACAACTAAACTACTCAGTTAGGTTTAGACAACTAAACTACTTAGTTAGGTTTAACTAAACTACTTAGTTAGGTTTAGACAACTAAACTACTTAGGTTTAGACAACTAAACTACTGAGTTAGGTTTAACTAAACTACTTAGTTAGGTTGAGACAACTAAACTACTTAGTTAGGTTTAACTAAACTACTGAGTTAGGTTTAGACAACTAAACTACTTAGTTAGGTTTAACTAAACTACTGAGTTAGGTTTAGACAACTAAACTACTGAGTTAGGTTGAGACAACTTAACTACTTAGTTAGGTTTAACTAAACTACTCAGTTAGGTTGAGACAACTAAACTACTCAGTTAGGTTGAGACAACTAAACTACTTAGTTAGGTTTAACTAAACTACTCAGTTAGGTTTAACTAAACTACTTAGTTAGGTTGAGACAACTAAACTACTCAGTTAGGTTTAGACAACTAAACTACTTAGTTAGGTTTAACTAAACTACTTAGTTAGGTTTAGACAACTAAACTACTGAGTTAGGTTTAGACAACTAAACTACTCAGTTAGGTTGAAACAACTAAACTACTCAGTTAGGTTTAACTAAACTACTGAGTTAGGTTGAGACAACTAAACTACTTAGGTTTAGACAACTAAACTACTGAGTTAGGTTTAACTAAACTACTTAGTTAGGTTGAGACAACTAAACTACTTAGTTAGGTTTAACTAAACTACTGAGTTAGGTTTAGACAACTAAACTACTTAGTTAGGTTTAACTAAACTACTGAGTTAGGTTTAGACAACTAAACTACTGAGTTAGGTTGAGACAACTTAACTACTTAGTTAGGTTTAACTAAACTACTGATTTAGGTTGAGACAAATAACCTACTGAGTTAGGTTTAGACAACTAAACTACTTAGTTAGGTTTAACTAAACTACTTAGTTAGGTTGAGACAACTAAACTACTTAGTTAGGTTTAACTAAACTACTGAGTTAGGTTTAGACAACTAAACTACTGAGTTAGGTTTAACTAAACTACTGAGTTAGGTTTAGACAACTAAACTACTGAGTTAGGTTTAGACAACTAAACTACTTAGTTAGGTTTAAACAACTAAACTACTCAGTTAGGTTTAGACAACTAAACTACTTAGTTAGGTTTAACTAAACTACTTAGTTAGGTTTAGACAACTAAACTACTTAGTTAGGTTTAACTAAACTACTGAGTTAGGTTTAGACAACTAAACTACTTAGTTAGGTTTAACTAAACTACAGAGTTAGGTTTAGACAACTAAACTACTTAGTTAGGTTTAACTAAACTACTTAGTTAGGTTGAGACAACTAAACTACTTAGTTAGGTTTAACTAAACTACTGAGTTAGGTTTAGACAACTAAACTACTGAGTTAGGTTTAAACAACTAAACTACTCAGTTAGGTTTAGACAACTAAACTACTTAATTAGGTTTAACTAAACTACTTAGTTAGGTTTAGACAACTAAACTACTTAGTTAGGTTTAACTAAACTACTGAGTTAGGTTTAGACAACTAAACTACTGAGTTAGGTTGAGACAACTAAACTACTTAGTTAGGTTTAACTAAACTACTGAGTTAGGTTGAGACAACTAAACTACTTAGTTAGGTTTAACTAAACTACAGAGTTAGGTTGAGACAACTAAACTACTTAGTTAGGTTTAACTAAACTACTGAGTTAGGTTTAGACAACTAAACTACTCAGTTAGGTTTAAACAACTAAACTACTCAGTTAGGTTTAGACAACTAAACTACTTAGTTAGGTTTAACTAAACTACTGAGTTAGGTTTAGACAACTAAACTACTGAGTTAGGTTGAGACAACTAAACTACTTCGTTAGGTTTAACTAAACTACAGAGTTAGGTTTAGACAACTAAACTACTTAGTTAGGTTTAACTAAACTACTGAGTTTTGTTGAGACAACTAAACTACTTAGTTAGGTTTAACTAAACTACTGAGTTAGGTTTAGACAACTAAACTACTGAGTTAGGTTTAACTAAACTACTTAGTTAGGTTGAGACAACTAAACTACTTAGTTAGGTTTAGACAACTAAACTACTCAGTTAGGTTTAACTAATCTACTTAGTTAGGTTGAGACAACTAAACTACTTAGTTAGGTTTAACTAAACTACTGAGTTAGGTTTAGACAACTAAACTACTGAGTTAGGTTTAAACAACTAAACTACTCAGTTAGGTTTAGACAACTAAACTACTTAGTTAGGTTTAACTAAACTACTGAGTTAGGTTTAGACAACTAAACTACTTAGTTAGGTTTAACTAAACTACTTAGTTAGGTTGAGACAACTAAACTACTTAGTTAGGTTTAACTAAACTACTGAGTTAGGTTTAGACAACTAAACTACTGAGTTAGGTTTAAACAACTAAACTACTCAGTTAGGTTTAGACAACTAAACTACTTAATTAGGTTTAACTAAACTACTTAGTTAGGTTTAGACAACTAAACTACTTAGTTAGGTTTAACTAAACTACTGAGTTAGGTTTAGACAACTAAACTACTGAGTTAGGTTGAGACAACTAAACTACTTAGTTAGGTTTAACTAAACTACTGAGTTAGGTTGAGACAACTAAACTACTTAGTTAGGTTTAACTAAACTACAGAGTTAGGTTGAGACAACTAAACTACTTAGTTAGGTTTAACTAAACTACTGAGTTAGGTTTAGACAACTAAACTACTCAGTTAGGTTTAAACAACTAAACTACTCAGTTAGGTTTAGACAACTAAACTACTTAGTTAGGTTTAACTAAACTACTGAGTTAGGTTTAGACAACTAAACTACTGAGTTAGGTTGAGACAACTAAACTACTTCGTTAGGTTTAACTAAACTACAGAGTTAGGTTTAGACAACTAAACTACTTAGTTAGGTTTAACTAAACTACTGAGTTAGGTTGAGACAACTAAACTACTTAGTTAGGTTTAACTAAACTACTGAGTTAGGTTTAGACAACTAAACTACTGAGTTAGGTTTAACTAAACTACTTAGTTAGGTTGAGACAACTAAACTACTTAGTTAGGTTTAGACAACTAAACTACTCAGTTAGGTTTAACTAATCTACTTAGTTAGGTTGAGACAACTAAACTACTTAGTTAGGTTTAACTAAACTACTGAGTTAGGTTTAGACAACTAAACTACTGAGTTAGGTTTAAACAACTAAACTACTCAGTTAGGTTTAGACAACTAAACTACTTAGTTAGGTTTAACTAAACTACTGAGTTAGGTTTAGACAACTAAACTACTTAGTTAGGTTTAACTAAACTACTGAGTTAGGTTGAGACAACTAAACTACTTAGTTAGGTTTAACTAAACTACTGAGTTAGGTTTAGACAACTAAACTACTGAGTTAGGTTTAACTAAACTACTTAGTTAGGTTGAGACAACTAAACTACTTAGTTAGGTTTAGACAACTAAACTACTTAGTTAGGTTTAACTAAACTACTTAGTTAGGTTGAGACAACTAAACTACTTAGTTAGGTTTAGACAACTAAACTACTCAGTTAGGTTTAACTAATCTACTTAGTTAGGTTGAGACAACTAAACTACTTAGTTAGGTTTAACTAAACTACTGAGTTAGGTTTAGACAACTAAACTACTGAGTTAGGTTTAAACAACTAAACTACTCAGTTAGGTTTAGACAACTAAACTACTTAGTTAGGTTTAACTAAACTACTGAGTTAGGTTTAGACAACTAAACTACTTAGTTAGGTTTAACTAAACTACTGAGTTAGGTTGAGACAACTAAACTACTTAGTTAGGTTTAACTAAACTACTGAGTTAGGTTTAGACAACTAAACTACTGAGTTAGGTTTAACTAAACTACTTAGTTAGGTTGAGACAACTAAACTACTTAGTTAGGTTTAGACAACTAAACTACTCAGTTAGGTTTAACTAATCTACTTAGTTAGGTTGAGACAACTAAACTACTTAGTTAGGTTTAACTAAACTACTGAGTTAGGTTTAGACAACTAAACTACTGAGTTAGGTTTAAACAACTAAACTACTCAGTTAGGTTTAGACAACTAAACTACTTAGTTAGGTTTAACTAAACTACTGAGTTAGGTTTAGACAACTAAACTACTTAGTTAGGTTTAACTAAACTACTGAGTTAGGTTGAGACAACTAAACTACTTAGTTAGGTTTAACTAAACTACTGAGTTAGGTTTAGACAACTAAACTACTGAGTTAGGTTTAACTAAACTACTTAGTTAGGTTGAGACAACTAAACTACTTAGTTAGGTTTAGACAACTAAACTACTTAGTTAGGTTTAACTAAACTACTTAGTTAGGTTGAGACAACTAAACTACTTAGTTAGGTTTAGACAACTAAACTACTCAGTTAGGTTTAACTAATCTACTTAGTTAGGTTGAGACAACTAAACTACTTAGTTAGGTTTAACTAAACTACTGAGTTAGGTTTAGACAACTAAACTACTGAGTTAGGTTTAAACAACTAAACTACTCAGTTAGGTTTAGACAACTAAACTACTTAGTTAGGTTTAACTAAACTACTGAGTTAGGTTTAGACAACTAAACTACTTAGTTAGGTTTAACTAAACTACTGAGTTAGGTTGAGACAACTAAACTACTTAGTTAGGTTTAACTAAACTACTGAGTTAGGTTTAGACAACTAAACTACTGAGTTAGGTTTAACTAAACTACTTAGTTAGGTTGAGACAACTAAACTACTTAGTTAGGTTTAGACAACTAAACTACTTAGTTAGGTTTAACTAAACTACTTAGTTAGGTTGAGACAACTAAACTACTTAGTTAGGTTTAGACAACTAAACTACTCAGTTAGGTTTAACTAATCTACTTAGTTAGGTTGAGACAACTAAACTACTTAGTTAGGTTTAATCAACTTAACTACTGAGTTAGGTTTACTGTTACAGAAGTTTTGGACTGGCTGAACATTCACTGTTCGTTTGTTGGATCCAATTCAGATCTCTTCACACGTCCTCGCTCAATATTTTATGGATAACATACGAAACATTTTGTGGGATATCTAGGAATTAATGTGCATTACCTTTCATGGGTAGAGCTTTGAATGCTACATAAGACCTGCCTTTGAGAAGACATGTTGGGTTCTAGTTCACACATGAGGTGTGATCACAATATGAAAAATTGACTGGGACCGGGCGCTCATGGGAGATGTACAATGAAACATGGACATTCGATTAAGTTGTGAGGAAGTGACCAGCTGTTTTAGGACATTACTGAGGCTTATGAAATGAAACTATATGTGTGTTTCTACAGATATGCGTCTTCAACAGGAACCAATGGGCTTGGAGCGGAGAGCCACGGACAGGAAGTCAGACAGCTGTGATTGACAGACTAACTCGGTTCATGGCATTCATTGACAATAATACAAATGATTAATAATAGCATCTACAAACCAGCCTGCAGACACCAGCAGGTAACCGGCCATCTGAGCCATCAGGAGGCGGAGCCACGGATGTTTGAAGTCGTTGAGTAATGCAGGAATACCTGGCGTGTCTGCAGGTATAATTGCAGACTGACATGACAACTGGGGAAACAAACAGCTGACATATTTGCTTTCAGATTGTTAATTGCATCATTCAGGGAGCTATTTCCATGCGTGCCTCTCCCTCGGTCTCTGCAGCCCAAGGCCTGTTGATCTGTTTCTGCTGCAAACACAACACAACTTTGCTGCTGCTGATGCTAACACAACACAACCGCTGCTGCTGATGCTAACACAACACAATCCCTCTTGCTGCTGCTGCAAACACAACGTGTGTGTTGTGTCTCGCCAGCCAATGACTCGAGTCAGTGAATGTGAGCTGTGACACACTGGAGGCCTCGTGGTGACATGAGCCACCAGACGGGTTTTCCTTTGTGCTTCTTGCCCTGCGATTACCGACTGATGCGCTTATAGCTTTCCGTTTGTTGTGCCTGACGTGTATTCTCCCATTCTGAGTTGAGTCCTGAACAGAACCCCGCCCAGAGACTGAAAGAAAGTCTCACACATTGTGTTCATCGGGTCATTATTATTCCCCTGCATGACGTCTTCATTATATCTGCCGGGACCAAACCTGCGGTGGAGAGATTCTACATTTCCTTTTATCTACACATTCTGTTCAACCTGCAGCCAAACAATCACTTTTATTTCCTCAAAAAATTGCAGAAAATTGAAAATTCTGAGGACATGAAGTCAAACGAGAAAGATTCCAAACCTTTGTTTGCTTCGTGATGTATTTGTAAATGATCGTTGAAATGTTCTTTCTTGGAGATTTCCTTCATGACGTTGAAGTTGATTATTTGGAATCGTCTTTATTCGTTTGGATTCTTCTTCTTCTGCATGTTGCTTTCACGCTGCTGCTGCTGTGTTTTTGCACGATCTCTTTTGTAAATGTCACCATGTTGTTGAATGAAGCAATGAAAAGAAGCTGAAGCCACGTGCAGAAGAAAAGATGAGGTGACGACAGCAGCATCTGGAAACACAGTTTTCATAGTCTCGTAAAAACGTTAGAAAATGAAAAAAAAAGGATCTTTAATTCATCTCAGGACTAAAGTTTGTGTTTTTGGTTAAATTAAGAGCTGAAGGTCTCGGCTCGTCTTCCTCACCGACCTCCACGCCCTCGCTTTCCACCACACACTGCTATTCCTTTCTCCTCGTGTCTCCCTCCGTCTGAGGAAACTTGCTCTCACTTTTCGTGCAAGGAGCACATTATTTGTGTTTTGAAGACGTCTTCCTCTCATGCAGAGGCCAAGAAAAACAGACCGTGACACACGAGGTACAGCAGGCCGGCCTCGGGCTCCGGCATGTGGGAGGTGGAGGTAGCGTGCAGCAAGTGTGCGGAGGAGAAACCTCAGCTATGAAAATAACTGCCTGTACCTGAAGGTATCCTCAGGTGTACGCTGCCTTCAGCGACCTCAGCTTCAACTCTCCGTCAGGTCAGAGACGCAGCTGAACGTTGATGCTGGAGGAGTTTCTACGAGACGCTAGACTCGTGGTTTAAAAACATACTGTAGTCGATCCAGATGTCCCATTCGAGTGGTATCGACCTGTCAATCACCTCGTAGCCCCGCCCTAAAGCGTCCCCTGCTTTATGGTCTGTTTGACTCTAAATGACCATCATGTACTAAATGAACATCATGCTGTATTGAAGAAGACTTGAAACTAGAGATTGAGACATAAACTCATGTTTACAATGTTTACTGAGGGAATACATCAAGAGAAGTAGAGTCATATATATAGACTTCTATACAACCAGAGGAGTCACCCCCTGGTGGTCAGGAGAGAGAATGCAGCTTTAACACATGAAGCATAGACTTCTATACAACCAGAGGAGTCGCCCCCTGGTGGTCAGGAGAGAGAATGCAGCTTCAACACATGAAGCATAGACTTCTATACAACCAGAGGAGTCACCCCTGGTGGTCAGGAGAGAGAATGCAGCTTCAACACATGAAGCATATACTTCTATACAACCAGAGGAGTCGCCCCTGGTGGTCAGGAGAGAGAATGCAGCTTCAACACATGAAGCATATACTTTTATACAACCAGAGGAGTCACCCCCTGGTGGTCAGGAGAGAGGATACAGCTTTAACACATGAAGCTTCTATACAACCAGAGGAGTCGCCGCCTGGTGGTCAGGAGAGAGGATACAGCTTTAACACATGAAGCTTCTATACAACCAGAGGAGTCGCCCCCTGGTGGTCAGGAGAGAGAATGCAGCTTTAACACATGAAGCATATACTTCTATACAACCAGAGGAGTCACCCCCTGGTGGTCAGGAGAGAGAATGCAGCTTCAACACATGAAGCATATACTTCTATACAACCAGAGGAGTCACCCCCTGGTGGTCAGGAGAGAGAATGCAGCTTTAACACATGAAGCATAGACTTCTATACAACCAGAGGAGTCACCCCCTGGTGGTCAGGAGAGAGAATGCAGCTTTAACACATGAAGCATAGACTTCTATACAACCAGAGGAGTCACCCCCTGGTGGTCAGGAGAGAGAATGCAGCTTTAACACATGAAGCATAGACTTCTATACAACCAGAGGAGTCACCCCCTGGTGGTCAGGAGAGAGAATGCAGCTTTAACACATGCAACATATACTTCTATACAATCAGAGAAGTTGCAAACATGATACCTGCTGAATGTAACTTCAGGCAACGTGGATCCTGTGCCTCCCAGAGTCTGGAGGAGGACAGGAGAGGCACAGGATCCACGTTGCCTGAAGTCTAGTGTAAAGTTTCCCCCATCAGTGATGGTTTGGGGTGCCATGTCATCTGCTGGTGTCGGTCCACTCTGTTTCCTGAGATCCAGGGTCAACGCAGCCGTATACCAGCAAGTTTTAGAGCACTTCATGCTTCCTGCTGCTGACCTGCTCTATGGAGATGGAGATTTCAAGTTCCAACAGGACTTGGCGCCTGCACACAGCGCAAAATCTACCCGTGCCTGGTTTACGGACCATGGTATTT
>NC_136596.1:1271257-1393757 GCF_910589615.1 Taurulus bubalis | reverse complement strand
CTCATAGCGGTCTCTAGATTCTCTCTCATAGCGGTCTCTAGATTCTCTCTCATAGCGGTCTCTAGATTCTCTCTCATAGCGGTCTCTAGATTCTCTCATAGCGGTCTCTAGATTCTCTCATAGCGGTCTCTAGATTCTCTCATAGCGGTCTCTAGATTCTCTCATAGCGGTCTCTCCCCAGCCTTCAGCTCCGGTGTGACGGGCTGCAGCAGCAGAACCAGGACCTGGTCTCCGGCTGCGGGGCGCTGACCACGGACCAGAAGGACATCTGCGAGTACCTGAAGCTCTTGCTGGAGCCGGACCAGAGGACGCAGGAGCTGCAGGAGACCCGCCTGCAGGACGCCGAGCGGGAGCACCAGACCCTGAGGCAGCAGCATGGCCAGGACCTGCAGGACCTGCAGGACCGGGTCCAGCAGCAGGAAGCTGAGACCACGACGCAGGGTGAGACTTAAGTCACCTCTGACCCTCTGAGGACAGAAGTCCTAGTCCACAGAGATGGCATCCACAGAGATAGCATCCATAGAGATAGCATTCTAATAGATAGCATCCATAGTGATAGCATCCATATAGAAACGATGGATATGGATTTTATGTGTACTAACGTATTCTAACGTGGACTAACCTATTCTAACGTGTACCAACGTGTACTAACATATACCAACGTGTACTAACGTTTACCAACCTGTACTAATGTGTACTAACGTTTACCAACATGTACTAATGCGTAGTAATGTGTACCAACATGTACTAACGTGTACCAACCTCTAATAGTGTACTAACATGCATTAACATCTGTAAACCGTCTTGAGCTGATAAAACGAGAAGCTGCGCAGCATTTGAATGTAGCTTTGGACTCTTGGAGGAGGTTGTTGGTTCACTCTCCTCTCTTCTCCTCCCTCAGCGGCGTCGTTTGAGGAGCAGCAGCAGCAGCTGGAGGAGCTGAAGGAGCAGCTCCTCCTCCTGACGGAGCAGCAGTCCGGCATGGAGTCTGAGGAGGAGCAGCTGCTCCGCCAGCAGGAGGAGCTGGAGTCTGCCCTCAGACTCAGAGAGGAGACGCTGTCCACGGAGACCGGCGGCTTCCAGACCAAGACCCTGGACCTGGTCCGGGAGGAGCGGGCCCGGCACGGACGGCACCGGGAGGACTTCCAGAACCTTCTGGCCCAGAACGAGGTTCTGTGGAAGCAGAAAGCCGCACTGAAGGCGCAGAAGATGGAGCTCCTCCAGGAGGGCGACGGCCTGAGGGAACACCTGAAGACTCTCCGACACAAGAACTGCACCTGCAGCACGGTGAGGGCTCAACACAAGTACCTTGGAATCGTACCTTCACCAAGTACAACGTCAAGGTACTTCTGCTTCAATTCCTCTACATGGCAGAGGTAAATGTTGTACTTTTTTCTGTACTTCATCTAAGTGATACATGTACTTTCTACTGTACTACATCTCAGAGGTACATGATGTACTTTATACTGTACTACAAAAGCTGGATCCTCGATATTTAGAAACAGGATTGTATTCCCGCCTCTGAAGCCTGAATCATGGATTGTTCATCTTCTTCCTCCTTCAGGAGTTGGAGAATCTGAGGAGGAAGAGTCAAAAGTTGAAGGTGGAGCTGAAGGATTGTAGCTCCGCCCACGAGCCCGTGTTGGAGGAGGAAGAGGCTCTCAGGTAAAAGTCTTTTTACTCTTTAAGTTGCATTTGAAGAAAAGAACATAATAGTCAAGGCTGTTAAATATTGTCCATCGGACACCAGAGACCACTTGAGCATCAAGATGCTCTGCCCCTTAGCTCCGCCCCCTCTGTGATGCTGTGTGTGTGCTTCCAGGCGGCTCATGACCTCGGCGTCCGAGGAGCGCCATCAGAAAGCATCCGAGGCGGATCGGCTGAGGGCCGAGCTCCAGAGGGAGCGGAGCGGCAGCAGGCGGCTGGAAGCCGGCATGCTGGAAGCCGTCACCGTCCTTGCTCACATCCTGACGGTGAGAACGCCGATCCTGGATCAGGAGCTCAGTACCAACCAGGGAGACCGTCCCATTCATTCAGTGCTTGTCAAACCTCAGCAGGACTCGGAGAAGACGTTCAGGACTCAGGGTGAGAGGCTGCTGGAGATCCTGCAGAGCAGCGCCCCCCAGCGCCCAGGATCCACTCCCGAGGAGAGCAGCGCCCCCCAGCGCCCAGGATCCACTCCCGAGGAGAGCAGCGCCCCCGAGCGCCCAGGATCCACTCCCGAGGAGAGCAGCACCCCCCAGGGACCAGGATCCACTCCCGAGGAGAGCAGCGCCCCCCAGGGACCAGAATCCACTCCTGAGGAGAGCAGCGCCCCCCAGGGACCAGGATCCACTCCCGAGGAGAGCAGCGCCCCCCAGGGACCAGGATCCACTCCCGAGGAGAGCAGTGACCCCCAGGGACCAGGATCCACTCCCGAGGAGAGCAGCTCCCCCCAGCGACCAGGATCCACTCCCGAGGAGAGCAGTGACCCCCGAATGGACAGGTACCGGAAGGACCCTTGGTTTTATGACTTGGTCGGACATGAACAGAGAACCCAGAACCCAGTGCAGCTGGATCAGAGTCCTGTAGAGGCTCCGGCCCCACCAGAACCACATCAGCGCTTAATGGGTCCCATCGGATTCTTTTAATATTTAAATAACAATGAACTCTTCTGTAGTTGCATTGTATCCCTTTGTAACATTTATTGTCTCTTTATAGCTTTTAGTGTCTCTTTGTAGTCATGTAGTGCCTCTTTGTAGTCTTGCCGTGCCTCTTTGTAGTCTTGCCGTGCCTCTTTGTAGTCTTGTCGTGCCTCTTTGTAGACACGTAGTGGGTGTTTGTAGTCTATTTGTGTCTCTTTGTAGTCATGGTGCGTCTCTTTGTAGTCATGGTGCGTCTCTTTGTAGTCATGGTGCGTCTCTTTGTAGTCATGGCGTGGGTGTTTGTAGTCTTTTCGTGTCTCTTTGTAGTCATGTAGTGTCTCTTTGTAGTCATGTAGTGTCTCTTTGTAGATGTCTTATGTTTCTTTGTGTCATCTTGAGTCTTCTTGGTTGGTACGCAACCCGTTGAGTGGCATTATTGTAGGTGAAGGAGGGGCCCCTGACACTTTGGGCCTCTGTTCAGTATCTGGTTCAGTAATCCATCCATGTGCCCCCCACAGGACACAGACCCTGAGCCTGGCCACAGATCCGTTGTTCCTGATGGCGCGCTACAGACCAGGCGACCTGGGCTTCATACCCCGGCCCACGTGGACCCATAAAGCAGCCGCCTCCCGACAGGTCTGCCAGGAAGTAGTTATTCTAGTGTTCTCACTCAAACCTCTAGGCAGAACTTCTAGAAACTCTTCACAGGGACTCTCACTCTGCTCTTTGTTGAAATGCTGTCGCTCTGTCCGTCCATCAGAAACTCTGCAGGCAGAAGAGATCCGGCCCTGATCCAGAGGCCTTCACTGCCGCACACTGCTGAACCAGATCCAGACCCGGTCCACAGAAAGACAGAGGACTGAGTTTTATTACCAAATAAAAGGTTTTAGCCACTTTGATCCCGCTTCGGTTCCGACTACAGAGAAACTGGAATCAAACATTCTGCATTTTATTTAATGAATGACTCATTGGTTGTCAAACTACCGGTACTAGTGATCAAGTCAAACCCTGTTTTCATTGATGTCTGAGGACAAAAGAGGCCACAGATTCACAGATTTGAGGAACCGGCACATCAGAAATGTGCAGCTGAGCTAAGGTCAAAGGTCAGACCTCTCGGCCGCCACCGTTTAAAAACCACTGAGCCTCACACCGAGGAGGCAGAGCAGGATTACAGGAACCGAAGCCCCCGGACGGCGCTTGATCCGGACCCGCATCCCCGGGACCCGGTACCCCGTCTTCCTGTTGGTCGAAGCTGTCGGGATCCTAATCGGACACTCAGACTTCCTGAATTCGTGCAGCGCTGATCTATGCATGTTTTAGTGCACGTTCTCAGGCTTTGAGCCAAGGTTATTTTGGGCTTTTGGAGTCGGACGACCTGCAAAGCTGCAGAAGATCTGAGAGAGATTAGAGGGAGGAAGGTTCATTCCGACAGAAATACTGACAATGATGGTCCAGCTTTCTACAAATATTTAAAGTATTTAAAGTGACAGTGAGGAACTTTTAACTGGTCCTGAACCAGTCTCAGTCCTGGTCCTCGATAGACCTCGGTGTAGTCCTGGTTCACTACAGACCCCAGTCCAGGTCCTCTATAGACCTCAGTCCAGGTCCTCTATAGACCTCAATCTAGTCCTGGTCCAGCAGGAAGTTGGACTCAACCATGTTGCCGAAGTTACTGATCGCACGGTCAGCTGCTCGCCGCCATGTTGAGCTGTATGGAGACAACCCCTCAGTCATAGACCAGCCCTGAATCTTGCATTTAGCACCTTTTAAAGTTGGCTCAGAATCGCACCTTTTGGAGGACGACAGCCTGTCAGAGGGTCAGACCCCTTAAAGGTAACCCACTAATTTGCCTCTGAGCGCTTCTACATTCTGCATAATTAATAAGCCAATAAACTGTCCCTGAAGACATTCTTCCTAACTCGTTGTTTATTTTGTCGTGAATAGATCTTGTCGCTGCCGTTATAATTCAGGTCTTTCTGGTCCGACAAACACTTCAAGACTTTGATCCCAGTTCAGCTTCAAGCAGCGCCGTGAGGTCTGGGTGTGTTCGGGCGGCAGTAATTTAAAAACTCATCACATACCTGGTGAGCAATGACAGTGAACACAGCGTTTCTCTCCCCGGTCAGCTGATCGCAGCAGGGAACCCTGGGAAACGTACGCATCAGGAGACAATATAGTGGTTCCCTCCTGCTTCAACAACGAGGCCTCCATCACAACAACAACAACAACGTGTGTGTTCTGAAGGTCCGGCTGGAGGAACCCTCCTCCCTCACCGACGACCAGTGAACTCTCACATCAAACGGCCGTTGCGTCATCACACGTCTGTTTTGACGTTCAGAAACATCGTGACGCGTTTACATGAAGACGAGGAGAATCTGAGGATTAGATGATATTATGCAGAAGAAGAAGTGTTCTTCCTTTCCTTATTAAAGTTATTACAGTCCGTCATAACCATACTCATGCGTCATGTTTGATATATTAAGAGCTGCCTTGTTCTGCAGGAAAGCGTGAGAAAAAAAATATCGCAATGTTCAGAAAACAAAGCGCCACAAAGAGAGACGGGATTCCACAAACGCTGAACGTTATGAAACCAGTCGAGGAATTCCAGCGCCTGAAGGTTGAAGGTGTCAGCTTCAGAGCCCTCGAGGCGACGAATGCAAACCTTTGTTCACGACTACAATACGAAGCCACACCCACGGCCTCACGTTACAGGAAACCAGGGCTGTGGAGAGGGTGATGAGGAGGAGGAAGAGCAGGAGGAGAACGTTGACTGGCTGCAGGTTGTCCCCAGCGGTCGAGTCCAGCTCACAATTAGCTGAAGATCTGCTTTGAGACCTTGTTGAGCTGATTTAAGGTCGAGCTAGAGGTCCAGGGTTCAAATCCAACGAGACCATTGTTTGCATGAATTTACCGTAATGTTGTTCCTCTTGGGTCATGGGGTAGAGCGGTCGTCCTGCAACCGCAAGGTAGCCGGTTCGATCCCTGGTCTCCCCACGGTTCAGATGTCGAAGTGCCCTTGAGCAAGACTCTGAACCTCGGTTGCTTCACAGCCGCACACTGCAAGTTTCATTCATGTTTGAAGTAAAAACATCTAAATGTCATCACAACCAAGTTACTCTTTAACCTAGAGCTCTTTAAAGCTTTAAGGCTCCTGATGTGAAGGCGAAAACAGTTCCCGTTTCTCTGAAGTTAGTTCAGCTACATAAAAACACAACCTTGTGTCCTGGAGCTCCGTAATGTCCCACTTCTGTAAACGAGTTAATAAGCAGGAGACTCCCCTCAACACCTGCCTGATTACACTGACCTGAGAACACTCGATTACATTGACCTGAGAACACCTGATTACACCGACCTGAGAACACCTGATTACACCGACCTGAGAACACCTGATTACACCCGATTACACTGACCACACCACACCTGATTACACCGACATGAGAACACCTGCCTGATTACACTGACCACACCTGCCTGATTACACCGACCACACCTGCCTGATGACAGGTGTGGTCGGGTTTGGGTCCAGCCGGGTGCACACACAATTGCATGTTCAATCCCTCTGGAGGAACACGTAATTAAAGTTACCGGACCATGTGACCACGCAGCTGCATGCGGCGCTCCACAGAGGACTCACAGGAAGTCACAGACGACTCACAGGAAGTCACAGAGCACAAACAGGAAGTCACAGGAAGTGACAGAGGACTAACAGGAAGTTACAGAGGACTAACAGGAAGTTACAGGAAGTCACAGAGGACTAACAGGAAGTTACAGAGGACCAACATCTGGGGGAGTTTCTCCTGATCCGATTTGAGGTCCCGGGACAGGATGTTATGTGTAGAGAATCAGATTCAGCTCACAGCAACACTGAGACCTCTCAGACTTCATAACACAGCAGAAGACTTGTCAGCTGACTTAAAGCGAACACATGACCTGTCAGTCTGAGGTCGCTGCTCAGGCCAGTTTTTTTAAAGAGAAGGACCTCTTATTGAGCTGAGGGACCCTCTAGACGTCTTCATGAGCCGAGGGACCCTCTAGACGTCTTCATGAGCCGAGGGACCCTCTAGACCTCTTCATGAGCCGAGGGACCCTCTAGACCTCTTCATGAGCCGAGGGACCCTCTAGACCTCTTCATGAGCCGAGGGACCCTCTAGACCTCTTCATGAGCCGAGGGAGGGACCCTCTACACCTCTTCATGAGCCGAGGGACCCTCTAGACCTCTTCTTGAGCCGAGGGAGGGACCCTCTAGACCTCTTCTTGAGCCGAGGGAGGGACCCTCTAGACCTCTTCTTGAGCCGAGGGAGGGACCCTCTAGACCTCTTCTTGAGCCGAGGGAGGGACCCTCTAGACCTCTTCTTGAGCCGAGGGAGGGACCCTCTAGACCTCTTCTTGAGCCGAGGGAGGGACCCTCTAGACCTCTTCATGAGCCGAGGGAGGGACCCTCTAGACCTCTTCATGAGCCGAGGGACCCTCTAGACCTCTTCATGAGCCGAGGGACCCTCTAGACCTCTTCTTGAGCCGAGGGAGGGACCCTCTAGACCTCTTCTTGAGCCGAGGGACCCTCTAGACCTCTTCATGAGCCGAGGGACCCTCTAGACGTCTATATGAGCCGAGGGACCCTCTAGACGTCTTCATGAGCCGAGGGACCCTCTAGACGTCTTCATGAGCCGAGGGACCCTCTAGACCTTTTCATGAGCCGAGGGACCCTCTAGACCTCTTCATGAGCCGAGGGACCCTCTAGACCTCTTCTTGAGCCGAGGGAGGGACCCTCTAGACCTCTTCTTGAGCCGAGGGAGGGACCCTCTAGACCTCTTCTTGAGCCGAGGGAGGGACCCTCTAGACCTCTTCATGAGCCGAGGGACCCTCTAGACCTCTTCATGAGCCGAGGGACCCTCTAGACCTCTTCATGAGCCGAGGGACCCTCTAGACCTCTTTATGAGCCGAGGGACCCTCTAGACCTCTTCATGAGCCGAGGGACCCTCTAGACCTCTTCATGAGCCGAGGGACCCTCTAGACCTCTTCATGAGCCGAGGGACCCTCTAGACCTCTTCATGAGCCGAGGGACCCTCTAGACCTCTTCATGAGCCGAGGGACCCTCTAGACCTTTTCATGAGCCGAGGGACCCTCTAGACCTCTTCATGAGCCGAGGGACCCTCTAGACCTCTTCTTGAGCCGAGGGAGGGACCCTCTAGACCTCTTCTTGAGCCGAGGGAGGGACCCTCTAGACCTCTTCATGAGCCGAGGGACCCTCTAGACCTCTTCATGAGCCGAGGGACCCTCTAGACCTCTTCATGAGCCGAGGGACCCTCTAGACCTCTTCATGAGCCGAGGGAGGGACCCTCTACACCTCTTCATGAGCCGAGGGACCCTCTAGACCTCTTCATGAGCCGAGGGAGGGACCCTCTATGGTTGGCAGACCTGGCCTCTAGTTGATCTTCTCATCTCACACTGAACAAGAGCCTGCAAGGCAAAGAGCAGGTACCACAACCTCACACACATGAACCCGTTCTGTGTGAAGCTCCGCCTCCGAGACACAACGTCACCGCTGCTCTTCCTCACACTGTCTGACATCAGAGCAGCTTTTCCAACCTTTCTGCTAAAAAGAGGAAACACGTTTCTGTCGTCACAGGACTCATCAACGCTTCCAACATCTTTCTGCCATCGAGAAAGAAATGAAGCTTCCCGATGATGCAGAAGAAGTGAAGAGAGTCTGAACTTGAACTGACGTTTCCTCTGATGCGATTTAAAAAAAAATATATATATATATATATATATATATATATATATATATATATATATATATAATTTACCTCATTTGATTGATTTTGCAATATACTTCACCCAGACTTCCGTATACGTTTCTGTTTGTGGCCCTCGGTGGAAACAGTGGACACCCTGTGTTACGTGAAGCAGCAGCACCACCTGCTGCTGCTTTTAGTTTAACTGTACAAACACTTTATTAAATAATTCCTAAATATACAAACGAGGTCCAGGTCCTTCTGCAGCGCTATAGTGGACATTAGAAATAAAATAAAAGAGGATAGGACAATATTTGTGAATAAAAGGGCAAATCTGTCTCCACATGTTTTCTCTGATCTGAGGATTAAATAAAACCTTTTAAATGTTAAATAAAACCTTTTAAATATGAAATAAGGCCTACACATTACAATAAAACCTTTTAAACATTAAATAAAACATTTGAAATGTTAAAAAGGCCTAAATATTACAATAAAACCTTTTACATGCTGCAACATCAGCATCCATGTTGGTGTTCTAAAGTTCTCAAAGATAAAAACTCAACGTGTACAATTCAAAAAGGAATTTATTTAAAGTTGAACAGGAGGTAAACATGGCGACAGTGCAAGCTTCACTAAAACCGTTGTATAAATATATAAAAATTATTTATTTTACATTCCAAAAAAAAAAAAAAAAAAAGGTAAAACCTGTCGCAGCCTAAAAACAAAGATCATCGAGATCACAAGATTAAAACGCAGATTCATATTCGGCACGTTTGATTTGCAAGTCAAAGTTTTTCTGGAGAAGTTTTTGTCCGCTGAGCTCAACTCACTGCTCAGTTAAAAAATACACGGCCTGGCTTTTTAAAAAAGGGAACTTTAAACTTTTTTTCTTAAAGTACTGAATGTTCATCAGGACTATGACTCGTGAATAATAATAAAAACAGAACTGTTCCTTCATTCGCCATGTCCTGTTTGCCGGAACAAGTCCTCTCTTTAAAGTGTTGAACGGCGTGAAGAAGGGTTTATTTATATAATTATTATTATTATTATTCATATTTCAGGTCAGTGGTGGGGTGCTTTGATACGGATGCATGTGCCAGAAGGAAACTGAAGCTCGTCTACAGAACATATTAAACCTCCATCGCTGCTTTACATCCGACAAGCCGACTCTTTGACTCGTCGTCGCGCTACATCTCATTTTTGTGCATTTTTTTCCCTCGTTGAGCATCTGCAGATTAAAGAGGTTAAAGTGTCAGGTGGCACCACCACCAGCTGTTTGGGGGCACATCTGGATCTCCTCCTCCGTGGCATGTTTAGGGTGTTCATTATTTCACGAAGACGAAGACGAAGACGAAGACGACGACGACGCCAATCAGCATCAGCAGCACCACGGACGTCAGGAGGATGACGTGGCAGCCGGGCTGGGCCGTCAGGTGCAGCAGGGCGTCGCCCAGCGAGTGGGCGGGGAGCTCGGCCGCCGGGCTGGGGCGCCCCACGTCCAGAGAGCTCAGGGACCTCTGACGCCACTGCCGGTGACCTTCAGATGACCTTCAGGAGAAACAGAGAGCGTCATCGATCAAGCGATGCTGTGATTATTTGCATTCATGCATTATTCAAATATCATCAACCTTCCTAAAATAATGGCCTAAGTCATGTTTTTGACAAATTATTTTCTTCCCTAAATCCTCTCATGATACTGGCCACCTCTGGTAAAATGTCCTCCATCCTCCTGAACAGATCATGTGACTCTACTCCTGTAGTAAAACAACCATGTCAAGAGTGTGACTTAGGACATTTTATTTTGCCTAAGTCACATTGTCTTAGGCAATTTTACAAGCTTTTGAAGATGGCCTTTTGAAGCTAGCATTGAAGCTAGCATTGAAGCTAGCATTTTTGCCAATGAAAATCTGACTGGAACATAATATTAGTAATCATAACATAATTTGACCGGTATTACAGTAAGCCTGGTGTGCCGTGTCTAGAGGCAGCTTGTTATTACATTTGGTCAAGTTTTGTGTTTTATGAAAAAAAGACTTGGGCCATTATTTTAGGAAGGAGATGATATTTTATCGCCAAGATAGTTTTTCGTTTTCACTAACTATAAATGCTAAAAAAATAAATAAAAAAAAAGTGGATTTTTAAATGTTTTAAACTTTAAAATTGAAGGAAAACATTTTTGGAAAACAGTTTCATGTCGCTAAACAAAGTTTAAATTGGACTGTAAAATGTACTATGAAGTAAAACTATGTAGAGCTTTAGTTTGCATCTTTGCGTGTGAAAACTGGGCAAGCTTGCATGTTATTTTATTAATAATATTTCAATAAATTAACCTCGCAACTCATTCTAACAATTTGCACAATATTTAAGAAAACAAACTAAATTAACCGAGTTGATGGATGACTAAAGATTTAAAGAACCACTTTCATGGAGCAGAATATTCATTATAGCAGGGATTCTCCACAGTGGTACTTGAAGGCACCCCAGGGGGTACGTGAGATTTTTTTCAGAAAATATTTTTAAATTAGCATCCATTCAAAAATCCATTGATAGTTATTTAATAAATGTTCAATAATATAAGTGTAAGTTCTTAAACTGAATTGTATATGTATGTATGTATGTATGTATGTATGTATGTATGTATGTATGTATGTATGTATGTATGTATATATATATATATATATATATATATATATATATATATATATATATATATATATATATATATATATATTCCATATTAAATCCGACACTGATGGCACAGCGCTGTGTATTACATTGTCGCTTCAACCCAAAATGCTTTGCGCGGGTTGGGGGGTACATCAAATATTTCACATGGGGTACATCACTGAAAAAAGGTTGAGAACCCCAGCATTACAGAACCCCAGCATTACAGAACCACAGCATTACAGAACCACAGCATTACAGAACCACTGCATTACAGAACCACAGCATTACAGAACCACAGCATTACAGAACCACAGCATTACAGAACCACTGCATTACAGAACCACTGCATTACAGAACCACTGCATTACAGAACCACAGCGTAAAAACCTGCCGTTAAGTCACCTTCCTAAAATAATGGCCCAAGTCATTTTCAGGTTTTTCAGAAAACACCAAAAACTTGATTGAATGTAATATGTGCACAAGCTGCCTCTAGACACAGGCATACTGTAACACCAGTCAAATGATGTTAGGATTATTATTATTATTATGTTAGAGGGACATTTCCATTGACTCAAATGCTAACTAAATTGCTAGCTTCACAATGCCATCTTGAAAAGCTTGTAAAATGTCCTAAGTCACATTGTCTTTTGACTTAGGCAAAATAAAAATGGCCTAAGTCACTCTTGACATAGTTCTACTACAGGGGTAGAATCACATGATGTGCTCAACTGAGGATGTAGGCGGTTTTACCAGAGGTGGCCAGTATCATGAGATGATTTAGGCAAGAAAATCATTTGTCAAAAAATGACTTGGGCCATTATTTTAGGAAGGTGACGCAATATGAATCTGTCTCGTTATGAACTGGGCGCTCTCGGTACCTTTTGACCTGCAGCTTGCCCTTGTTGCGCAGGAAGCGGATGCTGTAGACCTTCTGCATGGCGGCCGGCAGGTACGACAGCATGTCCGCGTTGGTGGCGAGCCTCGGCAGGCCGAGGGCCGGCAGCGGCGTGAGGCCGCGGCACAGCGGGCACTGGATGGCGCTGGGCTCGGCCGACTTGACGTTGATGCGCGCCAGGCACTCCAGGCAGAAGGTGTGCTTGCACTGCAGCATCTTGGGACAGCGGAAGACGTTGTTGAACTGGCTGAAGCAGACGGAGCACTCCAGGTCCGGGCCCGCGTCCGAGGAGCACCGGGCCGCGGGAGGGGACGGGCGGCGGTCCGGGGACGGGACGATGACGGAGACCTGGCAGGAAAAGGGGGTGGTGGGGGCGGGGCAAGGCGGAGGCGTGGGGTCTGAAACCAAGCTGGACTGAGACCAGGACCTGAAGACTAAGCCCGAGGCTGGAAGCGCCGCCGGGTCCAGCTCGAGGCCTCCGCCGCGGCCCGGCGAGGCCCGAGGGTGGGTCACGCTGCGGCTCAGAACCGTCACAGAGCTGTGGCTCGTCTGGATGACGGCGGGAGACGACGAGGTGGCCGACAGAGAGGCATGATGGGAAATATCGTTCGGGCCAGAAGGGGAACATCGAGGCGGTATCGTGTTCTCTTCGGGATTCATGAATGGACGGAGGAGGAGGGAGTGAGATAAATAAGAAGAAGAGTGAAGCTGTTGGAGTCTTCAGCCGTCACATGGAGGATGATGAAGAAATGATGAAGACCTCCTGGTGCAGCCTCCGTCTTCAAATCAAACAAAGGAAAATATCAATACACTGAAAACAAACCGATAAACTGCTGCAGCCAGACGGCAACTTCAAGTTCTACACTGAAGAGTCTTAAAGCTGCATTCTCTCTCCTGACCACAAGGGGGCGACTCCTCTGGTTGTATAGAAGTCTATGCTTCATGCGTTAAAGCTGCTTTCTCTCTCCTGACCACCAGGGGGCGACTCCTCTGGTTGTATAGAAGTCTGCTTCATTGCTCTCCAGCTGCAGCTGCTTCCGTCACATCGGCTGCATGGAGCAACAGTTCCAGTCTAACTGGCTCCAAACGGACATTTGCATCGTCTGTTTTACTTTAAGAAGGCAAATAACATGCAAAACCCTCCGCAGCAGGATCACTGAAACTCCATCCCTCTAATGAGAACGTCTCTGCTGCTGCTCGCCACCTCGAACCACAAATACATCCATACAGGTGAATAAATACATCAATACAGGTGCATCCTCAGGGACCTTGATCTATTGAGGACCACAAACAGAGTCCATTACATCAAAGAGGACCAACGGGAGAAGATCAGACCCGTTTCAGACATTTTAACATGACGCACATTTTCATTACTGGCCGATAACTGAATAACTTCTGAGGTTTCTTTGAGCAAATGTAGAATTATTGAGACGACAAGACACAGAGCGGGAAGAGGAGGACGAGGAGCTGCACATGAAAGCTCCGGTGTGGTATGAAGTCCAGCCAGCTGATCTGTTCTCATCATATTACAACCCGAGAGTGTGTAGTGACAAGTATGAACCCTCAACAACCTTTTAAAAAACACCCTATTTTTAGCCCTCTGCTCAAAAATGTCATTCCAAACTAAAAAGGGTGTATTTCTGCAACCACTAGGGCTGTTTGAATAATGTTGGTGTTATAATAAAAGGTACATATGGGAGATTGTGTTCAGATGTGTAAATATCAGTCTATATGTTACTGGTTAAGAGTAAATGAAGATGATACACAGAACAAAATTAAAAGGTTTCAGGTTCGCCTTTAAAAAAATTAAAAAAATAAATCAGGATGATTATTTCTTTGAAATTATGCAGCTGTAAGGTCCAACTCTAACCCAAATCATAACACAATATGTGAACATTCTCTAACCCAAATCATAGCTCAATATGTGAACATTCTCTAACCCAAATCATAACTCAATATGTGAACATTCTCTAACCCAAATCATAACTCAATATGTGAACATTCTCTAACCCAAATCATAACTCAATATGTGAACATTCTCTCTGCAAAGGTTGACTTTGATAAAGTGAAGCAGAACAAAGTTACAGAGGGTTTAGAACAGAGAACATTCAGGCGAGGTCTCAAACATTTGCATTGGGGCACATTTACACACATCTGTGACATTTGAAGTTTCTCATGTACCAAACCATATATTTCACTTGTATATTACTTATGGTGTTCAATACATCCAAATACAGCAGTTTTCATAAAACAAGCCATGATTTAGCAATAGCTCAGATCCCCCCCATATTGGTGGAGATTGTGTTTTAATAGGGCTGCTACATGCATTTACGAGTTTACTTTAAGGGCAAACACAAGTGTAAATTGTTCAATAGATTTAAATTAAATATATATTTCTAACAGGGAGGTTTGTAGGATTTATTCATCTAAAAAAATAAAAAAGGCACCAAACTCCATGTGGAAATTAGGTAACTTACAATTTAGAAAAAATATTTAAAAACAGTAAGACATAAATAGTATGAGCAGCCTCTACATTCGGCTCACAAACAACCCGTATTGTGGTGACATATTGGTTATTCATGTGAAGCAGCAGGATGGCCACAGGCAACAGGAAGCAGTGTTAACTCTTTAGATTGTGTTTTAGTTAAAGTTAAACTTTTCTCCGTTGTGAATAATCAAGGCCGAATTTACCTTAAGATCCTCCCGATCTGTAAAACATATTAAAACACCCCGTGTCCATGCGCGCGCGTCTACAGACGAAAGCACAAACAAACAGCGCTGTGAAGAGCTGTGGTGCGCACGTGCAGAACTCACCGTTCAGTGGCCGGTTCGTGATGCGCTGTCGCCCCGCGCTGCGTCGGCATCGGGCCGGGGTTCTGGCGCTGACCCTGCGGGACTCGAGGTTCAGCTGCCGGGGTCTGTGGCCTCAACGTCCCGCTTCCCCGCTCCTCTGACGGCCGAGAGGACAACGAGGAAACGGATCATTCAAATCACCTGTCGGCCCGAAGATTGACGCACCTGGCGGGGTGACGCTGATGAGGGAGCCGAGAGGCTGCGGCTGTTTTACATGCTTTAACATGTTGGTTACATGTGTGTTTATGTCTTTAACATGTTGGTTACATGTATGTTTATGTCTTTAACATGTTGGTTACATGTGTGTTTATGTCTTTAATATGTTGGTTACATGTATGTCTATGTCTTTAATATGTTGGTTACATGTATGTCTATGTCTTTAATATGTTGGTTACATGTATGTCTATGTCTTTAATATGTTGGTTACATGTATGTTTATGTCTTTAATATGTTGGTTACATGTATGTCTATGTCTTTAATATGTTGGTTACATGTATGTCTATGTCTTTAATATGTTGGTTACATGTATGTCTATGTCTTTAATATGTTGGCTACATGTATGTTTATGTCTTTAACATGTTGGTTACATGTATGTTTATGTCTTTAATATGTTGGTTACATGTATGTTTATGTCTTTAATATGTTGGTTACATGTATGTTTATGTCTTTAACATGTTGGTTGCATGTGTGTTTATGTCTTTAATATGTTGGTTACATGTATGTTTATGTCTTTAATATGTTGGTTAAACCATTTAACCAACATATTAAAGACATAAACACACGTTAAACGTGTGTTTATGTCTTTAATATGTTGGTTACATGTATGTCTATGTCTTTAATATGTTGGTTACATGTATGTTTATGTCTTTAATATGTTGGTTACATGTATGTTTATGTCTTTAATATGTTGGTTACATGTATGTTTATGTCTTTAATATGTTGGTTCCATGTATGTCTATGTCTTTAACATGTTGGTTGCATGTATGTTTATGTCTTTAACATGTTGGTTACATGTATGTTTATGTCTTTAATATGTTGGTTACATGTATGTTTATGTCTTTAATATGTTGGTTACATGTATGTCTATGTCTTTAATATGTTGGTTACATGTATGTTTATGTCTTTAACATGTTGGTTACATGTATGTTTATGTCTTTAATATGTTGGTTACATGTATGTTTATGTCTTTAATATGTTGGTTACATGTATGTTTATGTCTTTAATATGTTGGTTACATGTGTGTTTATGTCTTTAATATGTTGGTTACATGTATGTTTATGTCTTTAATATGTTGGTTACATGTATGTTTATGTCTTTAATATGTTGGTTACATGTATGTTTATGTCTTTAATATGTTGGTTACATGTATGTCTATGTCTTTAATATGTTGGTTACATGTATGTTTATGTCTTTAATATGTTGGTTACATGTATGTTTATGTCTTTAATATGTTGGTTACATGTATGTTTATGTCTTTAATATGTTGGTTCCATGTATGTCTATGTCTTTAACATGTTGGTTGCATGTATGTTTATGTCTTTAACATGTTGGTTACATGTATGTTTATGTCTTTAATATGTTGGTTACATGTATGTTTATGTCTTTAATATGTTGGTTACATGTATGTCTATGTATTTAATATGTTGGTTACATGTATGTTTATGTCTTTAACATGTTGGTTACATGTATGTTTATGTCTTTAATATGTTGGTTACATGTATGTTTATGTCTTTAATATGTTGGTTACATGTATGTTTATGTCTTTAACATGTTGGTTACATGTGTGTTTATGTCTTTAATATGTTGGTTACATGTATGTTTATGTCTTTAATATGTTGGTTACATGTATGTCTATGTCTTTAATATGTTGGTTACATGTAT
This sequence comes from Taurulus bubalis, assembly GCF_910589615.1. Classification (NCBI taxonomy): domain Eukaryota; kingdom Metazoa; phylum Chordata; class Actinopteri; order Perciformes; family Cottidae; genus Taurulus; species Taurulus bubalis. The sequence goes on along the minus strand of NC_136596.1, from coordinate 1,377,102 downwards.
GTCTATGTCTTTAATATGTTGGTTACATGTATGTTTATGTCTTTAACATGTTGGTTACATGTATGTTTATGTCTTTAATATGTTGGTTACATGTATGTCTATGTCTTTAATATGTTGGTTACATGTATGTTTATGTCTTTAACATGTTGGTTACATGTATGTTTATGTCTTTAACATGTTGGTTACATGTATGTCTATGTCTTTAACATGTTGGTTACATGTATGTTTATGTCTTTAACATGTTGGTTACATGTATGTTTATGTCTTTAACATGTTGGTTACATGTGTGTTTATGTCTTTAATATGTTGGTTGCATGTATGTTTATGTCTTTAATATGTTGGTTACATGTATGTCTATGTCTTTAATATGTTGGTTACATGTATGTCTATGTCTTTAATATGTTGGTTACATGTATGTTTATGTCTTTAACATGTTGGTTACATGTATGTTTATGTCTTTAACATGTTGGTTACATGTATGTTTATGTCTTTAATATGTTGGTTACATGTATGTCTATGTCTTTAATATGTTGGTTACATGTATGTTTATGTCTTTAACATGTTGGTTACATGTATGTTTATGTCTTTAACATGTTGGTTACATGTATGTCTATGTCTTTAACATGTTGGTTACATGTATGTTTATGTCTTTAATATGTTGGTTACATGTATGTTTATGTCTTTAATATGTTGGTTACATGTATGTCTATGTCTTTAATATGTTGGTTAAACCATTTAACCAACATATTAAAGACATAAACACACGTTAAACGTGTGTTTATGTCTTTAATATGTTGGTTACATGTATGTCTATGTCTTTAATATGTTGGTTAAACCATTTAACCAACATATTAAAGACATAAACACACGTTAAACGTGTGTTTATGTCTTTAATATGTTGATTACATGTATGTCTATGTCTTTAATATGTTGGTTACATGTATGTTTATGTCTTTAATATGTTGGTTACATGTATGTTTATGTCTTTAATATGTTGGTTGCATGTATGTTTATGTCTTTAATATGTTGGTTAAACCGTTTAACCAACATATTAAAGACATAAACATACGTTAAACGTATGTTTATGTCTTTAATATGTTGGCTACATGTATGTTTATGTCTTTAATATGTTGGTTACATGTATGTCTATGTCTTTAATATGTTGGTTACATGTGTGTTTATGTCTTTAATATGTTGGTTACATGTATGTCTATGTCTTTAATATGTTGGTTACATGTATGTCTATGTCTTTAATATGTTGGTTAAACCGTTTAACCAACATATTAAAGACATACACATACGTTTAACTTAAACATATGTTTATGTCTTTAATATGTTGGTTACGTGTATGTTTATGTCTTTAACATGTTGGTTACATGTATGTCTATGTCTTTAACATGTTGGTTACATGTATGTTTATGTCTTTAACATGTTGGTTACATGTATGTTTATGTCTTTAACATGTTGGTTACATGTGTGTTTATGTCTTTAACATGTTGGTTACATGTATGTTTATGTCTTTAACATGTTGGTTACATGTGTGTTTATGTCTTTAATATGTTGGTTGCATGTATGTTTATGTCTTTAATATGTTGGTTACATGTATGTCTATGTCTTTAATATGTTGGTTACATGTATGTCTATGTCTTTAATATGTTGGTTACATGTATGTTTATGTCTTTAACATGTTGGTTACATGTATGTTTATGTCTTTAATATGTTGGTTACATGTATGTTTATGTCTTTAATATGTTGGTTACATGTATGTCTATGTCTTTAATATGTTGGTTACATGTATGTTTATGTCTTTAACATGTTGGTTACATGTATGTTTATGTCTTTAACATGTTGGTTACATGTATGTCTATGTCTTTAACATGTTGGTTACATGTATGTTTATGTCTTTAATATGTTGGTTACATGTATGTTTATGTCTTTAATATGTTGGTTACATGTATGTCTATGTCTTTAATATGTTGGTTAAACCATTTAACCAACATATTAAAGACATAAACACACGTTAAACGTGTGTTTATGTCTTTAATATGTTGGTTACATGTATGTCTATGTCTTTAATATGTTGGTTAAACCATTTAACCAACATATTAAAGACATAAACACACGTTAAACGTGTGTTTATGTCTTTAATATGTTGATTACATGTATGTCTATGTCTTTAATATGTTGGTTACATGTATGTTTATGTCTTTAATATGTTGGTTACATGTATGTTTATGTCTTTAATATGTTGGTTGCATGTATGTTTATGTCTTTAATATGTTGGTTAAACCGTTTAACCAACATATTAAAGACATAAACATACGTTAAACGTATGTTTATGTCTTTAATATGTTGGCTACATGTATGTTTATGTCTTTAATATGTTGGTTACATGTATGTCTATGTCTTTAATATGTTGGTTACATGTGTGTTTATGTCTTTAATATGTTGGTTACATGTATGTCTATGTCTTTAATATGTTGGTTACATGTATGTCTATGTCTTTAATATGTTGGTTAAACCGTTTAACCAACATATTAAAGACATACACATACGTTTAACTTAAACATATGTTTATGTCTTTAATATGTTGGTTACGTGTATGTTTATGTATGTATGAATGTATAAGTATAAATATATATATACATATATATATATATATATGTATATATATCAATATATACACACACATATATATGTATTTTTTAAATATGTATTTGTATATTAAATTGTTAAATATATATTTATATACATATTGAATATATATGTATATATGTATTTATATTTAGTAATATATATATATATTTATATATGTCTATTCATATATATTTGTATATATATAGAGAGAGAGAGAGAGAGAGAGAGAGAGAGAGAGAGAGAGAGAGAGAGAGAGAGAGAGAGAGAGAGAGAGAGAGAGAGAGAGAGAGAGAGAGAGAGAGAGAGAGAGAGAGAGAGAAAATATATATTGCTTTAACTGTTGCTTAATTGTAGAAAAAAATGCCTAAAATGTAACTGGGGTAACTACCATTCAAAAATTATATACTAATAATAATAATAGATGTCCAATAATGATGGACTGTGGCTCAGAGCAGTGTTGTCTTTCATTCAGGTGGTTGGCAGTTCGATCCCCGGCTGCTCCGTGGCAACGTGACAGGACACTTAAATATCTCAACGAGATAAACAGGATTCAGGAATAAAGGAACGGTCATGGATCGTGGTTATCTGGATCATGGACCATACCTACTACTCATTATATGAATAATTTCTGTCATATTCATGTGATGTGCTGTAACTCTGTTATGTTATTCATTCTGGTCACATGACATCTATTCTTCTGTCCATCCAGGAGAGGGATCCTCCTCTGTTGCTCTATGAAGGTTCTTCCTGTTTTCCCTGTGAAAGGGTTTTTACTATCTTTATTGGGAGTTGTTCCTGATCCGATGTGAGGTCCCGGGACAGGATGTTATGTTACAGACTGTAAAGCCCTCCGGGGCAAACTTGTACTTGTGATGTTGGGCTATACAAAATAAACTGAATTGAATTGAATAGATGAATCCCTCCAGGAGACGCTGTGGTTCTGTGCTCACCCGTCTGCAGCCGCCTCTAGCTGGTTAAACATTAACGCTGCTGAACAGTCAGGTGAGGCTCAAAGGTTCCCTCAGGTGAGGCTTCAGTGTGGAGGGGAGCTCACCGGAGAATAAACTCAACGAAGGTGTGTAGCTGTAAAGAAGTCCACATTCTCAGACCGATGAGAACAATCTGATTGTTATTCATGTTCAGGTGAGAAATCTATCAATTCTCTATTTTTGGCCATTAAAAGATGACATCAATTGTCATTTGATCTTCATGGATCGCAGACTTTTGGCTCAAGTGGAACATCAGATTTGACTCGTGTTCACTTTCTTTATATGTTCTGGTTTCTTTGTCTTCTCAGACACTTGAAAGCATGACTCCATGAAGCGTTGCAGGATGCATGTTTGGTTCTATTTGAGGAAAGTTAACCCGTTCAACACTAAAACCACAGATGTTCATGTTAAATTAGTTCATGAATCTGATTATGTTGAGGTGGTCAAAACCCAGCAGACTACAGTAGTGAAAGGATCATCTCATATTCCCAGTGGCGGGCCGTGTGTTTTCGACCTAGGCCTTCAGTGCCGTATAGTCCTCATCAGGGGCGAGTCAGACCGGCCCACTCAATACGGCGCACTGCCCACTACACAGCGTTCATACAGACTGCTTGAGGTTTCTTGGAACGATGTGGCGACTATTTCATATGGTTCGTGATCATACAGCAAGCTGTGGTAACTCAACTGTACTTTGTCAAAACTGTTCCAAAGTTAACATGCTTTATGGGTCATGGCTTGAAGACTTGTGCATGCCAATATGAACTCATAGTCAGAAGAAACTATGGCAATTTGAACTAGAAATAGAAAGAAATGAACGAAGAAAACCAAAATGGCCGACTTCTTGTACGGTTTAGAGCATGGTCCCAAGAGAGTTATTTGTAAGTTTATATGTGGTACATACGCCTATCAAATGTTGTCTATCTATGTTGAACGTACTTCGAGGGCTGCTTTGCTGAATTTAGTTGAATTTTCTCCTTAGAAGTTCATTGGTCCTTTTCTTCTGAACACAATGAGATATAAACAAGCTGTTGATATATTTTTGATGAAATTGAACCTTTAATGATCCACAGAGAATTTTGTAAAAATCTAACCCAGCGTTTAGGAAGTGTTGAAATAGTTTTTCACAAAATGCAGAATGGCAGAAAATCTAAGTAGGCGGAGCTTAATGCTCCCGATTACTTTTTTGTAGAGCAGACACAACCGGACATGTGTGCCAAATTTCAGGTCAATCGATTTTTTTACGTGGCGCTATCTGATTTAGACGGTTTAGAGCATGGTCCCAAGAGGCTTTCTTTTCAGTTTACATGTGTTGCATATGGCTTCCAAGTTTGATACATGTAGGTCAACCTTAGCGCTGGGGCTGCTTAAATGAATATTTGTAGGGGGCGCTATCAAGCCGAAGTGCCATTTTGAAGCCTTAAAATCATATCAGGTAACTACATCTTTGCCTTTGTGTGTGCCAAGTTTAGTTACGTTTCGAGCATGCCTCGTTTCTCAAAAGCACCTTCCTTGTTGACCGCGAAGGATGGGTCGCCACAGAAACAGCGTTGCACGAAACGTCAAAAGCTTTGGGGGCTGGCGTCATGAAAGTCTTATGTTTGTGTAGAAGTAATGTGATGTCGATCTGATTGACCTACTAAGTGAAGCAAGCCAAAGTATAGAAATATGTACTTACTGTTACCATTAGGTGGCGCTTTGACTCTAATTAAAAATTAGACTGCAGATGTCTTCAGGCCTGGAGTCTCATCAAACAAGTTACATCGGTTTATTCATTCATGGCGAAGGATCAAACTTCCGCGATAATCCGACTCGACGCCGTTCAACGGATCCTTACAATCTTCAAGGTGATGCATTATCAATGTCTTAACTCTCTTCCGACGCATTTTGAGAGGGATCTGAATAATCTGTGAATAGGAGGGTATACAAGTAGAAAACATGTAACTTCCTGTTGCCACAAGTACATTCCTGTTGCTATGACTATGGATGTCTTCAGGGTCAAGAGGTCATGACATATGAGAAATATGGAGCAGGTTACATCATGTACGGCCAAGTTAAAGCAACTTCCATTTTCATGGAATATGGTGTCTCTTTGCCGCTGCTCTGCGCTCACATTGTTCCATATTTTTAAAATCCTTTGATAACTTTTCCCTGCAAAGGTCTCAACATCATATTGCCAGAATTGGAAATTAATCAGATCTAATCTCGAGGAGGAGGTCGTTAGAATACAACGCCTGAAAAGGAAAATGCAAAAATTGGGCGATTCACTGCAGCGCCCCCTTGTGTTTGAATATACTGAAAACAGTTGTGTACATTAAGGGACATGATGTTGACATATGCTACAACTTTTGTGAGGATAGGCCAAATTATTTGGAAGTTATGTGTATTGACATATTGAGCCACGCCCCTAAGAGGTTAATTGGTTAATATCTTCTAAACGCAATGAGATATTAACAAAGTTGAAATTATCATTTGATCACATTGAACCAATGGTGATCCACAGAAAGTTTCGTAAGAATCGGACTCAGCATTTTTGGAGAAGTTGACAATAATTAGTTTTTCACAAAATTCAAAATTGCATTTAAATGGCATGATTTACTTTTTTGCAGTCCCACCCAGACATGTGTGCCAAATTTCAGGTCAATCGGTCATAGTCAGCCAAAAGTGTGAGCTTTCACAACTAAAGGTATGTTACACATACAAGGAATTTGTCCTGGCGGGAGGTGCATAACATTTAACAATAACAACAATAAACATTTAACGATAGACAAAGTACAACAATGGGAGGGATATTTACAATTAAATCTAAAAAATTAAGTGCACAGGCAACAGTTGACAGTACTTGAGGTGAAATGTAAGTGTAGTGTGAAGGTGACAAGTGTAGAGTGTAAAGTAAAGTGACAAGTGTGTTTAAATATGAGGAATGAAGGGATGTGCGGGGGAGTGACCGGTAAGAAATAGTCCTGGGGGTGACAGAGTCAGTCAGTGGGGGACCCGGTCTCTGTTGGGGGACCCGGTCTCTGTTAGGGGACCCGGTCTCTGTTGGGGGACCCGGTCTCTGTTGGGGGACCCGACTGCTGACGGGAAAAAACTGTTTTTGTGGCATGAGGTCTTGGTCCTAATGGATCTCAGCCTCCTGCCAGAGGGAAGGGACTCGAGCAGTTTATGTCCAGGGTGAACCGGGGGAACCGGTGCTGATGGTCCCAGAGTCTGAGACGTGTTTCCCCAGCTTCACGTGCTGCTTCCTGTCAGTCAGGAAGTCTGTGATCCATCTGCAGGTGGAGTCAGGCATGTGCAGCTGGGAGAGCTTGTCCTGCAGCAGACACAGGATGACGGTGTTGAAGGCAGAGCTGAAGTCAACAAATAGGAGTATGTGGCTTAACAGTTCCATCTCATATATTTCACTCACAATTTTCAACCATCCATCTTGTGATGGTGGTTCTATTGTGTGCCATCTCTTGTAATAGCCTTTTTACGAGCTGCTAGCAGAATTTTCATTTAATTGTTACCAGAGATAAGATTGCCCCATTCACTTTAACACAACATGACATCATTCATACACTGATGGGAGGAACTAAGGTACCCATCAGGACTAACTATCATCCATACACTGTCGTAGGCACAGCTACGGAAGCACTTTTGGGGTTAGGTGTCTTGCCCAAGGACACATGGACATGGGCTAGCGGAGGTTACTGGGGATCGAACCACCGATCCTCTGTTTGAAGGACGACCCTGCTCACCACTAAGCCACAGTTGTTTGTGTTGGGAGTTTTACCGACTTAACTCAAGTTAACGAACAACAATTGAACGTGTCACGCTCTCCTCTCTCCAGGTTCTCTGGTCTCCAGTTGATTTGGTGTCAGACGTTTCCAGCAGAGTGACGACATGGCGACTGCAGCAGCAGGTGAGTTCAGTCAGACTTTATTGGTCTGGACAACCATTGTTTCTATAGTGACATACCTTTGGACTTGTTCACTGAGATGGATCACTCATTCAAGTTATTTAGCTTCAGTAGCTTGAGCTCAAAGTTCATTCATAATATAATATCAGAAAACTAATATTAAATAAAACACTGATTCCGTACAACATGACATTAAACTCCCACAAACATGTGAAGGAATCAATGTTCTGTTTTCTTACAGTATCAGAAGTTCTGCAGCCTGTGAAGCGGAGCAGCAGCCTTGAATTCATGCCACCTGCAAGTGAGTTAAACTGATCTGAGTCAGAATTATTATTCTGTTTATTAACATGTACTTACAGTGTCCCATTTCATTTTAATATTTGCAAGCTCACTTGTGAGTGTCCAAGTTCCAAGATAACAGCTGACAAGTTCACATTTAAAAAAATGTGACTTCCTCTTTGGTTCTGAATAGTTGTATTGTTTATTTTGGTTGAAGTCTTCAGTTGGAGAGTAGTTTTTTACTAACCACCAACTGTTTCCTCCTCAGTGTCTGAGCTGAGGGTTGTTCTGCTGGGGAACAGCTGGTCTGAGAGGAGTTCAGTGGGGAACTTCATACTGGGAGAGACTAAGTTCACTGAGGAAGAACCAGATCACTGTGTGAGAGTCAGAGGAGGGTGGAAAGAGAAAGAAATAGTTCTGATCAACACTCCAGATCTGCTGCAGCTCAACATCTCTGAAGACAGACTAAGAAGACATGTAGAAACCTGTGAGAGCCTCTCTGGTCCTGGACCTCATGTGTTCCTGCTGGTTCTACAGCCTGAAGACTTCACTGAGGAACTCAAAGTGAAGCTCTGCAGAGTCCTGGAACTCTTCAGTGATCAATCATTTGATCATTCATTGATACTGATATCAACACCCAGAGAGGACAGTTCAGCTTTCATGGACAAAGACCAGCCCTTAAAGGACCTGATCAGAAAGTGTAGATACAGAAACCTGAACCAGAAGAACCTTGAACGTCCAGAGCTGTTAACACGTTTGGGTCAAGTTGTGAAAGAGAATGATGGACATATGAGATGTGACGTATTACAGGATGAAGGTTTGATCATGACACCAAAGTCTGACCACATGAAGCCATCTTTAAACCTGGTTCTGTGTGGGAGGACAGGAGCAGGGAAGACTTCAGCAGCCAAGGCCATTTTAGGTCAGACAGAGCTTCATTCAGTCTCCAACTCATCAGAGTGTGTTAAACATCAGGGAGAGGTGAGTGGACGTCGGGTTTCTCTGGTGGAGCTGCCTGCCTTGTGTGGAAAACCTCAGGAGGAAGGGATGACATCGCCATCACCCGAGCCGCGCCACTAGCATGTCTTCAAAGTAAAATACCTCATGAAATGGGACGGTGTGGTTTGTCAGGTCCGTTCAGAAGTTCTGCTATCAAGTCACTTATTTGTTTTAAGACATTATTTATTTTTTGTTCCTAGATTTCATTTTGATGTTTATTATTCAGTTGTTCTTCACTCTGAGCTGAAAATGCCTTTAAAATGTCATATTATTCATATTTGGCTTTCAGTTGCTCGTCACACTCTTTCAACGCCTTCATGTGTTTTTTCAAAAATCCTTTGAGTCTTGATTGCTTCCAGTTGGTTTGTTTTCTTCTTCACTGGTTTGTTGTGAATAGTGTTTTTTATCGTTGTTTGTGTTCTTTTTTTTAAATTTCTTGTGTAATTATTTACAGCGTTGTACAGAAAGACTTGTTATGTAGATATGATCTTATTTTTATTTTGAAATATTTTGAAATGTTTAGATATACCAAAATAACAAATAGTACAGTATATATTAAAGATGAATTAATAGACTATGAATGCTTTTCTGTTTTTTTGTTTTGCTGCTTATCAAATTAGAATGGAAGCTTTATAATTGATTATATCAATTTAAATCATAATTCAGATTCATGTTTAATCCTATGTTGTGTATCTGGTGTTTGTTTTCTTTGTTTATCATGATGCAAGATGAATAAAGTGTTTCTGAGCCCAGCAGCGTCCAATCACATCCTGCAGCATGAGGACCTGGCAGCTGTGTTCATGGTGTCAGGACCTCCAGCAGAGGGAGACTCTCCTCCTGAACTCTGCTCTTTGGTACAAAGTGCTGTGGTTTAGTTGTAGATGTTGTGTTGGTATTTGTCTGTGTGATGGGACATTTTCACTCTGCTAGTCATTTTTTACTTTTTATATGTGACTTACATTTGAAGACCTCACTCAACAACAAGAGCATGAATAACAAGGTCGTAAATAAGGTTCATAGTTTGAGTGCCTTGTCGAATGGCACTAGGATGTATTTCTCCAAGCACAGAAAAGAGGATGTTTAGTTTAAGGTGATGTTGTCAGTTCTTATCCTAACCCCTCTCCTGTGTCCCAATACACCTTTATAAGATCTGCATACCCTGCACATTTTTTTCTTCCTCCTGCAGACTGAATTGTACTCTGTATGATGATTGAAATCTTCTCTGCGCAGAAAATAAAGATCTTAAAGACAAGTTCTGGTTGCATGATATTCGATATTTCAGCTTAAAAATACTCAACGTTGGTAAGATAAATATTTCCAACACATTTCTCAACCTCTGATCAAATGTTTTCCTCTGTAGGTTTATCCATTGTTGGACAACCTGCAGTTGTATGTGAATATCGCATCAACGAAGGGCCCTGGGTCCTTTTCTTCATACGTGGTTCAACAAAGTCGAGCAAATGTCCTATTATCTATCTTAAATTAGCGAGATGATTGACATCAGACTAACTCGGTTTCTCCACGGAAGATCCTTTTTGTCATGATATAACTCAAACTTTGCAACATTAGTGTTCTAGGGTTAAACTATTAAAACATTTTGTAAATAATCTTAGAGCTTTAAATATAATATAATATAGTAACATTCCTTGTAGTTGCGCCACCTGAGTTTTGCAACCTATTTCAAATTAATCAGTCATCTACTTGGACTTCTGTATTTGTTTTTGTTCTTGTTAGCAAATGTATAGATATCATTTTTAATTTAAGAGTTATGATGAAATTTTTTTTTTCTTGGTTTACATTGGTTTTACCTCCTGACTTGGAAATTGTACCATTCTACCAACTGTTGGGCTGTGGGTCTTATTTTAGGTCTCATGACAGAAACAGAATGTCAAAGGAGATTAGAGAACAGATGGAAAGTAGAATGGTTATTAATTTTCGCAAAAACACGGCTGGTTTTTAAAAGGTTAATATAAAGCGTATTCCCTTTTTCTGTGCCATAAAATGACCTTTATATCACTCACTTCATGCTACCTGGGCATCAGGTATAAAGCGTCAAGAAGGTTTTTTATCCCCAAAACATGAAGCGATTTACAATTGTTTTGTGTTCGGAGAATCACATTGAAATACACAACTTTTTCATTTCTAAGATGTTTAATACTGTGCATTCTTTATACACAATGTCCATTTGACCCCTTCAATGAATCGCCACCTTAACGTTGTGGAGGGGTTTAGGTGCCCCAGTGACCCAGAGAGCTTTCTTTCCTTTAGTGATGGCTTGCTATATCTGGCCACAGGGACTACGGTTGAAATTTAGCCTTAGCTAAGACCGACACATTTGCCCTTGGGTTGATTGATGTGTACGGTCCCCGTTCAAATAAATAAATTCAATTCAATTAAAATTATAAACTATGTGGGCGCTGCCTGAAATGACAGGTTTGATACTGACTTACTTTCAATAGGTGTGTTATCACAGCAGCTGGACACACATACTAGTACTAAAGGTAATTCTGAATCTGGTAATGGTGAAACTGTGACATTTCTCAATTTCTGTTCAGCATTTTTTTGTTCTTGTCACTAAACATACATGGTGCAGGTTAGAGGGCGTTTAGCAGTGGTGAAGCCAAATGGTGGAATAACAACTTAATAAGTACTTCATCAGATGAGGTATCTGAATGCTTTAGCAGTAATACTTGTTGGATGGTTAATGCTTTCATTAGAGTAGATATTCATTAGTGTTATTAAGAGTTGTGTTATTATCTTTAGAGTCATTCAGCATCCATCACACAGTTTGACTGGTTGCACTAACATGACACTCACATGTGGTCATTAAAGGAGTTAACACCTTCAGAGATGTTGAGGCGACGCTCCATGAACGATGCTGACAACATGGAGGACAAGAACAGCACTGTAAGGGAGGCACTGATCTGTTCATTTCCTGGTTCCTACCTTTAGATGTTAAACATTAACTCTGCTGCTGAACTGTGTCAGGTGTGTTCAGCCCTATATAAGAGCAAAGGTTGATGCAGTCTGTCTTCAGTCTGGAGTTCATTTCAAAGATGGCAGCAAACATGGACTCATCTGGTAAGTAGAAACAACTCAAATATATATTTAAGGAAAATATGTGTGTAACTACTCCTCCAATGAATCGCCACCTTAACGTGGTGGAGGAGTTTGAGTGGCTCAGTGATCCTGGGAGCTATGTTGTCCGGGGCGTCAGCCCCTGGTAGGGTCTCCCAAGGCAAACAGGTCTCGGGGGAGAGCCCAGACTAAGAGCGGTTCAAAAAACCCTGATGATGTACGGCCCACGGAATGAAGCTACCTCGCCCGGACAAGGGAAACCGGGGCACCCTCCCGGAGCCAGACCCGGGAGGGGAGCTCGACAGCGAGCGTCTGGTGGCCGGGCTTTCACCCATGGGGCCCGGTCGGGCTCAGCCCGAAAAAAGATCATGGACCAGCAACCCTGTGGACTCACCACCCGCGGGGGGAAGCATCGGGGTCGGGTGCTATGCAGACCGGGCGGCGGGCCAGGCAGGAGACCTGGGCGAGCCGATCGCCGGCAGCATAGACTAGCTCTAGGGACGTGGAACGTCACCTCGCTAGCGGGGAAAGAGCCGGAGCTGGTGCAGGAGGTGGAGCGGTACCAGCTAGATTTAGTTGGGCTCACCTCCACGCACAGCATGGGCTCTGGAACCAAGCTCCTGGAGAAGGGTTGGACTTTGTCCTTTTCTGGAGTTGCCCAGGGTGAGAGGCGCCGGGCGGGAGTGGGGATACTCACGAGCCCCCGGCTGAGCGCCGCTATGTTGGAGTTTTCCCCGGAGAACGAGAGGGTCGCCTCCCTGCGCCTACGGGTTGCAGGGAGTAAAGCTCTGACTGTTGTCTGTGCTTATGCACCGAACAGCAGTTCAGAGTATCCGGCCTTCTTGGAGTCGGTGGGAGGGGTTCTGGAAAGGGCGCCGCCTGCCGACTCCATAGTTCTCCTGGGAGACTTCAACGCTCACGTGGGCAATGACAGAGAAACCTGGCGGGGTGTGATTGGGAGGAACGGCTTGCCCGATCTGAACCCGAATGGTGTTTTGTTGTTGGACTTCTGTGCTAGCCACAGTTTGTCCATAACGAACACCATGTTCGAGCATAAGGTGGCTCATAAGTGTACCTGGTACCAGAACACCTTAGGCCGGAGATCAATGATCGACTTTCTAGTCGTATCATCTGATCTGCGGCCGTATGTCTTGGACACTCGGGTGAAGAGAGGAGGAGAGCTGTCAACTGATCACCACCTGGTGGTGAGTTGGATCAGATGGCGGGGGAGTCGGCTAGAAAGACCTGGCAAGCCCACACGTGTAGTGAGGGTGAACTGGGAACGTCTGGCGGAGGATCCTGTCCGGGAGGTCTTCAACTCCCACCTCCGGAAGAACTTCTCACAAATCCCGAGGGAGGCTGGGGACATGGAACCCGAGTGGACCATGTTCAAAGCCTCTATTGTGGACGCGGCTGCTCGGAGCTGTGGCCAGAAGGTCATCGGTGCCTGTCGTGGCGGCAACCCAAGAACCCGGTGGTGGACACCGGGGGTGAGGGAAGCCGTCAAACTGAAGAAGGAGGCCTTTCGGGCCTGGCTGGCCCAGGGGTCTCCTGAAGCAGCTGACGGGTACCGGCAGGCCAGAAGGGCTGCAGCTGCGATGGTCGCAGATGCTAAAACTCGGGCATGGGAGGAGTTCGGGGAGGCCATGGAGAAGGACTTTCGGTTGGCCTCAAGGAAGTTCTGGCAAACCATCCGACGGCTCAGGAAGGGAAAGCAGGGCCTACCCCAGGCTGTTCTCAGCGGGGGAGGGGAACTGCTGACCCGGACTGGGGACATCGTCGGGCGGTGGAAAGAGCACTTTGAGGAACTCCTAAACCCGGCTAACATGTCCCCCGGAGAGGGGGCAGCGCCGGAAGTCTTTGGGGTGGTTTCTCCCATATCCCTGGCAGAGGTCGCTAAGGTAGTCAAAAAGCTCCTTGGTGGCAAGGCGCCAGGGGTGGATGAGATCCGCCCTGAGATGCTGAAAGCACTGGACATTGTTGGGCTGTCTTGGTTGACACGCCTTTTCAGTGTCGCATGGGGGTCGGGAACAGTGCCCATGGACTGGCAGACCGGGGTGGTGGTTCCCATCTTCAAGAAGGGGGACCGGAGAGTGTGCTCAAACTATCGTGGCATCACACTGCTCAGCCTCCCGGGAAAAGCTTATGCCAGGGTGCTGGAAGGGAGGCTCCGACCGCTTGTCGAACCTCAGATTCAAGACGAGCAGTGCGGATTCCGTCCCGGTCGTGGAACAGTGGACCAGCTCTTTACCCTTGCAAGACTATTGGAGGGGTCCTGGGAGTTTGCCCAACCAGTCTACATGTGCTTTGTGGACTTGGAGAAGGCTTTCGACCGGGTCCCTCGGGGGATTTTGTGGGGGGTGCTGCGGGAGTATGGGGTGCCGGACCCGTTGGCACGGGCTATCTGGTCTTTGTACGCCTGCAGTAGGAGCTGTGTTCGTATCCTCGGTAGTAAGTCAGACACGTTCCCGGTGGGTGTTGGCCTCCGCCAGGGCTGCCCTTTATCACCGGTCCTGTTCGTGACCTTCATGGACAGGATATCTAGGCGCAGCCAGGGGGCGGAGAGGATCCGGTTCGGGAGTCTCGGGATCGCCTCTCTGCTGTTCGCGGATGATGTGGTCCTGTTTGCCTCCTCGGATTGTGACCTCCAGCATTCACTGGGGCGTTTTGCAGCCGAGTGTGAAGCGGCAGGGATGAGAGTTAGCGCCTCCAAATCTGAGGCCATAGTGCTCTGCCGGAAACCGGTGGATTGCTCCCTCCAGGTGGGGACAAACTGCCTACCCCAAGCGAAGGAGTTCAAGTATCTCGGGGTCTTGTTCACGAGTGAGGGTAAGGTGGAGCGGGAGATCGACAGGCGGATCGGTGCGGCTGCAGCAGTAAAACAGGCACTGTACCGGTCCGTCCTGGTGAAGAGGAGCTGAGCCGGAAGGCGAAGCTCTCCATTTACTGGTCGGTCTACGTTCCAACCCTCACCTATGGTCACGAACTCTGGGTCGTGACCGAAAGAACGAGATCTCGAATACAAGCGGCCGAAATGAGCTTCCTCCGCAGGGTGGCCGGGCTCACCCTTAGAGATAGGGTAAGGAGCTCGGACATCAGGAGGGAGCTTGGAGTCGAGTCGCTGCTCCTTCGTGTCGAAAGGAGTCAGCTGAGGTGGTTCAGCATCTAGTCAGGATGCCTCCTGGACGTCTCCCATTAGAGGTTTTCCAGGCACGTCCAACTGGTAGGAGACCCCGGGGAAGACCGAGGACACGCTGGAGGGATTATATCTCCCGGCTGGCCTTGGAACGCCTCGGGATCCCAGAATGAGCTGGAAAGTGTTGCGGGTGAGAGGGAAGCCTGGGTCGGCCTGCTGAACCTGCTGCCACCGCGACCCGACCCCGGATAAGCGGCTGATAATGGATGGATGGATGGATGGATGTGTGTAACTATAAAGAAGTCAACATTCTCCGATTGATGAGTAAAAACTGATTGTTACAAATACTTCGGTGTATGATGACTATTCTGGGCTGGTGATGACCTTGAATTAGTGATCAAAGTCACCACATACACATGGTTCAAATTGAGTAAACTCAGCACATTAGTTCTTCTATGTTGAAGCCCCAAATCTTTTAAGCAAAGCCCTGAATATCATTTGAATTTGCTGGAAGGCTCGATTGTCAGTAAAAAACTGCTATGAAAAAGTATATTTTTCTCACACTTTCAGATCTATTTATTATTTATTATCAAAGAAAGACATGCTCACAGCAAAAAACATAATATTTAAATAGTTAAATGATCACTTTATTTTAGATTGGATTAGATATTATTTTATTAGTCACGCAGTGGGGAAATCTGCAGGATTTATTTATTGAAGGGAACAGAGTTATCCTGCACCTATATCAATCACGTGAGAATGAATTGCCCTCATAGAATTCAGAACCGGTTGTGCCACCTGAGGGGCGGATCCCACAGAGCGAGGCTTCTTCAGGAACGCCTCTTGGCAAATGTAGTTGCACAAAACAGCTGATGAGCCTGTGGAGCCGGGGTGCTGTGCATCGAGGAGATCAAATGTAAATAACGGGGAAGAGCTCTTGTTCTGTATCTCTACAGATCCAGTTGAGCAACCTGTGACGCTCAGCAGCAGCAATGATGATAAACTAAACTGAACTGACTCAGAAATATTGTCGTCTAATTAACTTCTATAATTAATGTTTTGGTGGTGGGTTTAAACTCACCTTTGATTTCATTTAAATGTTTGAAAGTTTCAAGTTGATAATAGATGACAGATTCCTCTAAATTCACCTCAAAGAAGTTGTGACTTCTTCACTGGTTGTTGGTCCAATTCTGTTGTATTCAACATGGATGAAGTCAACACTTAGTTATGTTTTATAACTCATTGTTTTCCTTTCAGGGTCTGAGCTGAGCTCTCAAGAGATGGACAGAGAGTTTTCTTCACAATACCAAAGTACACAACAGCTTCAGGCTCAACTCCTCATCCTCCAACATGAAGGTAGAGAAAGTGAAGGAAACCAGAACCAGATGAGAGGTTTAGACACTAAGAGGAACAAACAGAATCAAGTCAATGACAGCAGAGGACTCTGGGACTTGAACCTGTGGAGAAATACAAGCTGTTTCTATTTCTAGTAGTTTACACTAAAGCTCTCTCCCTCTTTATTTGCTCTGGCTCAAAGAAGTTGTGACTTCTTCACTGGTTGTTGGTCCAATTATGTTGTATTCAACATGGATGAAGTCAACACTTAGTTATGTTTTATAACTCATTTTTTTCCTTTCAGGGTCTGAGTGGGAGATTTCAGAGATGGACAGAGAGTTTTCTTCACCATACCAAGGTACACAACAGATTCAGGCTGAACGCCTCCTCCTCCCCAATCCTGAAGGTAGAGAAAGTGAGAGTGCAGAAATAAATGAGCAGATTATTACAGATTGCATGTACATGTATGAATATCTACATTTTCTGTCTCACTACAGATCTATCTAAGACACCTAACAAAGGCACTGGCAAGGGTGAGAGGGTAGGGAAGAAGAGAGTACTGGTTGGAGCGGTAGTTGGAGCGGCAGTTGGAGCAGTGCTTACGGCGTCAGTTTCAGTGCCGTTGTCGACAGCGGTGGCGGCGGTGGGTGCAGTGATGATGATCGGGGCAATGGGAAAGAAATTATTTCGCCGCTGAGGCAGAAGAAGATGCCAATAAATGAAACTGAACTGAGACACATTGTCTATAACCTTTTGGAAACCGTAGAACCATATGTTACCACTTGTTTTACTTCTCTACTTTTGTTCCCCGTGATCAAGTAGTCGTATGAACCCCATTTAGCTATATTACTTGTATAATTTTATATCATTTTTTTCAGAATTTTCTTGTGAAAAAAAATTATACTTTCAATAAAATTACTTTTATACCATATTTTGATCATAACTATGAACATCCAGCATGATCTTAGCAAGATTTCTCAAACATATCTTTTGGAGCGATCACCGACATGTCCTACCTCCATGGTTCAGACCCTTACCAACATCCCACATACGTTCTTTCCAGGCCAGGCTGCAGCGCATCATCCGCTCTGCTGAGAGGTGATTGGCTGCAATCTGCCGTCCCTCTAGGACTTGTTTGCTTCCAGGACTCTGAAGCGAGCCAGAAAGATTGTCACCCTGGACAACCTGTTCGTGACCCTCCCCTCTGGCAGGAGGCTGAGGTCCGTCAGGACCAAGACCTCACGCCACACTAACAGTTTCTTCCCGTCGGCAGTCGGGCTCATCAATAGAGCCCGGGTCCCCCACTGACTGACTCTATCACAAGACTATTTCTCGGACAATTCTTTTTTCTTCTTCTTATCGGTCACTCCACTGCACACTTCATATTTAAACACTCATGTCACTTTAAAATACACTTACATTAACGTTATCTGTTTGTCTGAGCACTTTATCTCTATCTTATAATTTATTTAAATATCAATGCAATGTTGCTGTCATTGGCTGTTGATTGTTGTTTGTCTCGTCTAATGTCTAATGTATGCACCTTCTGCCTAACAAAATTCCTTGTTTGTGTAAACATCCCTGGCAATAAACGGTTTCTGATTCTGATTCTGATTAATTAGTATTAGTACAGTGATGATAACTGTCTTTATTAGTATTATTACAGTGATGATGTGTTCAGACACAAACTTTGTCAAAAGTCTCTCCAGCTTTTAAAAAAGCTGTCATCAGAAACAGACATAGCTTCACGTTTCTCTACTGAGGAAAGGACGTCTCAATTCACTTTAAACATATTTCTTTGTTTCCGTTCTCCTTGTATAGTTTCCTTGCGTCTCTCCATACATCCCTGGTGGGAGGGACTAAGACACAAGTAAAAGATGCAAGTGAGGGAATCAGGGATGCAGCTAGGCCCAACCTAATCTCCTCACTCACGGACTTTGAGGCTCCTGTAAAGTGTATGAGGGTTTAGTTCTGTCCCACTGTCACATGTTGAGCCCTTTATGAACCCTTTCTGTCAGTCAGCATTAGATGCAGACATTTCCCAAGGGAATTACAGGCAATGCATTGCAATGTGACATTAAAGACACAGTTACTAGTAAACTAAATTAATATATTCATCAAACATTTCCTTTTGTTATTGAAGCTGTTTTGAAAAAAAAGCAGTAAAATTACTTCTAATTTTGTGAGGAGGCTGGAGATGAGCTCTTATTGGCTGACTGGCATCAGCTGTTTGCAGAATGCTTCTCAATCATTGGTCCATCCACGGCTCTGAGCCCAGCAGCGTCCAATCACATCCTGCAGCATGAGGACCTGGCAGCTGTGTTCAGGACCTCCAGCAGAGGGAGACTCTCCTCCTGAACTCTGCTCTTTGGTACAAAGTGCTGTGGTTTAGTTGTAGATGTTGTGTTGCTCGTTGCCACAACTCTGATCAGAAGTGTTCCTGTAGGTTCAGTCTCACGTTATTAAAACATGTATCTGTCCACACTTTGTTCTGTCAGCCATTAAAAACTCGTTGGACATGTTTAAACCACGACGACTTCAGGTTCCTCTGAGGGCTTAAAGCTTAACGCTGCACCTGATTCAGAAGAGGATCCACAAGGTCCCATCTGCTGTCAGGTTCATATTTAATCTCCTGACAGAGAGGTGATGTTGAGCTGAAGGATTGTGGGTCTTATTGTAGGTCTCAAACAGAATGTGTAGAGTTTAGATCACAGAGGGAAAGTACAATGTTGTGATCCTGTTATCAAAAGATTAGAGACTTTGACCTGAAATAATAAACCTGCTATAATAATTAACCTGTTATATCTAATAAACATTCATACAATCTGAAGCTTTATACACTACAACTGTGGCTCAGTGGAAAAAGCTAAAAGCTGTGAATCACATTGAAATCCACTGCTTTAATATTCATAAGATGCTCGATGATGTAGTTTTACACAAAAGCCTGAGGAACAACAAGGTGCTTCCTGCTCCAGGTCTCAGTTTACAGTGAGGACTCATGCAGACTTGTTTCAGTCTCAAATGACAGTAACTTCATGTTTAATGACCTTTAACCCCAAAGTGAAGGAGACACGTATCTGCAGGTGGAAAGTTGGAAAGAAGCCCAAAGAGACGTTGACCTGTTATTAATATAATAAACCCTCTAAGATCTAACATAATAAACTGCTATCAATCTGTTTCATGTTGGGTCAGCTGCACCTTCATCATCACGTGTCCATCCTCCATTAGAGCTCGGACCACACTGCCCACGCTGAGTGACTAACAGTCTGAGCGTCTGAGAGTAAAACTCCTCAAGCAGCGTCCAGACCTCATCCCTCTGCTTCACCTCGGTGAGGCCGGTCCGTGGGCTCAGTGGTTCTGCAAGGCTTCAGCAGGAAAGTTAAACCTGGATCAGCTTTGGTCCTCCAACAAGGTTCTAGGTTCCCAATCAAATGTAAGCCAGCACACTAATGGAGGATTACGTTGTAACGTGAACGCTGTATTTGTGATAACAGATCAAATATCTGTTGAGAAACTCTTCAACACATGAATCTGTTCCCCAGCAGCAGCACTACTAGAACCATCCACTTCAGCTCACTGGCTTCCTCTTGTCTGAGTTATTTTAATGATCTTTTATGATCCATGCAATCAAAAGTTTATGGTTTATGAGGTAGATAGACTTTGACCTGTTATTGAAATAATAAACCTGCCTACAGTCTGTTGCATACTACTCTTAATATAAAACGCATTCCCCTTTCTTCTGTGCCCAACAAAAAGTCAAACTATAAAATAACTTTGTTCTTCATGGGATTGCGGACGCTGGATTTGAGCAATTTTTTTACAACATATTTGAGTTAATATATTTGACTCAATGTACGTCTGAGTGTATTTGTTAAATCCCCTTTTCAGTCGAGGTGATAAGTGTGCTAGAAGAACACATGACAGCCAAAGAATATGTGAAAGAAAGTAAAAAGTTGGAGTAACGTTTTTAAACATGATTTATTCACACTGGTTGTGCCAAACAAAAAAACATCAATTATCTACCAAAACAAATACAGAGGGAGCAGCGACCAATAACCTAATGTTCTAGACACAAAGTTCCTACGTGGTTGTACACATGTACAGGATACCCACACTTACTACTGTCCTCAACCTCTCACCACAAACCTCCACGCCTGTCAGTGTGTGCATGAGATGAAACAAAATCCACCCCCAAACTTTTTATTTGCTTTTTATGGCAGATGGCAAACAGCCTTCGGGTGCATTATCGCCACCCACTAATCTGTAGTGTGGATTTATTAAGGAAAGCAAATCTCGTATACGAAAACCAAACAAACAAACATAAAAATAAAATGAATTCTCAGATTCTATTCACTAGTCTTGTTGACTCTAAATATTCCAGAAGAATTTTACATTTTAAATTTAAATACATTTTAAATTTCTCTCGCTGACTCATACCTTTGACAGAACAATAAAACATGGTCCACAGTTATTGCACGACACAGTACTGCCTCTCGTTCCTTATTGCTTAAACATATCTTCCTTTGCTCCCTTTCTTCCATTCATTCTGCTAAATATTTTTGATCTGTCCCTTAATCTCCGCCCCCAAATTCTTTGGGCTTCCTCCTTTTAAACGGGGCCTCTCAGCTGATTGGCCAGCTTGCCTTCTGGAACCCAGGTGCAGCAGGATTGGCCTGCAACACCTCAGGTGTTTGCCACCTGAAGGAAAAACAAGGGGAGAACACACAACACTGACACGTAACAGGATTATATTGAGAAAGACTTGGGAACATTTGATATTCAAATGTTGAGGCCGACGCTCCATCAACGATGCTGACAACATGGAGGAGAAGAACAACACTGCCTGTGCTGGGGTGTCCTCTGGATACGGTGGTGGGAGACAGGAGGATGATGCTAAGCTATCACCTGGTGGAGGTGGTGGGAGACAGGAGGATGATGCTAAGCTATCACCTGGTGGAGGTGGTGGGAGTCAGGAGGAGGATGCTAAGCTATCACCTGGTGGAGGTGGTGGGAGACAGGAGGATGATGCTAAGCTATCACCTGGTGGAGGTGGTGGGAGACAGGAGGATGATGCTAAGCTATCACCTGGTGGAGGTGGTGGGAGACAGGAGGATGATGCTAAGCTATCACCTGGTGGAGGTGGTGGGAGACAGGAGGATGATGCTAAGCTATCACCTGGTGGAGGTGGTGGGAGACAGGAGGATGATGCTAAGCTATCACCTGGTGGAGGTGGTGGGAGACAGGAGGATGATGCTAAGCTATCACCTGGTGGAGGTGGTGGGAGTCAGGAGGATGATGCTAAGCTATCACCTGGTGGAGGTGGTGGGAGTCAGGAGGATGATGCTAAGCTATCACCTGGTGGAGGTGGTGGGAGACAGGAGGATGATGCTAAGCTATCACCTGGTGGAGGTGGTGGGAGACAGGAGGATGATGCTAAGCTATCACCTGGTGGAGGTGGTGGGAGACAGGAGGATGATGCTAAGCTATCACCTGGTGGAGGTGGTGGGAGACAGGAGGATGATGCTAAGCTATCACCTGGTGGAGGTGGTGGGAGACAGGAGGATGATGCTAAGCTATCACCTGGTGGAGGTGGTGGGAGACAGGAGGATGATGCTAAGCTATCACCTGGTGGAGGTGGTGGGAGTCAGGAGGATGATGCTAAGCTATCACCTGGTGGAGGTGGTGGGAGTCAGGAGGATGATGCTAAGCTATCACCTGGTGGAGGTGGTGGGAGACAGGAGGATGATGCTAAGCTATCACCTGGTGGAGGTGGTGGGAGACAGGAGGATGATGCTAAGCTATCACCTGGTGGAGGTGGTGGGAGACAGGAGGATGATGCTAAGCTATCACCTGGTGGAGGTGGTGGGAGACAGGAGGATGATGCTAAGCTATCACCTGGTGGAGGTGGTGGGAGACAGGAGGATGATGCTAAGCTATCACCTGGTGGAGGTGGTGGGAGACAGGAGGATGATGCTAAGCTATCACCTGGTGGAGGTGGTGGGAGACAGGAGGATGATGCTAAGCTATCACCTGGTGGAGGTGGTGGGAGTCAGGAGGATGATGCTAAGCTATCACCTGGTGGAGGTGGTGGGAGTCAGGAGGATGATGCTAAGCTATCACCTGGTGGAGGTGGTGGGAGACAGGAGGATGATGCTAAGCTATCACCTGGTGGAGGTGGTGGGAGACAGGAGGATGATGCTAAGCTATCACCT
Source organism: Taurulus bubalis (assembly GCF_910589615.1). Lineage (NCBI taxonomy): Eukaryota > Metazoa > Chordata > Actinopteri > Perciformes > Cottidae > Taurulus > Taurulus bubalis. The sequence continues at coordinate 1,354,539 of NC_136596.1, read as the reverse complement.
GGTGGAGGTGGTGGGAGACAGGAGGATGATGCTAAGCTATCACCTGGTGGAGGTGGTGGGAGACAGGAGGATGATGCTAAGCTATCACCTGGTGGAGGTGGTGGGAGACAGGAGGATGATGCTAAGCTATCACCTGGTGGAGGTGGTGGGAGACAGGAGGATGATGCTAAGCTATCACCTGGTGGAGGTGGTGGGAGACAGGAGGATGATGCTAAGCTATCACCTGGTGGAGGTGGTGGGAGACAGGAGGATGATGCTAAGCTATCACCTGGTGGAGGTGGTGGGAGACAGGAGGATGATGCTAAGCTATCACCTGGTGGAGGTGGTGGGAGACAGGAGGATGATGCTAAGCTATCACCTGGTGGAGGTGGTGGGAGTCAGGAGGATGATGCTAAGCTATCACCTGGTGGAGGTGGTGGGAGTCAGGAGGATGATGCTAAGCTATCACCTGGTGGAGGTGGTGGGAGACAGGAGGATGATGCTAAGCTATCACCTGGTGGAGGTGGTGGGAGACAGGAGGATGATGCTAAGCTATCACCTGGTGGAGGTGGTGGGAGACAGGAGGATGATGCTAAGCTATCACCTGGTGGAGGTGGTGGGAGACAGGAGGATGATGCTAAGCTATCACCTGGTGGAGGTGGTGGGAGACAGGAGGATGATGCTAAGCTATCACCTGGTGGAGGTGGTGGGAGACAGGAGGATGATGCTAAGCTATCACCTGGTGGAGGTGGTGGGAGACAGGAGGATGATGCTAAGCTATCACCTGGTGGAGGTGGTGGGAGTCAGGAGGATGATGCTAAGCTATCACCCATGATGAACAGCACCTCCCACCCCATGCAGGACGTTCAGCTCCTGGTTCCTACCTTTAGATGTTAAACATTAACTCAGCTGTTCAGCCCACTAGGAGACAAAGGTTGACTCAGGTGAGTCTGTCTTCAGTCTGCAGTTTGTCAAGAAGCAACGAGGATCTCACCTGGTGAGTAGAAACTAGATTCAAACTAACAAATGCAGAAACCACCGGAGAATAAATTAAAACTAACAAATGTGTTGTAAAGAAGTCAACATTCTCAGATTGATGAGTAACATCTGATTGTTCTTAATATCCAGGTGTCTGATGACAGTTGGAACAGAATCACTGTTTGTTACCATAGTAACCACCTGAACGGAGCAGAAACAATTTTTTTCTCCTTGAATCTACTTTTAAATCTTTGATGGAAGATCGTCAACCTGCAGCAACACGTATCTCAGGTGAGTGAAGACACACTGAACCTCCTGGTGGACTTTGCTCTTTGTAAACATTATAGCAGTTATTAAACTAGATTACAGCTGCATGTCTTTATACTATTGGTTAAACATTAACCTTTTACCATTATGTCTACTGAATATGAATACAGCATCTCTCACATCTATAATCAGGCAGATTGTGTAGAGACAACATGCTTTCAAAGTTAATGCTTTACCCAAATATGTTTCTTTCAGTTTGTATACATTGTGAAGAAGAAACTCATGAATCATAAGTTTGTTTACATCAGTTGTTTTGCAGCATTAGAACTTTATCTTTATGGTCTGAGATCTGTTAGACGTATAATTTCTCTCTTTAATATAAGACACCATGATGTAATAGACGGTTACTGTCGTCACATGTCTGACCTCGCTGCCCATGAGCATTCTGGGAGTTCATCTGATGCAACATGAGTCACACCAGACGAGGTGAGACAGGTTATCAAACTAGATCCTCTAACATCTCCTGCTTTTCTCTCTCCAGGTCTTCAGACCAGAAGTTAGTCTCCAGTCAGTCTGTGACGTTTCCAGCAGGAAGACATTATGGGGGGCTCATCATCTAAGACCAGTAAGACCAGTTCACTCTGTCACTGTCACACATACACACTCATCATCTAAGACCAGTAAGACCAGTTCACTCTGTCACTGTCACACATACACACTCATCATCTAAGACCAGTAAGACCAGTTCACTCTGTCACTGTCACACATACACACTCATCATCTGAGACCAGTAAGACCAGTTCACTCTGCCACTGTCACACATACACACTCATCATCTGAGACCAGTTCACTCTGTCACCGTCACACATACACACTCATCATCTGAGACCAGTAAGACCAGTTCACTCTGTCACCGTCACACATACACACTCATCATCTGAGACCAGTAAGACCAGTTCACTCTGTCACCGTCACACATACACACTCATCATCTAAGACCAGTAAGACCAGTTCACTCTGTCACCGTCACACATACACACTCATCATCTAAGACCAGTAAGACCAGTTCACTCTGTCACCGTCACACATACACACTCATCATCTGAGACCAGTAAGACCAGTTCACTCTGTCACCGTCACACATACACACTCATCATCTAAGACCAGTAAGACCAGTTCACTCTGTCACTGTCACACATACACACTCATCATCTGAGACCAGTAAGACCAGTTCACTCTGCCACTGTCACACATACACACTCATCATCTGAGACCAGTTCACTCTGTCACTGTCACACATACACACTCATCATCTGAGACCAGTAAGACCAGTTCACTCTGTCACCGTCACACATACACACTCATCATCTGAGACCAGTAAGACCAGTTCACTCTGTCACCGTCACACATACACACTCATCATCTAAGACCAGTAAGACCAGTTCACTCTGTCACCGTCACACATACACACTCATCATCTAAGACCAGTAAGACCAGTTCACTCTGTCACCGTCACACATACACACTCATCATCTAAGACCAGTAAGACCAGTTCACTCTGTCACCGTCACACATACACACTCATCATCTGAGACCAGTAAGACCAGTTCACTCTGTCACCGTCACACATACACACTCATCATCTGAGACCAGTAAGACCAGTTCACTCTGTCACCGTCACACATACACACTCATCATCTAAGACCAGTAAGACCAGTTCACTCTGTCACCGTCACACATACACACTCATCATCTGAGACCAGTAAGACCAGTTCACTCTGTCACCGTCACACATACACACTCATCATCTAAGACCAGTAAGACCAGTTCACTCTGTCACCGTCACACATACACACTCATCATCTAAGACCAGTAAGACCAGTTCACTCTGTCACCGTCACACATACACACTCATCATCTAAGACCAGTAAGACCAGTTCACTCTGTCACCGTCACACATACACAGATACACATCAGTAAAGAACTTTAGGTCATCATTACGTGTGATGGGTTCCATGGAGGCCAATACTGTCACTAACTGATCTTGATTTAGTATCTGTAGGAGATGTTTTATTCATAAGTAATATTGTTCAATAATTCTAAATATTTGCTTTATTTTGATTATATGTTTTGATAGATTTGCATAGTGTTTTATTTTGGAAATGATTAGTATATTTAGTTTTGTTCATGCATTGGGTAATAATACTGTGTGCACCTGCAGTTAAATATGTATGAGTAAGCAGGTATACGACATGCATGCCCCACTGGGCACATTTATTTATTTACCAGAGCAGGAGAGGCACAGCTAAGGCGAGAAATCAATAACTTCATGAGAAATCAATGAAGGAGCGGTTGTTGAAGACTTGATTATTAACAGCAAATGTATCTTTGAGAATGAATGAATATCTACATTTTCTTCATCTCTACAGATCCTGTTGAGCCACCTGTGACGCCCAGCAGGAGTAATGGCAACAGTGAGACGCGGCAGCAAGGGCTGGCGGCTGGTGGAGCGGCAGGTGGAGCGGCAGGTGGAGCGGCTGGTCGAGTTGCTGGTGGAACGGCTGGTGGAGCGGCAGGTGGAGCGGCAGGTGGAGCGGCTGGTCGAGTTGCTGGTGGAACGGCTGGTGGAACAGCTGGTGGGGCGGCAGCACCGGTGGCGGCAGCTGGCAGCAGTAGCAGCAGCAGGAGCAGCAGCAACAATGAAGGTAAATTAAACTGAGCTGAGACAGAAATATTGTCAGCTATATTAACGTCTATAATTACTGGTGTATAAGATAAGATAATCCTTTGTTAGTCCCGCAGTGGGGAAATTACAGGATTACAGCAGCATTGCTCACAAGTGAATAAAAGATAAAGATCAAGTAATATAAATAAACAGTAATAAAAAAGAATATTAAATATACAGACTGAATTAAAAAAATAAAGTACTTAAACGTTTCAATGTTTGAAAGTTTCAAGTTGATAATAGATGACAGATTCTTCTAAATTCACCCTAAAGAAGTTGTGACTTCTTCACTGGTTGTTGGTTCAATTCTGTTGTATTCAACATGGATGAAGTCAACACTTAGTTATGTTTTATAACTCATTTTTTTCCTTTCAGTGTATGAGCGGAGGATTTCAGAGATGGCCAGAGAGTTTTCTTCATTAATCCAATTGACCCAACAGCTTCAGGCTCAACGCCTCATCCTCCAACATGAAGGTAGAGAAAGTGAAGGAAACCAGAACCAGATGAGAGGTTTAGACACTAAGAGGAACAAACAGAATCAAGGCAATGACAGCAGAGGACTCTGGGACTTGAACCTGTGGAGAAATACAAGCTGTTTCTATTTCTAGTAGTTTACACTAAAGCTCTCTCCCTCTTTATTTGCTCTGGCTCAAAGAAGTTGTGACTTCTTCACTGGTTGTTGGTCCTATTATAATATTATATTATATGTTGTTGGTCCTAAGTGTTGACATGGATGTCAACACTTAGGACCAACAACCAGTGAAGAAGTTGTGACTTCTTCACTGGTTGTTGGTCCTATTATGTTGTATTCAACATGGATGTCAACACTTAGTTATGTTTTATAACTCATTGTTTTCCTTTCAGTGTATGAGCGGAGGATTTCAGAGATGGCCAGAGAGTTTTCTTCATTAATCCAATTGACCCAACAGCTTCAGGCTCAACGCCTCCTCCTCCAACATGAAGGTAGAGAAAGTGAAGGAAACCAGAACCAGATGAGAGGTTTAGACACTAAGAGGAACAAACAGAATCAAGTCAATGACAGCAGAGGACTCTGGGACTTGAACCTGTGGAGAAATACAAGCTGTTTCTATTTCTAGTAGTTTACACTAAAGCTCTCTCCCTCTTTATTTGCTCTGGCTCAAAGAAGTTGTGACTTCTTCACTGGTTGTTGGTCCTATTATAATATTATATTATATGTTGTTGGTCCTAAGTGTTGACATGGATGTCAACACTTAGGACCAACAACCAGTGAAGAAGTTGTGACTTCTTCACTGGTTGTTGGTCCTATTATGTTGTATTCAACATGGATGAAGTCAACACTTAGTTATGTTTTATAACTCATTGTTTTCCTTTCAGGGTCTGAGCTGAGCTCTCAAGAGATGGACAGAGAGTTTTCTTCACAATACCAAAGTACACAACAGCTTCAGGCTCAACTCCTCATCCTCCAACATGAAGGTAGAGAAAGTGAAGGAAACCAGAACCAGATGAGAGGTTTAGACACTAAGAGGAACAAACAGAATCAAGTCAATGACAGCAGAGGACTCTGGGACTTGAACCTGTGGAGAAATACAAGCTGTTTCTATTTCTAGTAGTTTACACTAAAGCTCTCTCCCTCTTTATTTGCTCTGGCTCAAAGAAGTTGTGACTTCTTCACTGGTTGTTGGTCCTATTATAATATTATATTATATGTTGTTGGTCCTAAGTGTTGACATGGATGTCAACACTTAGGACCAACAACCAGTGAAGAAGTTGTGACTTCTTCACTGGTTGTTGGTCCTATTATGTTGTATTCAACATGGATGAAGTCAACACTTAGTTATGTTTTATAACTCATTGTTTTCCTTTCAGGGTCTGAGCTGAGCTCTCAAGAGATGGACAGAGAGTTTTCTTCACAATACCAAAGTACACAACAGCTTCAGGCTCAACTCCTCATCCTCCAACATGAAGGTAGAGAAAGTGAAGGAAACCAGAACCAGATGAGAGGTTTAGACACTAAGAGGAACAAACAGAATCAAGTCAATGACAGCAGAGGACTCTGGGACTTGAACCTGTGGAGAAATACAAGCTGTTTCTATTTCTAGTAGTTTACACTAAAGCTCTCTCCCTCTTTATTTGCTCTGGCTCAAAGAAGTTGTGACTTCTTCACTGGTTGTTGGTCCTATTATAATATTATATTATATGTTGTTGGTCCTAAGTGTTGACATGGATGTCAACACTTAGGACCAACAACCAGTGAAGAAGTTGTGACTTCTTCACTGGTTGTTGGTCCTATTATGTTGTATTCAACATGGATGTCAACACTTAGTTATGTTTTATAACTCATTGTTTTCCTTTCAGTGTATGAGCGGAGGATTTCAGAGATGGCCAGAGAGTTTTCTTCATTAATCCAATTGACCCAACAGCTTCAGGCTCAACGCCTCATCCTCCAACATGAAGGTAGAGAAAGTGAAGGAAACCAGAACCAGATGAGAGGTTTAGACACTAAGAGGAACAAACAGAATCAAGTCAATGACAGCAGAGGACTCTGGGACTTGAACCTGTGGAGAAATACAAGCTGTTTCTATTTCTAGTAGTTTACACTAAAGCTCTCTCCCTCTTTATTTGCTCTGGCTCAAAGAAGTTGTGACTTCTTCACTGGTTGTTGGTCCTATTATAATATTATATTATATGTTGTTGGTCCTAAGTGTTGACATGGATGTCAACACTTAGGACCAACAACCAGTGAAGAAGTTGTGACTTCTTCACTGGTTGTTGGTCCTATTATGTTGTATTCAACATGGATGTCAACACTTAGTTATGTTTTATAACTCATTGTTTTCCTTTCAGTGTATGAGCGGAGGATTTCAGAGATGGCCAGAGAGTTTTCTTCATTAATCCAATTGACCCAACAGCTTCAGGCTCAACGCCTCATCCTCCAACATGAAGGTAGAGAAAGTGAAGGAAACCAGAACCAGATGAGAGGTTTAGACACTAAGAGGAACAAACAGAATCAAGTCAATGACAGCAGAGGACTCTGGGACTTGAACCTGTGGAGAAATACAAGCTGTTTCTATTTCTAGTAGTTTACACTAAAGCTCTCTCCCTCTTTATTTGCTCTGGCTCAAAGAAGTTGTGACTTCTTCACTGGTTGTTGGTCCTATTATAATATTATATTATATGTTGTTGGTCCTAAGTGTTGACATGGATGTCAACACTTAGGACCAACAACCAGTGAAGAAGTTGTGACTTCTTCACTGGTTGTTGGTCCTATTATGTTGTATTCAACATGGATGAAGTCAACACTTAGTTATGTTTTATAACTCATTGTTTTCCTTTCAGGGTCTGAGCTGAGCTCTCAAGAGATGGACAGAGAGTTTTCTTCACAATACCAAAGTACACAACAGCTTCAGGCTCAACTCCTCATCCTCCAACATGAAGGTAGAGAAAGTGAAGGAAACCAGAACCAGATGAGAGGTTTAGACACTAAGAGGAACAAACAGAATCAAGTCAATGACAGCAGAGGACTCTGGGACTTGAACCTGTGGAGAAATACAAGCTGTTTCTATTTCTAGTAGTTTACACTAAAGCTCTCTCCCTCTTTATTTGCTCTGGCTCAAAGAAGTTGTGACTTCTTCACTGGTTGTTGGTCCTATTATAATATTATATTATATGTTGTTGGTCCTAAGTGTTGACATGGATGTCAACACTTAGGACCAACAACCAGTGAAGAAGTTGTGACTTCTTCACTGGTTGTTGGTCCTATTATGTTGTATTCAACATGGATGTCAACACTTAGTTATGTTTTATAACTCATTGTTTTCCTTTCAGTGTATGAGCGGAGGATTTCAGAGATGGCCAGAGAGTTTTCTTCATTAATCCAATTGACCCAACAGCTTCAGGCTCAACGCCTCCTCCTCCAACATGAAGGTAGAGAAAGTGAAGGAAACCAGAACCAGATGAGAGGTTTAGACACTAAGGCTGGGTTGCACCAACAAGGATTAACTCTTAAACTAGGTTTAAACCAGGTTTGTCTTTTAATCCAGTTGCACCAAACCTTAAACCTAGTTTAACCTTAGTTTACAATTAATCCTGGGTAAATCTAACCCTTTGGTAATCTCTGTTTAATTTCCATTTAAATCTAGATTAAAATCAAATCTGTTGGATCAGTTATTTTAAACCTAGACTAAACCTGGATTAGCAGTTATATTTAAACCACCCCTGGACATCCCGCATGGAAGTGAGAGGAATGTTGCTGTGCCACCACTTCTCCAGCTCCTGGTAGCTGGAGATTTACTAACCCTAGATTAACTATAAACCAGGATTAATTTAATCCATGTTGGTGCAACCCAGCCTAACAGGAACACACAGAATCAAGGCAATGACAGCAGAGGACTCTGGGACTTGAACCTGTGGAGAAATACAAGCTGTTTCTATTTCTAGTAGTTTTCCCTAAAGCTCTCTACCTCTTTATTTTCTCTGGCTCGTTGTCTTTTGATAGATTGAAGCTTTAATTGTATTTCAGGAGGAAACACAAAGAGAGAGATTGTGTCTGAACCACAACAGTCATCATGTGATCAGGTGTGCTGTAGCTTCTGAGGAATCGTCCTCAGATGAGAGACAACCAGACTGAACCTGCTCAATGTTCAGTGTTAGATCCGGGAGATAAGCCCCTCCCAGGACTATCTAAAGGTCCGGATCTCCGTAGATGTTTGTAGATCTGTTTAAGCCGGTGGTCGAGGAAACTCTCCTGTCTGTCTCACTGCCCTCCCTCCTGGCGTCTCTACTTCCACTCACAACTACTCTGCTGAAAAATATATAATCACAACAACATTGCTTAGTTTTCTCAGGAAGTCTTTGAAAGTTGATAGTGATCCATGTAGTCAGCAGTAGACAATATTAGTCTTTTAAGGCTGTGAACATGTTTATTTAGCACCAACAATCACTGTTTTGAGCATTTGAAAGTAAATGAATGAATATCTTCATTTTCTGTCTCTCTTCAGAGCCAGTTGAGAAGCCTGTGACGCCCAGAAGAAGCAAAGAAGGTAAATTAAACTGAACTGAGTCAGAATATTGTTGTCTATATTAACATCTATAATAAGTGTTTTTTATTTCATTTAAATATATTTAAAAGTTTCAAGTTGATAATAGATGACAGATTCCTCTAAATTCACCTTAAAGAAGTTCTCAAATGGGGCACGTCCCTCTAGTGGGGCGCAGTGGTATTACAGGTGGGGCGCAGGGGGAAATGCTGATTTTCATTTTATTTTAAGAACTTCACATATTACAAAAGTACAAAGTACACGGACATAACACCAAGTCATTAATAAATACATGGAGAAATGCACCGTTAACAGGCGCTCATGTTTTGATTCATTGCTCTAGATTCACACGCACACATTATGACCTCACCAGGACACACTCTCCTTGTCAGAATAGGAGGAGCTCGATTACTCTAATGCTGCGTTCACACCAAACGTGACACGAATTATTTGCACGACCAGATTACATGCAAAGTCAATGCACGGACGCAACAGGTTGCGAAGGCGTGACATTTCCGCCGGCGACGCGACTGACGTGTTTTAGGCGGCGCGAACTGAGCGAAGGACGCACGAAGTCGCGCGAGTTGAAATATCCCAACTCTGGCGACAAAAACGCGTGAGTCATAGTTGCGTCAGCCAATCATTACACTACATTTCATTTAGCTGACGCTTTTATCCAAAGCGAATAAAGTAAATAAATAAAAGTTAAACTCCAAAGTGCTATCAGTAAGTGCCATCTAAGTGCTACTACGATCAGCGATGAGAAGCTGCGCCCGTCACCACCGCCGTCTCCCCGTTCCTGAATGAAACTGCTGCTGCTCCGCCTGAACCAGCGGAGTTTACACAACAAGTATAAAGCAGAACTGGTGGTTGTTTCCATGGTGGATGAAGGAATCGGTAACTGTTTCACGGAGAGAAACCAGACGCAGTTCCTGGAGGAGTCGGTGAAATTCACCGAGCTGTGTGCGGCTACGGATGATGTCATGAACCCGAACACGAGGGCGTTTCATGTTCCCACATGTTTGGGACTTCCACAACAAGTATACAGCAGAACTGGTGGTTATTTATTCCATGGCCGATAGCGGAAATGAAAGCTCTTTTCACAGAGACAAGCAACAGAGATAAGCCACGGCCCCTTTGCCGCGTTTGATGTGAACACCTTCGTTTCACTCGCGCCAGTTAACTGAAGCGGTAAGCACGACGCGACAAATTCGTGTCGCGTTTGGTGTGAACGCAGCATACCGCACACACGTTTTGACAGGATACTCTCTCTTCGTTAGAATAAGAGGAACTTGATTATTTCACTGGTTCTTCTTGAACCGAACGTCTGAGGAAACATTTCACAGTTTCCCCCCGTTCACTACTTTCAGCTCTAAGTTACCTGTTGGTGTGAGTGTTAGTGACAGGTGATCGTCCAGTTGCACTCAGCCACGCCCCCAATGTCAGCTGGAATAGGCTCCGCCCCTCATCCATCAACCTGATCAGGATACAGGATTTAGAGAATCAATAGATGGAAACTGATGTTTCCTTCATGTCTGGTGACATTAATGTTAAATGAACACAAAACCATAACTCATAATCATATTTTATAACAAACAAACCACTTGTTGCTTCTCTGTTTTCATCTTCCACAAAACATCTGCTGAATGAATCAAAACAACCAGAACAGTTTGTACTGAGTTCAGACATCACAGGTATCGAGGTGCTGATGCAGATTAGTTTTATTAACTTATTTCATGCAGACTAGATAATAATATCATTCTGTTCAGGCTGTGGAGATGTTTGTGGACAACAATAACTGTAATGAGCAGATTATTACAGATTACATGTGAATGAAACAATGTGTATCTCTACAGATCAAGTTATGAAACCTATGAAGCGCAGGAGCAGCAGCTTGGACTTGTTGACACCAAACAGTAAATTAAACTGAACCGTGTCAGAAATATTCTTCTGTTCATTAACATCTAGAGTTTGTGTTTGTATGTGGTGGTAACTCACATGTTAAAAACAGATAATAGTTCATCTTAAAAAGTCCACCTTAAAAATGTCTCCCCAATGTCAGATGGAATCAACCTGATCAGGGTACAGGAGCAGATTATTACAGATTAAACAATGTGTATCTCTACAGAGACAGAGGAGAAACCTGTGAAGCGCAGCAGCAGCATGGACTTCCTGCCGCCTTTCAGTAAGTTAAACTGAACCGCGTCAGAATTATTCTTCTGTTCATTAACATATAGAGTTATTGTTTTTAAAACTCACATTTAATTAAATTATTTCCAAGTTTGATAGTCCACCTTAAATAAGACTTGACTGCTTGTTAGTCTGTTTCAGTTTTATCACCGACTCCAGACTCCCATTCCCCTGGGCCCTGAGTGGGGCCCAAAATTAAGAATACAAAATATTGAACTGCATTTCATCCTTCCTGAAACTCTCTTTAATGAAAGAGTTCATGTGAACAAATCAATGTTTTATTTTCTTACAGTGTCAGATGATCTGCAGCCTGTGAAGCGGAGCAGCAGCTATGAATTACTGCCACCTTTGAGTGAGTTAAACTGATCCGAGTCAGAATTATTGTTCTGTTTATTAACATGTAATTACAGTGTTTATAGGTGGTGGCTCACTGGTGAATGTGGAAGTTTCAAGATGACAACAGCTAACACATTCACTGTAGTCCACCTTTAAAAAGCTGTGATTTCCTCATCAAGCTAGTTTTATTGATTTCAGTTGAAGAGTAGATTTTTACTAACCCAGTGTTTCCTCCTCAGTGTCTGAGCTGAGGGTTGTTCTGCTGGGGAACAGCTGGTCTGAGAGGAGTTCAGTGGGGAACTTCATACTGGGAGAGACTAAGTTCACTGAGGAAGAACCAGATCACTGTGTGAGAGTCAGAGGAGGGTGGAAAGAGAAAGAAATAGTTCTGATCAACACTCCAGATCTGCTGCAGCCCAACATCTCTGAAGACAGACTAAGAAGACATGTAGAAACCTGTGAGAGCCTCTCTGGTCCTGGACCTCATGTGTTCCTGCTGGTTCTACAGCCTGAAGACTTCACTGAGGAACTCAAAGTGAAGCTCTGCAGAGTCCTGGAACTCTTCAGTGATCAATCATTTGATCATTCATTGATACTGATATCAACACCCAGAGAGGACAGTTCAGCTTTCATGGAAAGATATATTCAACATCCACCCTTAAAAGAGATGATCAGGAAATGTAAATACAGGTTTCTGTGGAGAAAAAACCTTGAACATCCAGAACTCTTAACCCGGTTGGGTCAAGTTGTGAAAGAGAACAATGGAGAGCACGTTTGTCCTTGAATGTAAATGTGGACTAAAGTTACCAAGTGAAAGGTAAATGTATAAAAATGTAAATAGATGTCTAAAAATGGTTATTTGTAGATTCTAACAAAAGAGCAAACAGCCAGGAAAATGTAAGTGCATTTTTAAAATATGTTACTGTTTCCTCCTAATCATCATCCGATATGAGCTTCTTTCATTGTCAAACGTTGTCCGACTCATAGAGATGGCCGTGTCCTTTTGGTGACATCAACGGGGCAACCGTTAAACGTGCAGGGAAGGAAAGGTTCACTCGTAGCTAGGGCAGCATTATACGCACTAGGAAAACAGGATACCGAGCCGGGAGGGAATAAGAAAGAGGGGACTAAGATCAGTGGTGACGGGTATAGAGGAAAATTAGGACATCATCGATTGGAGTGGGGAATGCTCCTCAGAGAAGGGTTTGAACGCAGCCCTCGGCTGGCTCCTCCCTCACTTGGCTGTATGTATCTTTCATCCTCGTTGTTTTTATTGTTGTGTCTGTAAGATGCTACTATGACAAAGACATTTCCCCTTAGGGATGGATAAACTATATATCCATCCATCCAATCAGCGCCAAAAAAGACAAGAGGCACCTGTTGGCATGGCCTCATCCCCTTTTGCTGTTTTGCCACGTCTGTTTTGTTTTGCCTGTTTTTTTCTGTTTTGCATGGTTTGGCTGTGATTTTATTCTACATGTTTTGGCTTTTAGTGTTTTTTTGTAATTATTTGCTTTAATTCCTGTAATAAACTTCTGATGAATTTTATAAAACACGTCTCTGGCCAAATATCAGTAATGAATCTGTGTCCTTAAACAATTCTACATTTGTAGCTTAAGATTGGTAAAACTTGTTTTTTCTTGGGGCGAAGTCACCAGGTAGCGTTGTCGGTTCCCTTACGTCCCCCCTTCCCCTAAGACCCCGTCACACACACAAAGGGCAATTATATACGACAAACAGAGGATCCGCTGGGAAACAGAATTCTGGAGCTTCAGCGAAGTCAACACACACCGTTCCTACGACTCGTATCTGATATAGGATCACTTGTCAGCTGAACTTTGTCCTTGCAGTATTTGATCTGCATGGAGATTGGTTGACTGTCGTGAAGCTCAAGCGAAAGTTCAGTAAGGAAGACTCTCTTTACACAATCTTGTTTTATACCTTCATTTTAAAATCCATTCAGACCTGAATCATTATACAGTAATAAATAACGTACAGTGACCTTCTAATGCATACAATTACACATCCTTCATAATATTCTTCATAATATCTCTTATTAATTATCATATCCTTCCTATGCATTGTAATGTACACACTAAACACTTCTGTATTATACATGTGCAAGTCCAATTTAGACAAAATAAACTATTACAATTATACAAAGTTCAAATGAGACCACACCCCCGAGAGCTGTCTGTCTCTGTCTCTGTGTGTACAGGTTGTAGCCTGGTTCAAAGCGATAGCACATGTACTGCACAATGGAAACATGAGTTTGCCGTGACATCTGTATGGCACAACAGGATGGTACAACCCTTTTGGCGGGTGTCCGACCGGGTATTGTTGTGTGGCCTGAACCGTGGGATACAGACTTGTGAAGTCGTAGTATCAGATTTATTTTCAACAACATTGACATCAGTGCTAACCTTATGGTACAAATTCATAGCATTCGTACAACCACCGAAGAGAGCCTCTCTGGGATCTAATCGCTCACGCTTTTTGTATGTAGCCATGAAAGCCTGCACCCTGCAGCCTTCTGGACAGTTTTAATGAGGCCCACTCACACTCCAAAATCACAACCACCTGCAGGCCATGTTGTTTTTGCAAGACATTGATTTTGTCCATAAATGCCTTGTACTGTTTACCATAGGTTAGTTTGGTGCCAGGATTCACATGAATCTGTAAATGACATTTGACACATCTGTGGAAAAAGCACCAAGCAAATTCATAACATCTGTTAGCCGCAGAGTTATATCCGTCAACATAGAATGGATCAAACAACTGTTCACCGTGGTTCAGAGCATGTTGGATTTCTATGTTCTCGGTGTGGGCTAGATATTCAAGCCACAGCATTGATACAGTATGTCTTATTCTGCTGAGCGTAGGTCCCCTCATACGTCAGAGCAACTGTGTCTCTGGGTGGAAACAGGGTTTTGAACACGGCCATACAGCTAGAGGCCAGTGTGGTGAATGCAAAGGGGTCCAACTGTGTGCAATCCATAAAACTATCCCGATAGGTTGTGCAAGCTCTGTTCAATAATTCAACATCGTTGACACAGTAGTACTTGATCTCTGACGGAATCTTTTGCCACGCACCGTCTCATACCACCTCATGAACGATGTTCTGTCACTGACAGACATCTCATTATAGCCGTAGTAGAATCATGAATATAAAAAACGTGCATGTGCGTACGTGCACGCGTTCAGCTGTACCCTCTATACTACTTCTCTCCCCACCCCCAGGATCCGTGCAGCTGACGCCCGTGATCCTGTGTGTGTGTGTGTGTGTGTGTGTGTGTGTGTGTGTGTGTGTGTGTTGGTGTTGGTCCAGCGTGTTTGCGATTGCGTTGTCGTTGAAGTGGTCACCTTATTGCATTATTGCGTTAATGTCGTCGCGTTTATCGATCCGGTTGTATCCTATCGCTTCCTCATTTTGAGGAAGTAGTTATGGTTTTGTTCTTTGTTAATAAAACCACCTTTTGTGTACCCCTTCGTTGTGAGTTATTCTCCCTAGGTTAACGTCACATTCAGTGTTACTCCCCGCCTCCACTAGGCTTAAGTCGGGGAACGTAACAGTCAGAATCTGAGAAAGGCTTCATGATTTCTACAAGCAGAATAGACGACTGTGACGGTTTATTCACCAGCCTCCAAAGAAAATGTAACTCAACATAAAGCTGCACATGTTTTGATCTGAACTAAAAGCTATGAGCACATCACACCTGATTAAAAGCAGCTTAAAAGCATTTCTCCTCAAAACAGCCTCTAGCTAACTTCTTAGCGTGTGTGTTTTTTTTCTGCACTTGTTTTAATATCACATTCTTATGTAAAGCATTGTGTCATGCTGTTATGTATAAAATGTGCTACACAAATAAAGTTGACTTTACTTTTAAATGTTGTTGATGAAGTTCCCAAACAGATGAAATATGAGTTCATAATAACTTGAAATGGATTTAAGCTCCTAGATTGTCTATATGACAACATTCTACATATTTAAAAACTAACTTCATGTGTTTTCTTAATCCTCACATGAATGAAACGTATGAATCAGTGAACATCAGATGAATCATCATCATCGTCGTTCACAAAGAGGCTCCGTTTCTTTCCCTCCAGATCAGAAACAAGATGAAGCTGTTAGACGAGCGTCACGTGTTCAGACTCACTCGTAGCTCTTAAAAACACTGAACATGTTCTCAAGCTCCACTTTCTCTTTCACCATCTCGGACTGATGGCGCAGCACGAACCTCAGCAGGTGAGCAAACTCTACAAAGGCAGCTGGTTTCTGTAAAAGCCTTTAGTGAAGAGAAGTCTCACCCTAATAAACAACATAGAATGAGTTGTGTTGATTTAGTTTGTGCTGATTGACGGTTGAAGAAAAAGACGCGTCTCTGCCACAGAGCTGTTCAGATATTTACTGTCGGCTCAGTGACCCACATGGGAAAGTTTTATTGTTAGTTTGACTACTTTTAATATCTTCATTGTGAAGCCTGTTTGGATTATTTACCTTCACCAGCTTGTTGTCGTCATCCAGATGCTGTGTCAGCACTTTGAGAGAAGCTAGAAAACAGAGTGAATATAATAATATGTGAGCGTATACTTAATATAATAATATGTGAACGTATACTTAATATAATAATATGTGTAATATATTATGTGAGCGTATACTTAATATGATAATATGTGAGCGTATACTTAATATAATAATATGTGAGCGTATACTTAATATAATAATATGTACATGTATACTTAATATAATAATATGTGCACGTCTACTTAATATGATAATATGTGAACGTATACTTCATGTATAATTCTGATCGGTCTCTTAAAGGTTCTATGATCATCAACATCTGGATCAAAGTGTTTCAGATTAATCAGAACCACTCAGATCTCTCTCTCTCTCTCTCTCTCTCTGTCTCTCTCTCTCTGTCTCTCTCTCTCTCTCTCTGTCTCTCTCTCTCTCTCTCTGTCTCTCTCTCTCTCTCTCTCTCTCTGTCTCTCTCTCTCTCTCTCTGTCTCTCTCTCTCTCTCTCTCTGTCTCTCTATCTCTGTCTCTCTGTCTCTCTCTCTCTCTCTCTCTCTGTCTCTCTCTCTCTCTCTCTCTCTCTCTCTCTCTCTCTCTCTCTCTCTCTCTCTCTCTCTCTCTCTCTCTCTCTCAGTGTTTTTCATGACAGAACCGAGACCTGATGAAACCGGTTCAACTGGCTTTGCTTCTACTCCGTGTTATTTTTAGTCGCTCTGTAATTAATTTAATTAATTTAATTACAGAGATCCACCGTTTCTCTGAACTGATCATAAATCTACAGCAGCTAAATAAATACTCTGTTACAGTAAAATGTTCCTTCAGTAAAAGAGTCAGAGTAATCTATAAATGTAGTTAAAGTATTCAAACTGTGACTGTTGTACTAGAATATATTATATCATTAGATTATTATTACTCATTCATGTCAAAGCAGGTTTTACTGTTGGTTGACCTGGAGTTCATTTTGAACTATTAACTAATGATTATTTTCATTATGAATTAACCTGCTGGTTATTACAAATACAATAACATTATTACAAATATGATGAATGTATTAACATTATTATTGATATAATTAAAACATTAATATTACTACTAATTAACTAACATTGTTTACATTATTACTATGACATTAATATATTTAACATGGCTAGTAATGAATACATGTCATTAACATTACTACTAATATATTATTATCAACATAGTTATAATACATTTAACATCTTCATAATATTTTAACATTATTCACATTCTTACTCATACATTAACATTAGTATTAATATTACTAATGCTAATTAATTATTAATGATACTGAATAATGATAATGATGACATATACATTCATATTTTAACTGATTTAACCGTATTACTACATTAACATGACTACTAATTCAATAACATTATTAAGATTAGTACTAACACATTAACATGATTTACATTATTACTACTGCATGAACATAAATATCATGATTACTAATGAAGTAATGTTATTACAATTATTACAAATATAGTATCACTCTCATCATTAAGATGTTATTAACATAAAAATGACTTCAACTGTCAGAGTAGTTTGTGCAATATTTTACTTTCAATCAACTACGTGTTTATTTTCATGTTGTTTTGCTAAATTCTTAAAAGTAAGTGAGTCTGTGTCTAACCAGACATGACAATAAAATACTGAAGGAAAGTAGAAGTACCTCTGAGTTGTACCTGGAATGTAGGTATGTACAGTGTACTCACATGACCACACCTTAGCTACCAGTGGAAAAACTAAAACCTGCTCGAGACAGACAAGGTGCTTTATTACAAATACTTCAGTCTCTTCCATTGGAAAGGGATCAATATGTCATGTAAGTGTGAAGCAGTGGGATAATAACATCATAGTTTGAGGGCAACAGCAATGAAATGTATGTCACATACATGTTGTATGAGAAAAGAGGAACACGCACAAATTAACCAATACGTGTGTTAACCATCAACAACAACAATACACACACTGACTGGATGAAGACAGAAGGTGTGCCCAGGCAAAAATAATATATACTAAGTATATTTAATCTTAGATTAGATTAAATTATTGTCATAGTACATACTTTTACATCCATACATGAAATGTATTCTCTGCATTTGACCCATCCTTAGTATTAAGGGGTAATTAACCTACAGCTAAACGTTACCTTAGCTAACCTTTGGTAAAGAAAGCTAACGTTAGCCAACACAGAAAACTATAACCGACGTTACATCGACGATGTTAAGGAAAAGACAACACACTCAACTATTAGATGGCCAAGTTAACTTACTCTTGACGTCCAAGGCGACTCAGAACTGCAGAAAACCAAGCCTCAAATTCAAGTTTAGCTAACCGCTAGCGAACATCACCTTATAGCTCAGGCCCTGACCTGTTAAGCTAACGCTACTTAACGCTAATGCTACCGGTTAAGCTAACGTTACTTTCCCTTCATGTAGAGAACTTGTCACTAACCTCGACCGTTCAAGAAGCTTTTACTCTCTGACTAATACATGATGTTGGTATTCTTACCTCAAGAAGAGGGGTCATGTTCCCAGGAGTCCGGCTGTTGTTCCTTCAGCAGCGTGTAATGTAATGTTTTGAAGAATAAGCGCAGGCAGCTGTGAATGGACATGTTGGATGGAGGATGAGCCTACAACGCGCTGCGTGTAGAGCTGGCACTCACCTGGGTTAAAACGTTTCACGGAACACGGAATAAGATTTACTAAAACGGCAAGATATCAAAATATATATTTAAAAAATGTGTTTTTGAAAGTGCCATTAAAATGTCATATTGTTCATCTTTGGCTTGCAGTTGTTCTTTCAACTCCTTCATGTGTTTCTCTTTGAATTTGTTGAATTCCTCTGCTTCTGTTCTGGCTTTCTCTTCAAAGCCCTTCTTCAAAAGCATCAGGGAGTTATCATAGTTTCCCTCTAATTCCTTGTGCTTTTCCCTCTCTTTTTCTCTTCTGATTTTATCTTCTTCTTTTCTGTCATTTTCCTGTTTTTCCTTTTCCTGCTTAAGTCCCTTTAGCTTTTCACTTGCTGCACGTTCCTCCTGTTTATTTTTCTGATCTCTTTTGTCCCAATACTCTTTTTGTTCCCTTTCCTGAGCCTCTTGTCTTTCTTTCATCAATTCTGTTTTCTCCTGCAGCTTTTTGTCAAATGTTTCCTTTAATTTCTTCTCCATAGCTTCAAGTTTTTTTTTCAATTCCTGTCGCTGTAATTCTGTAACGTTACTTTCCCTTCATGTAGAGAACTTGTCACTAACCTCGACCGTTCAAGAAGCTTTTACTCTCTGACTAATACATGATGTTGGTATTCTTACCTCAAGAAGAGGGGTCATGTTCCCAGGAGTCCGGCTGTTGTTCCTTCAGCAGCGTGTAATGTAATGTTTTGAAGAATAAGCGCAGGCAGCTGTGAATGGACATGTTGGATGGAGGATGAGCCTACAACGCGCTGCGTGTAGAGCTGGCACTCACCTGGGTTAAAACGTTTCACGGAACACGGAATAAGATTTACTAAAACGGCAAGATATCAAAATATATATTTAAAAAATGTGTTTTCGGTGCATTTTCACAGTAAGATATTTTAACACATTCCAAAAGAATAACACAATTAATAGATTGAAATAATAATAAATAATAATAATTTTTATTTTTTTTATTTTTATTTTTTTTATTTTTTTATTTTGAAAGTATACTTTTGATACATTTGCAGAAAGTACACCTCTTTGATAGTATATTTTAAATATACTATTGAATATTTAAGTATATTTTAAATATACAAAAGTATACATTTGTTTCGCCTGGGTGGCTTTTCAACAGAAGAAGATCCTCTGTGAACTCTTCTTTCTTTTTTAGGTGCTGAGGTTAAAGTTGGTCT
This sequence comes from Taurulus bubalis, assembly GCF_910589615.1. Classification (NCBI taxonomy): domain Eukaryota; kingdom Metazoa; phylum Chordata; class Actinopteri; order Perciformes; family Cottidae; genus Taurulus; species Taurulus bubalis. The sequence continues at coordinate 1,334,639 of NC_136596.1, read as the reverse complement.
CCAGTTGAATTGGTCTCCGATGTTTCCAGCAGAGTGACATCATGGCGACTGCAGCAGCAGGTGAGCTCAGTTGGACTTTGTGAGTCAGACCTGTCTCCTCTCAATGTCCACATATTACTCATGAGATACAGGTACCTATGTGTTCTTAATTCATGTCTGCAAGAATAATCCTTACATTATAGATTTCATTTCAATTATTTTAGCTCGATTTCTTTTATTATTGTAGTCCACATGAACGAATGTATGTTTGTGTTGCTCTCCGATACATAGTATTTAGAGAAAATTCTGCACGCATCTAACATTATTAAGAGATCTGGCTCTGGTCATGCCCACGCTACTAAACATGCAAGTGCAAGTAGAATAAACAGCTACAAAGTCCACTTAGGATGGAGGTTGGGTGGTAGGATGGGTAAACAAATGCATGACCATTCAAGAAATTTATCTTGAATGCTTCCTGTTCAGCATTGACCTTGAATGGTTCATGTTCAGAATTTATCTCAATTGGTTGAAGTTTGGAATTGACCTTGAATGGTTCAAATTTAACATTGACCTCAAGTGACTATGTTCGGCATTGGCCTCAAATGGTTAAGATTTGGCATTGACCTTAAATGGTTCATGTTAGGCATTGACCTTGAGTGGTTGAGGTTTAGCATTTAGCCTAAATGGTTAAAGTTTGGCAATGACCTTGAATGGTTTAGTTTAGACATTGGCCTTGAATGCTTGATGTTTGGCATTGACCTTGAATGGATTATGTTAGGCATTGACCTTGAATGGATTATGTTAGGCATTGACTTCCGATAGTTAAAGTTTGGCATTGACCTGGACTGGTTTAGGTTAGACATTGGCCTCAAATGGTTGACGTTTGTCATTGACCGCCAATGGTTCATGTTAGCCATTGACCTCAAGGTCACATGACTGTCCACAAATGATTGAGATTTGGCATTGACTTATTGCAATTAACAACATTCAATTTTGATTATTGTTAAACTGATGTATGACCAATGTTTAAAAACCTGGGCTGGACTCCAGCTCCATCTAAACTATTGACCTATTTCCTAATTTAAAATTAAATTGTTTTGAGGAGGCAAACAGACTACACAACCATTTAAAACAAGTTTCAATCTAGTTTCCAGAAGCATTCCAGCACTGAGAGCTCCCTTCTTAGTTAATAACCAACCACAGGATGTTGGACTGACTGAGGTGCTAAATGAGTGTATGTGTCCTATTGTTGTCCCACTCCCAAACACTGACTCCATTTTTTTGCTGTATTATAGAATCTGCTTTCAGGATTTTGCTGTTGGGGGAAAGTGAAAACCCAAAGGCATTACTCGGCGACTTCATCCTTGGTAACCAAGACTATGATTTCAAGAAACATACCCCAATCAAACACTGTGTGGCCGTCTGCGGAGAGTGGAAAGGAAATGCTCTGACAGTAGTGAAAACACCTGATATCTTCAGTCTGTCTGAGGAAAAAGTGAGACAAGAGATCAGAAGATGTGTGACTCTTTGTGCTCCTGGACCAAATGCTCTGCTGCTCGTCGTGGAGTCTTCTGATTTAACAAAGAACAGACAAATTCCAAAGACCATCCTGAGTCATTTTGGTCAAGATGCCTTCAAACACTCAATTGTCATCACCACACATGAAGGGATGGAAGCAAATTTCTCTGTTAGTCAGCTCGTTAAAGACTGTGGAGGAAGACACTACAGCATGTTTAGAAATGACCACACACTCTTGATGCTGAAGATTGAGAAGATTGTGCGTGAAACCAAAGGAACCTTCCTCACCTTCTCTGACCACATGAAGCCATCTTTAAACCTGGTTCTGTGTGGGAGGACAGGACCAGGGAAGACTTCAGCAGCCAAGGCCATTTTAGGTCAGAGAGAGCTTCATTCAGTCTCCAACTCATCAGTATGTGTTAAATATCAGGGAGAGGTGAGTGGACGTCGGGTTTCTCTGGTGGAGCTGCCTGCCTTGTGTGGAAAACCTCAGGAGGAAGTGATGGAGGAATCCCTCAGGTGTATCTCCCTCTGTGACCCTGAGGGCGTCCATGTCTTCATCCTGGTCCTACCTGTGGGTCCCCTCATTGATGTAGACAAGAAAGAGTTAGAGACCATCAAGAGCTCTTTCAGCTGTCCAGTCAATAACTTCACCATGATTCTGTTCACTGTGGACTCAGATCATGCAGTTGAAGATGCTGTGAATTATGTAAAATGGACCACAGACATCCAGGATCTCTGTCAGAGATGGGGAGGAAGATATGTTGTTCTCAACATCAAGGACCAGCAGCAGATTGCCAAGATGTTGGATACTGTGGTCAAACCAAACTGCTATACAACAGAAGTATTTGCACATGCTCAAATAGATAAGATCATAGAGCAAGAGAAATTGATCAGCAAGCAACAAGCTGAACTTCAGATGCTGAAAAAGAGCAATGTGACCTGTAAGTATTTGAATGGCATTCCCAGGTCCAAGCAATGGCATATACTAGATTCTTGAACTGGTACCGCTGTCATGGTCACCTATATTGTCATTGGTTCAATCAATACATCCAGTGGTGGCTGGTGGCAAATTTATTTGGTAGGCCCATCTAATTAATTTCAGTAAACCCCATATCCCAGTATGATTCAATGCAAAAAAAAGGTATCACGCATTACTACTTTGCAGTTAAATATTTAACCTTTATTCCAACCGTTTGACATAATAAGGACATCTTATTCATACTATTCAGTACAATATATGTGTATAATATGTATATGTATAATATATATATATATATATATATATATATATATATATATATATCTCAATATATCATGTTGCATACCACTCCAAAAGATAGTCCTGCACTTGACTGATGATTTCAAATGTATTGATAAATTCCCAAAACCTAAGAACTGTGTACAAAGGCACAATAACACACACACGCAGAACCAACACTCACGCCAATTTCCTTAAAACATACACAGTTATTATATTTATCACAACTTTAACCTCTTTGCTAGTCGGGAAAAACAGCTGATGAGCCTGTGGAGCCGGGGTGGATCCACAACCAGGTGATCAAATGATTCAATGCCGACATGAAGCTCCTGCTGGTGATCTGCTGTTGAATTACGAGTTAAACTAGAAAATTTCACAAGAAATTTTGAAAGTGTGGCTACTACTGCCGTAAAACGTCGCAATATATATACATTATTAATTTTTTGCATAAATATGATCAAAAGTCAAGGGTCTGAGTGGATTGGATATATATATATATATATATATATATATATATATATATATATATATGCCAACATTAGCTGTGAGGGCTTGATGGTGTAAATATGAATGGGACAGCACTTTGCTGCAACATATCACGTGATTACATAACAAAATATTGTGTACAATTGTCTATTTATTTTCTATTTAATACAATAATCCTCAATTTAGCTTTATGTAAAGATACACTTCTTAAATCATGGGGCTTTTATGTTGAAAGGGAAGACAGAGAGACAGACAGGTAGACATAAAAGCCCCGTGTCCCGCGTGTCACCGGTTGCCATGGTGGCAGCTTGATTGATTGGCTAATTGGTAGCAGCTGTGACACTGTCACAGAGCAGGAGACTGGACTGTGGATTTAATGAGAAAACAACCTTTCAAACTATTGTATTTGACAGACAACCATGGATCCCATCACGAAAATAACGCAATCATGAGAAGCACAAGACTTCTGAGAACGTTTCCGTGTACTTAAATATTTGTAAGGATTTATAAATGAGAGCGTAAATTCAGTCTGTAAAGTGCTCACGTTTCTGTCATGAGAGAAAATTGTGGTCTGATTTAACATGGAGGTTAATGGAGCAGTTGGCCGGTCTTCATGTCGCTTTCAGACTTGCTGACAAAACAGTATAACTTTGTTGGATTCCACGACGCATGTGTACCACCGGCCCAATATTTCCAACGTTTTCATATATAAATTATGCCTCAAAAGTCAATATTGTGGAGTGAATGGCAAAATACAAATACAAAAAGGTTGTTTAGGACACAGCTCCTCGTGCTCTAGCGATGACATCACAGCTCTAACCTTCCCCACACACACCCATTGTAAACTCTGAAATGGTTCCCACATTTTCCTAAACTTGAACAATAATTACATGAAAACTGTGCTAGCTATCAAAAAATGCCCAATTGGGCAAATAAACTCCAGACTTTTGTCAACGTTTTAAACTTTAAATCATTTCTCTACGATACATTATGGCGAGTCACTGTGGGCACAAAGATGTATGTTTTTTTGCTCTCTTCAGTCCGAAACCCCAGTCAAGTGAATGGGACAATTTCTCGCCGTTTTTCGCACTTTTCGGGAAAACGGCCGGTCGAATCTCTTAGAAAGGTCATAGCACACGATTTCCGATCAGGCCGCACGTTTTGATGTATTTTTTACGCATGTGCTGGCAACGCTGTGGGAGGAGATACGCACCAAAGTTTTTGTGGCACTATGATTATTATTAAGCCCGAGCAATACTATGAAGTGCGCTTTGCTGCAGGGGTCTATGACCCTGCAGCTGAAGCCGCACTTAATGATATAGTTCATCGGTAATGTCAATGTCCGTTCCAAAAACAGAAAGTCAGTGGTAAGGTAGTGAAGCCCGCCTCTTTCTTGATTTGATTGGTTGCCTCGGTTTATTGTGACATTGACGAGTAGTTCGACTCCACGCCTGGCAATAAAAATAATATTGAGAATATAGGCATCTAAAATACAGATAAAAAACTGCGGCACGCCGTACCAAAGGACAACAGTAGCTCTTGGTGTGATCGTCTCCCAAAGCATCAGCAACCTCTGCCACTCTTTATACGTTGTAAGTTAGTTGTCGGTATAGCTGTAAGGCTTAGTGTTAATTAATTCCCAAACATTTCTTGAGTACTGCCTGTGCTGCGACTCTGAACTGTCAAGATAAGTAACTCCATGTCTTTCTTATTTCACAGATATTGAAGTGAAGCAGAGCCCAGAGTGTCTCAGGATTGTTCTGATAGGAAAGACTGGCAGCGGAAAGAGCTCCTCAGGAAACACCATTCTAGGAAGAAAGGAGTTCAGAGCTGATCCGAGCCAGAAGTCAGTCACAAAACGTTGTCAGAAAGCAGAAAGTAAAGTGGACGCTCGTCCTGTCGTGGTGGTCGACACTCCTGGTCTGTTCGACACAACGTTGTCCCACGAAGAGGTGAATGAGGAGATGGTGAAATGCATCAGTCTCCTGGCTCCTGGACCACATGTCTTCCTGCTGGTGATACACATTGGTAGATTTACAGAAGAAGAAAAGGAGACGTTACAACTCATCAAGAAAGGTTTTGGGAAAAATGCTGAAAAGTTCACCATCATTCTTTTCACAAGGGGAGATTCACTGGAGAAGGCTGAGCAGACTATTGATGAGTACATTGCAAACGGATGTGATGATTCCTTACAGAAACTGATCGGTGACTGTGGAGGAAGATACCATGTGTTTAATAACTATGATGAACAAAACCAAATCCAAGTCAGTGAGCTGATAACCAAGATCGACACCATGGTGAAGACAAATGGAGGCAAATGCTACACTAATGAGATGCTGCAAGAGGCAGAGACCGCGATCAAGAAAGAAGTGGAGAGGATCCTTCAGGAGAAGGATGAAGAGATGCAGAGGGAGAGGGGGGAATTTAAAAGAAAACATCAAGAAGAAATTCAGGTCTTGACAGGAAAAATGGAAAAACAGAGAGCGGAAATTGAAGACGAGAGAGCCTTGAAAGACAAAAAACTTGAGGATTTCATCGGCAGGGAGCTCGACAAAAGAAAGAAAGAACAAGAAAAGAGAGAACAAGAAGACCAAGAGAGAAAAAAACAGGAAGAATTACAGCGACAGGAATTGAAAAAAAAACTTGAAGCTATGGAGAATAAATTAAAGGAAACATTTGACAAAAAGCTGCAGGAGAAAACAGAATTGATGAAAGAAAGACAAGAGGCTCAGGAAAGGGAACAAAAAGAGTATTGGGACAAAAGAGATCAGAAAAATAAACAGGAGGAATGTGCAGCAAGTGAAAAGCTAAAGGGACTTAAGCAGGAAAAGGAAAAACAGGAAAATGACAGAAAAGAAGAAGATAAAATCAGAAGAGAAAAAGAGAGGGAAAAGCACAAGGAATTAGAGGGAAACTATGATAACTCCCTGATGCTTTTGAAGAAGGGCTTTGAAGAGAAAGCCAGAACAGAAGCAGAGGAATTCAACAAATTCAAAGAGAAACACATGAAGGAGTTGAAAGAACAACTGCAAGCCAAAGATGAACAATATGACATTTTAATGGCACTTTCAGCTAACAGTGAAGAAAAAATGAAAAAAACAAACATCTTGAAGAAATCCGTGACATAGTGACGTGTCTCACCAAAAACAGGAAAAATGTCAAAAGGATCAGTCACTTACTAAAAAAACAGGAACAAGAAATAAATCTGGAGCCAAAAGAAAACCTGCAGAAAGCACATGAAGAACAATTAAGTGACTTGATAGCAGAACTTCTGAAAGGACCCGACAGACCACACTGTGTCATCGCATGAGGCCTTTTACTTTGAAGGCTAGGGCCGCGGCTCCTGACCAACATATCTCCACAACTATTGGCTGGATTGCCAATAAATTTGGTTCGAACATTCATGTTCCCCAGAGGATGAATCCTACTGACTTTGATGATCCTCTGACTTTTCCTCTAGCGCCACCATGAGGTTGACATTTTAGTTTTTTAGTGAAACACGTCAACCACTATTGGATGGATTTTGATCAAATTTAGTTGAGATTCATGTTCCCAGTAGCATGAACTGTACGAACTTCAGACATGACTTTGACTTTTCATCTGGTCATCAGATCAACATATTCATGTGTCTAATACTTTGGTTTCTGTCCACAGACTATAATCCCCTTTACTCTGTGGACCTTTGGATAATGTGGTACAATGAACGCTGGAGATGCAGAAGGTCCGCTGCCTTGATTACTTATCAGTACTTTTGTTTTGTTCATATCAAGTGTATTCAATGTCTGCATATAGAAATATATATCAAGTAAGAATGTAATCAAACCCAAAAAAATAATTAAAGCAGAAAACCTGGTAAACCAGTCTGTATTGATCTTTCTGAACAACTTTTTTCTGGGATGACATTATGTTACAAAATGAAAGTTAGGTTTAGGAAAAACTTAATGGTTTAGCTTGAAATAAATAAAGTACAGTTCAATCAGCAAAGACTTTATTAGAATTTAGCAGTAATATATCACATGTGCATAATTGATGAATAGTGCAAAGTCTTTTGACTTTTGGACTCCTACCCCTACTTTAGGATAACCGAGGGGTAGTGATGCTGAGGTCAGATAAGTAAGATTCCTCTCAAAAGAGATTCATTTTATATGAATAAATAAATGCTTATTTTAAAAGATCCTGGAATTGATAGCGGGGTCTCGACAGATTGCAGAACAGGATAGTTGGGGTCAAGTTAGAGATAAGATCTCGTAAATACACGACACTAAGTCAAGATGAAAGCAAACATAACTATTTTTTACTTTGCTCTTAGTGAACCGTGATATTATAATATTATATAATAGAAAGCATTAACCAATCTATTATAAACGAGATGAAAAGATTCTGCAAAATAAACAAAAATACACCAACAATGCTCAAATTATCATAATTTTGTCATAATTTTCTGATTTTTATAATCAATTAAAATGACTTGTTAACAGAAACATCTTTCTTTGTTTGTTCTCAGTTTTAAAAACCAATCCCCCCCAGGATTTCCGTGTTTTAAAACCCTCATATCTTGAGGTAAACTACGACCCTGTTATGAGTCCCAGACCCTGTGATGGTCTCTCATGAACCAGCAAGTCTTTGCCTTTCAATACAATCAAAGTACATTTTTCCCATTTCTAAAAAAAATTCGACAATAAACGGGAACAAAAGCCATAAGTAGGAGCAAGTTGTGTCGAAAATGACCCTGTGAGAGCTCCACAAATTTAGCGGGAAATAATTTTTCAAACAATTAGCAACATGTTCACACATTTCAGGACAAAACCTACTGAACCTTCTGAATTTTAATAAAATCCAGAAGGTTTTAAGATTTAATAAAAACTACTTTTTGTTAATGCGTTATATTCAAACAAGTTTTTACTCAATGACACATTACACTGATAAAAGTGATTATGAGAAGATGTATATGTAACACAATTAAATATATGATATTAACAATGAAAATGTATGTTTTTATCTCTACGCAAAATGTTTTAGTCCTGGCCTGATCTGTATTTGTTTAAATGACTAAAGATTGTGCATTTCTTCCTTAACAAGCTGTATCTGCGTAATCTCAGCAAATCTTCTGAAGTCAATGCACACAACAAACATGTCATCGTTGTATTTACTCTGCAAAGTAGTGGTGTCACGTGACTCAGGTTATGTGACGCCATTTTACGTTTCTGGTCAGAAATCAATGGAACCACCTCGACAAAGAACTGTGAGCTGAACTTCACGGTAAGAATAAAGATGTGCAGTGAGTTGGTTAGATTCAGTCTTTGCATGTTAGCAAGTGGCCTTAAACTACCGTTAGACGTAACATGTCCCGACTTCATCCAGGACAACCAGGCTGATCCTTGGATTTACTTTGGCCGATTCCCTCAGTCTTTCTCCGATCTGAAAAGTCTTTCTCCAGTTGTAGATTTGCCCTCTCCGCTTCCCCAGCTCCATCTCCGGGCTAAATTGGCTAAATTTAACCGAGGGATCCTTGCCAATTTGCGCCAAAATGACTCGGTTAAGTCGGGACCCCGGTTCACGGGGACCTCCTGAACCGAGGCTGATTTAACAGCACCGTTCCTCCATACGTTCTGCCTCTGTTAAAGTGCAATATAAATAACCACCGTGCACTACAACATAAGTATGACTAATGGGCCTTCTTGTTAACGCTTTTTCTCATTATAAACTGTACTCAGGATTCACAGTTCAACTCACTTCACGGTAAGTCTTGATGATTGTTTTTATGCTCCAGTGAAATCACTCAAAAATATGAAGGATTGCTTAAAGACACCTGATTGTGCTTAATACATATTGTAAGGAAAATGTGCAGAGAGTCTCAAAAAATAGCATTAGGTCATACTGCATCAAATAATATACAAATGCTAGGTTAATTATATTAGAGCAAGTTGGGCAAATGTTATTTGAAAGAATACCTAAATGTTATAATGTTTCTTGTATAATGGTCAGCTACTAATTATGACATTGTATCCTTACCAGGTGATTTTCTTCAAGTCTTCAAAAGCACACTGGATGAAGGAATGTAAGTACAAACACTGGACTACCAGAGATAGATGTAAACAGTCTGAAGACAAAGTCAGCTGCTGACAGAACTCCATCAAAACACTTGAAAAAGGCAAAGAAATGTGAGGTTAACTACCTTCCACCAGCTTCTCAAGGTGAAACTGATGAAACCCTTAAAGGAGAGAGTGGAGCTGCTCTACGAGTATAAGAAAACAAAAAGCAAAATAAAAGTTGAATAAAAGTTGCAGTGCAGTTTAAGAAATAAAATGCAGTAATGAGATGCAGTAATTGAATCTGGTTCAATTAAAGGCAACAGCAAACAGAAAAAAGGGAAAACACTATGGCTGTCTGGTGATCTGAGGCATGTTGAGAGACTAAGAACTAAACTAAGCTCACATCATGTACTTGACTGGCATGACCGTTTTGTTCGCACTGTGTCTCTAATTATTTTCTTTCTGTATCTTGTGATGTTTCTCCATCTCTCTCTTGGTCTCTCAGATTGAGGAGGAATGTTGGAGGATCACACTGAAACCACTACTGTCCACATTCCTGGGGAAGTTGGACCAATACTGTCAAACTGTTGAGCCGTACAGAAGGAAGGGAGGAGCTGTCGGGAAGAACCTCCATGAGACCCTTGACAAATGGAATGAGGCACGTACTTAAACAGTTTAGAAGTTTTTGTGTAGAATTGATCTGATGTCTATACTTGGCTTAATCCCATTTTTCATATTTCCAAAGGACAACAGCTCTGAGCCTCGAAGAGAAGCTGTGATCAGAGGCCTCATGCTCTACGTTGGTGAAAAACCAGAGGAGTTTATCAAGGCCTACGAGGTAAAGAAAATATACCTCTGCTGCTTGGATTTGAAGCCCTGCCTGTATGAAACACATTGTACCATCCAGTATAGTTGATGGCTTTGTGGAATCATGTATACATGTTTCTCCTGGAGTATTCACGAAATATTCATTCTAAACACAGAAACAATTTTAATTTGTAGAAAATTAATATATACAATGCAGTGCTATTCACTTGATACATTTTTGACTCGATGGATTTTAAACTTGCTTGTGTTTCTGCATGCAAACTTGTCCCTTCATGATAAAGGTTTACCCAGATGATTCGTGCAGATGCTTAATGAATTAGCAGCCCCTTTTTTAAACAGAAATAAACCAAAAGTTAAGCTATGTGCAAGTATGTAGGTCTTAATAAAAATAATTCCTGCAGATTTATTCTGTTTTTTATATTTTACAGATTTTTGATGATGATGATGATGATGATGATGCTGCATCTGTCCAAGAGGAAATTCCTACATTTGTCCTCAACATCTTTGTCATCATCAAAGCCAGGAAGGAAGGTTTTGACAAGCAAACAGGAATAGCCATCGAGGAGCAGAAGGGCTTTTGGGAATTTCTGATGTGGCACCTGCTTGTGCACCTGATTCAGGGCCTTATCTATGCGTTGGAACTTAGCTACCCTAAAAAACTGGAATATACCTTTGAGGTTTTTCAGATGATCCTTTTGGGGCTTGAGGATGTAAACCAAAAAATGTCCTCAAAGGTCATGATCTCAAGGTCCGATTGCATAGCTAAAAGTCAGACAGACATTAAAGGCAGGGAGTTTGAGTGACCTCCCTCTTGTTTCATTTTCTCAGTGTGTTTCTCAGTTTACACTTCTTCATTTAGATTTTTGATGCTTATCATTAGTTATCTGCACTAAGGCACAGTCAGCTCAAACGTTTTGTCAGCTCAAATCGACATGTTATGATGATTTTGTAATATTGCGTTAATTTACATGATGTGCAGAGAATAAACAATGTCAATTGGATAAATAAATGGCTTTTTCTTTAAGTAGAACATATTGTTTTCTACCAAAGGTATTATCAGAGTTCGTACGGTCATAAAAAACCATGACTTTTCCAAAATGGTTATTTCCAGGCCTGGAAAAGGTTTTGTAAAAGTCATGTAAATGTGTTATCTTCATGTGTTCATGACGTTCATTTATGCTGAGTTTGAAAAAATGAATATGCTTTTAAAAGAAAGACTCAAAATATAAGCAGGCATACATACAGGCATCTATATAAATGTTTATTCTTTTAATCAAACTATTGTCTCATTCATTTGAGTCATTTAAGGTTTACTGTATGCTTTGTGTTCTCATTGTTAGTTTAAATACTACATTTACTCACTTTTTACTGTTTACACCCAGATTTCACTAAATGTTTGCTCATGCAGATTTGGTTTAAAGTCATGGAAATTTGGTTTAATGTCATGAAAATCCATTGGTCAACATGTGTATGAACCCTGTTTTATAACATATAATCAGAATCAGCTTTATTGTACTCTACTTAACCGAATCGAGGCAGCGTTTTGCATACATTTATTACATAGAATAAGCAATGCTGGGTTTTGTATGAATTACTTGGATGGGGTTTAAGTCCGGAGACTGTGCTGGCCATTCCATGATGTGAAGCCTACCGTCTTGTTCTTTTCTTCTACGGTAGTTGTGACATAGCCTGAAGGGATGTGTTGGGTCATTATCTTGCTGTAGGATGAACCCCTGACCCACTAGGCGTATACCAGAGGGTATTGCATGTTGCTGAAAATGTTGTGGTAGCCGTTTTGGTTCAGGCTGCCAGTCACTCTGTGCAAGTCGCCAACTCTGGATCCAGCAAAAGAGCCCCAGACCATCACGCTTCCTCCTCCATGTTTTACAGTTGGTGTAACACACCAAGGAGCCATCCTTTCTACTTGCATACAAAAACCCTGCGTGATGAACCGAAAATCTTGTTTCATCGGCCCAGAAGACCTTCTTCCAGTGAAATTATTTTTTGTTTTGTTTTTGGTAACCTAAACTTTTTGTTTAACCTCTGGCAGGTTGCCGCTTACCTTTGTACCATTTCAGGTTATTCACTGGACTTGAACTGCATAAATCTCAATAAAAACTGGAAAAAAGGTGGTGTTCTAAAACTTTTGACCGGTAGTGTATATTATATATAATTAATAACTAACTAATATATTAACTAACTAACAACTAATATATATTAACTATAATAATTAACTAACAACTAATATATTCGTATATTGAAGCTCATATGAAGGGAAGATGTAATCATATGTAACAGATCCCTGTATATGAAGTGGCATGAAACTTACTGCTGGTGAAATTATTCCTTTATTTTCTTCCTTTGGGTCAAAATACATTCATTAAACTTCTAAACTATCACCAACGTAAGAGCTTTAGTCTCATATGGGTCCATTAATTACACTTAAAATGTATAAAAGCGCACCCGTCCGTAACAAGATCCGTAGCCGTACTGTCAAGCTCACATTCAAACATAAAACAAATCTGCGATGCCTTTTACCTTTTCAAAATAAAAGTCTGATCTATCTATTAGAGAGATGTCACAATCCAGGCCACATGGCCATGACAAAAGAAGGGGGACACAGACACAATGAGCGGTTTAACAGAAAAAAAGGTTTATTCAACTTGCCAAACTTAGAATGGACCGAGTTCCTGACACCAGCCCACTGGTGCCTCGTGGCGGAGAGAGTGAGAGCCCTCAACCCGAGGCTCACCCAACTGGAGCTCTGGCCTTTAGCAGTCAGTAAGGGCCACAACAAAAGAAAAAATTCTGCCGAATCAACGGAAAAACCCACAAAAATAAGTAAGGACAAGGGTGTGACTATTGGAGGAGGAAGAAGAGGAAAAAGAGGAAGAAGAGGAGGAAAAGGAGGAAGAGGAGGAGGCATATGTGCCCAAACGCGACTGCCAGCCAAGTCGTTGCCCAAAACTACGTCAATCTCTTCCACTCGCAATGCCGGTCTCACCCCAATACGTACTTTGCCCTGCACCAAGGCACAGTCCAGATTCAGATTATGCACTGGAACAGGCAACACCCTCAACTCCATTCCTCGTATCAGAACTCTATCCCCTGTATCCGTCTCATCTGAAAACAGCAAAATGGAGCCCAGATATAAGATCCAGCATATTGCCTCCGAGGTCCAAGCTTTGGGCAGTCTTGCTTCCAGTGGCCTGCCTCATGGCAGTAATGGCACATATTTCCTCCCTTTTCAGGCGCTTTACCTGCAAAACGTGCTGACCTACCACCACCAACTTTTTGCAAGCCAGACTCCCACACGGACTCACCGAGACGGTTTTATGGATGAGTACGTACTCATCAGCCAATCCTTCAGACTGGGAGGCAGTTGTAACTCCACGCTCAGTAAGATATGTGGCCATGCGACTGGGCAGAGTGTTCTCTGATGACCAAATTGCACAAACTCTCAAAATCACTGACATCAGGAGACACACACCAACTTGTAAGTTCCCTCGCAAACTCCATATGAGACTGGTTGACCTTTTTTCCCACGTTCTAAAACGCTGGCGATATGCTTCAGGGACCAACTCATATACCTTCAGCACCGCATCCTTGACCGATATATAATTTAGATCATCACCTAAAACCGCATACACCTCCTGAGCCTTCCCTGACAACACACACTGCAACAGCACAGTTCGCTCAGAGACAGACCACTTCCTTGCCCTTCCAACCCGTTCGAACAGGGGAAAAAAACATCCAGGTCCTTCTCATTAAACTTAAGCAAGTTATTCACAATACCGGAAGACTCAGATGAAAGACTATCTTTCCCTCGCAAAACATCCTCAGAAATTGTACTATATCTGATCAACTCTAACTTTGCCAGCTCCGTCCCCTGCCTGCCACAACCTCTCAATTGCCACTTGCTTCTCTCCCTCAATCCTTTGCCTTTCCAGTTCCAATTGCTGTTTCTCCAGTTCTAATTTCTGTAACAAAAGCAATTCCTTTTGCTGCTCAAAGGTAAAGCTCCCCGACAGACCCGGAAGTGTCTTTGCCGCTATTGACTGAATCAGTCCCTCTTCTTTAGCAACCAGCACCCCATTTTTAAACAACTGTAGTTTTACCGCAGCCCTTATACTCTCCTTAAGCCGCTTATTCACCACTAAGACCAAGACCATACTCCTCCGCAATTGCCCAGAGCTGATCTCTAGTACAACCATCCAAAAACTCCTCACATGGATCAGACAAAAAACCCTCTAACTCTGCCATAAAAGTGCAGCTCCAAGGTCTCAACCAACCCAACAAACAATACGTCCCCCAAACTAATGTGAAAGTCCCTCTACTTAAGACTGCAAATCAAAACTAACTAAACTAGCTAACTCCTCACTGAACTGGGACACAACAACAGGGCCCACAATCAACCCAAAACAATAAACCTTACATGGGTTATTTACACGTGCTCTCCATTGTTCTCTTTCACAACTTGACCCAAACGTGTTAACAGCTCTGGACGTTCAAGGTTCTTCTGGTTCAGGTTTCTGTATCTACACTTTCTGATCAGGTCCTTTAAGGGCTGGTCTTTGTCCATGAAAGCTGAACTGTCCTCTCTGGGTGTTGATATCAGTATCAATGAATGATCAAATGATTGATCACTGAAGAGTTCCAGGACTCTGCAGAGCTTCACTTTGAGTTCCTCAGTGAAGTCTTCAGGCTGTAGAACCAGCAGGAACACATGAGGTCCAGGACCAGAGAGGCTCTCACAGGTTTCTACATGTCTTCTTAGTCTGTCTTCAGAGATGTTGGGCTGCAGCAGATCTGGAGTGTTGATCAGAACTATTTCTTTCTCTTTCCACCCTCCTCTGACTCTCACACAGTGATCTGGTTCTTCCTCAGTGAACTTAGTCTCTCCCAGAATGAAGTTCCCCACTGAACTCCTCTCAGACCAGCTGTTCCCCAGCAGAACAACCCTCAGCTCAGACACTGAGGAGGAAACACTGGGTTAGAAACACAGAAAGTGAAAACTGAACCGGACTAACAAACAGAAAGTCATGTCTTATTTAAGGTGGACTATCAAACTTGGAAATAATTAAATTAAATGTGAGTTTTTACAAACAACAACTCTATAATAATTCTGACATGGTTCAGTTTAACTTACTGTTCGGTGGCAACCAGTTCATGCTGCTCCTGCGCTTCATAGGTTTCATAACTTGATCTGTAGAGATACACATTGTTTCATTCACATGTAATCTGTAATAATCTGCTCATTACATTTATTGTTGTCCACAAACATCTCCACAGCCTGAACACAATGATATTTTTATCTAGTCTGCATGAAATAAGTTAATAAAACTAATCTGCATCAGCACCTCGATACCTGTGATGTCTGAACTCAGTACAAGTGGTTTAAAATATGATTATGAGTTATGGTTTTGTGTACAGTAAACATGAATGTCACCAGAAATGAAGGAAACATCAGTTTCCATCTATTGATTCTCTAAATCCTGTATCCTGATCAGGTTGATGGATGAGGGGCGGAGCCTATTCCAGCTGACATTGGGGGCGTGGCTGAGTGCAACTGGACGATCACCTGTCACTAACACTCACACCAACAGGTAACTTAGAGCTGCTAAACATTGAGCAGGTTCAGTCTGGTTGTCTCTCATCTGAAGACGATTCCTCAGAAGCTACAGCACACCTGATCACATGATGACTGTTGTGGTTCAGACTTAACTTAAACTTAACCACTTCATCCATGTTGAATACAATAGGACCAAAAATCAGTGAAGTCACAACTACTCTTATTGAATTTAGAGAAATCTGTCATCTATTATCAACTTGAAACTTTCAAATATGTTAAGTAAATCAAACGTGAGTTTAAACCCACCGCCAACAAAACACTAATTATAGACGTTAATACAGACGACACTATTTCTGACTATTTCTGAGTTAAATTTACCTTCATTGCTGCTGCCATCTGCCGCCATCTGACCCGCCCTTGCCACCACTACCCCTCCCACTACTGCCCCCACTACTGCCATCACTACTGTCCCCGCTACCGCCCCTTGCCTCGCTACCGCCCCCGCTACCGCCTTCGCTAACGTCATCACTAACTTCTTCATTAACGCCCCTCCTCCCCCACATCCCAACGCTGCTTCGCTGCTCATCAATACTGCCCTTTGCCCCTCCACCGCCTCTGGCCACGCTACTGCTTCTGGCCACGCTACCGCCTCTGGCCATGCTACCTCCCACGCTAACGCACCCGCTAACGCCATTACTACCACCCCCACTAACGCCCCCACTACCGCCCCCGCTACCGCCCCCACTACCGCCCCTGGCCCCGCTACTATCAACGCCACCGCCCCCACTACCACCCCCACTACCGCCACCTCTAATGGCATCGTTAAAGCCATCGCTAACGCACCCACTACCATCATCACTAACACCCCCGCTAACGTTGCCGCGCCAGCTACAACCAGCCCCTTCCGCTGCTTGTCACTGTTGCCAGCGCCACTTCTTCTTCTGGGTGTCAAAGGCTGCTCAACTGGATCTGAAGAGATACAGAAATGTAGATATGTAATCTGTAATAATATGCATGCAATTACAGGGATTGTGCCAAATTAATATGTTCACAACCCTGATAGGTATTATCTATGCTGACTACCTGAGTCAAGTAATTCACTTGCATTAGTATTAACACACGTGAATGGAGTCATAGCAGCTAGATGTGGTGGACACAGGGGCCCCAGCCCGTAGCCCACAGCGTAGTTCAGGTTAAAGCAAAGGGAACTGATGATTCACAAAAAGTCCCAATATCTGTGGGCCCTGTAGCGTTAGCTAGCTCCAAAGCTAAAAGCTGAAAACTAGCTGGTAGCCTCGGCAGGTTGTCCGGTCTGGGGAGCATTAAACTTAAAGGTCTAGTACGTGTTGGCTGACGTCATACGCCTAGTGAAGACATTTTGATTAAAACAACTAGGATCTGAAGAGTTTAGCTAAAACTGGATGAAAATGTAAATCTGTGTAAAAAGGGGAGCAGAGAAGCAGACACAATGCATGTGCATAACCTCAAGGGAAAATAAGTTCACTGTTTATGATCAAGTCTCAACGGCTCCTTCATTGATTTCTCATGAAGTTATTAAATGAGGCCAGTTTCTGACCCACCTGTCTGGCCTGAACTCTGACGAGCTAAAGATATTCTTTCATGGCCATTTGTCAGAAACATCTACCTCAAAGCAAAAGGGTCATGAGTATGTGGTACAAGCAGAAAGAACTGGTGGAAACGTCACAGACTGACTGGAGACTAACTTCTGGTCTGAAGACCTGGAGAGAGAAAAGCACCGTTTACCATCACAGCCCTAATAATGATATAATAATAATAACTGTATCATTAGACACAGAAACAGTGTTTGACAAAGTAAATAGTCCTAAAGTCTCCTATTTATTGGTCATTTTGAATGTTGGCCTGTTTAAATATCACGGTTCTGCAACAGGAGACGGACCACCAACAGCTGTCTGCATGGCGCCTATTATTACAATATTGATGCGTGAGAATAAATCTGTATTTAACATCGCTGGTGGTCACCTCCAGACCTCCTTCTGCCACAGTGACAAGCTCCTGGAGCACCACCTTTCCTTTGGGTCCCGTCCTGGTTGACCTGGAAGGACGGAGACAAACATGTGATCATCACCACCATCAGACATGGAATATGTGACCAGGAACATGTGACCATCACCACCATCAGACATGGAACATGTGACCAGGAACATGTTGACCATCACCACCATCAGACATGGAACATGTGACCATCACCACCAGCAGACATGGAACATGTGACCAGGAACATGTGACCATCACCACCATCAGACATGGAACATGTGACCATCACCACCATCAGACATGGAACATGTGACCATCACCACCATCAGACATGGAACATGTGACCATCACCACCAGCAGACATGGAACATGTGACCATCACCACCATCAGACATGGAACATGTGACCATCACCACCAGCAGACATGGAACATGTGACCAGGAACATGTGACCATCACCACCATCAGACATGGAACATGTGACCAGGAACAGCAGAGATGGAACATGTGACCATCACCACCAGTAGACATGGAACATGTGACCATCACCACCAGTAGACATGGAACATGTGACCATCACCACCAGCAGACATGGAACATGTGACCATCACCACCAGTAGACATGGAACATGTGACCATCACCACCATCAGACATGGAACATGTGACCATCACCACCATCAGACATGGAACATGTGACCATCACCACCAGCAGACATGGAACATGTGACCATCACCACCAGCAGACATGGAACATGTGACCATCACCACCATCAGACATGGAACATGTGACCATCACCACCAGCAGACATGGAACATGTGACCATCACCACCAGCAGACATGGAACATGTGACCATCACCACCAGTAGACATGGAACATGTGACCATCACCACCATCAGACATGGAACATGTGACCATCACCACCAGTAGACATGGAACATGTGACCATCACCACCAGTAGACATGGAACATGTGACCATCACCACCAGTAGACATGGAACATGTGACCATCACCACCATCAGACATGGAACATGTGACCATCACCACCATCAGACATGGAACATGTGACCATCACCACCAGCAGACATGGAACATGTGACCATCACCACCAGCAGACATGGAACATGTGACCATCACCACCATCAGACATGGAACATGTGACCATCACCACCAGCAGACATGGAACATGTGACCATCACCACCAGCAGACATGGAACATGTGACCATCACCACCAGTAGACATGGAACATGTGACCATCACCACCATCAGACATGGAACATGTGACCATCACCACCAGTAGACATGGAACATGTGACCATCACCACCAGTAGACATGGAACATGTGACCATCACCACCAGTAGACATGGAACATGTGACCATCACCACCAGCAGACATGGAACATGTGACCATCACCACCAGTAGACATGGAACATGTGACCATCACCACCATCAGACATGGAACATGTGACCATCACCACCAGTAGACATGGAACATGTGACCATCACCACCAGCAGACAGGGAACATGTGACCATCACCACCATCAGACATGGAACATGTGACCATCACCACCAGCAGACATGGAACATGTGACCATCACCACCAGTAGACATGGAACATGTGACCATCACCACCAGTAGACATGGAACATGTGACCATCACCACCAGTAGACATGGAACATGTGACCATCACCACCATCAGACATGGAACATGTGACCATCACCACTAGTAGACATGGAACATGTGACCATCACCACCAGTAGACATGGAACATGTGACCATCACCACCAGTAGACATGGAACATGTGACCATCACCACCATCAGACATGGAACATGTGACCATCACCACCAGTAGACATGGAACATGTGACCATCACCACCAGTAGACATGGAACATGTGACCATCACCACCATCAGACATGGAACATGTGACCATCACCACCAGTAGACATGGAACATGTGACCATCACCACCAGCAGACATGGAACATGTGACCATCACCACCAGTAGACATGGAACATGTGACCATCACCACCATCAGACATGGAACATGTGACCATCACCACCAGTAGACATGGAACATGTGACCATCACCACCAGCAGACAGGGAACATGTGACCATCACCACCATCAGACATGGAACATGTGACCATCACCACCATCAGACATGGAACATGTGACCATCACCACCAGCAGACATGGAACATGTGACCATCACCACCAGCAGACATGGAACATGTGACCATCACCACCATCAGACATGGAACATGTGACCATCACCACCAGCAGACATGGAACATGTGACCATCACCACCAGTAGACATGGAACATGTGACCATCACCACCATCAGACATGGAACATGTGACCATCACCACTAGTAGACATGGAACATGTGACCATCACCACCAGTAGACATGGAACATGTGACCATCACCACCAGTAGACATGGAACATGTGACCATCACCACCAGTAGACATGGAACATGTGACCATCACCACCATCAGACATGGAACATGTGACCATCACCACCATCAGACATGGAACATGTGACCATCACCACCAGTAGACATGGAACATGTGACCATCACCACCATCAGACATGGAACATGTGACCATCACCACCAGCAGACATGGAACATGTGACCATCACCACCATCAGACATGGAACATGTGACCATCACCACCATCAGACATGGAACATGTGACCATCACCACCATCAGACATGGAACATGTGACCATCACCACCAGCAGACATGGAACATGTGACCATCACCACCAGCAGACATGGAACATGTGACCATCACCACCAGCAGACATGGAACATGTGACCATCACCACCAGCAGACATGGAACATGTGACCATCACCACTAGCAGACAGGGAGAGACTCATTCAGACATTCATAATCAAACACATCCACACAGTTCACAATCAGAAACGTTCATAAAGATAGCATGACTTGTATGAAAGGAACTACACACACACACACACACACACACACACACACACACACACACACATCCATAAAACCATGAGATCAATAAGAGAATTTCCTCATTAAAGGTCCAGAACGTCTCAAAAATGTTTAACTCTCACTATGATTTAGATCTCCATGTATTAAATTACAGTTCTATTAATATCTGTATTTAGTCTTTTTAAGTTAAATGGAATAATATCACAATAATATTTGTCAGATGTTCATATTGAACTGGATAAATTATGAATAATATATTCTCTAATAATAAAGAACAGAAAGCTAAAAAAATGAAAACTTAATTTTAGAAAATTGGTGAAATTCATTTGCCACCAAAAACTCATACAAACAACAATGGACAAAAACAAACAAATAGTTAAAAAAGCATGTATGAAAAATATATTTAACTGAATTTAAGTTCACCTCATTTAGGAGTGAAGTGAAAAAAGAAAACATAATGTATTTTTATTATTAATGTCACTACTGTTGTCTGTTTCTCTCTGAACACACATATCTTGTGTGTTTGATAATAATAAAGATTATTAATACAACACATATCCAAACCAGTAGTAATGTATTTCACAGGCAGACATAAAAAGAACAAAGGATGCTGCTACACACACATCTCTACATGAATATATATTTACAAACACATGAATGAATCCAAACGTGATCATAAACTACAAGAAGTCTGAAGATCTGAACTAACAGGAAGTCCTTGGTTGTGTTTACTCTGCAGCTGAAACCTGTCCGACTTGTTCACAGTTTCTTGTGAACGCCTCCTGCTCTCTGGATTCCAGGTGAGAGCAGCAACTACTAAGAAACATCCGGACATGAGGGAAGAGTTGAGCTCAGATTCTCCTCATTGATCATCTATCATTTATTATTTATCATTTATTATCTATCATTTATTATTTATCATTTATTATTTATCATTTATTATCCATCATTTATTATTTATCATTTGTTATGATCCATCATTTGTTAGTATCATCACCCTGAGAGTCTGCTGTTAGTGGTTTACTCACCAGCTGGATTCAGAGCTGCGTCACAGCCTGAAGAGAGACGGGAAAGTGAAAGTAAAGGTGAGGAAGAGGAGGCGGGACTTCTGCTTACGTCACTCATACTTTAACACATTGGATTCATCCGTTTCTTCATGTTTTAAACTCCATCATCCCGACTTCCACCTGTATTGAGTTGAGATGCGTTGAGATGAACCACTGCAGGAAGCACACTGAAGCCTCAGGAGGAGAGCTTATAACTGAATGGAGATGGATGGAGACTTCTGAACCTGAGACGCGTTCATGACCCCTGGAGGAGGATTATTAAAGGAGCTCAAGGAAACAGTCCAGATGAGCATGAAGGAAGGTGCTGCATTTAAACCTCATGAACCTCTTCATGTCACACTGATTTAAAGACTGTGTCAGATTGGGAAGTCCATCCTGTATACACCTCTCTGACACCAGAGTATGTAATGTCTGTATGTCTGCAACAAGGCAGGGTCCCTGATAGGAGGACCGAGGTCCGGATCCGGTCCTAGACGCGTTTATCTGAACCCTGAACCCTGAACCCAGAGATCAGGGATTGTTACATGTTGATGGAGCGCTTCTATTTCAACCGGACTCGTTCACATGACCAACTACATGCATGTAAATCATCTCACGTGACGCTACTCAGATAATCAAATATGTATTCTGATCAACTTCCTACTCAGTGAGATTTACACACAGGAGAGAGTAGTGTGAGAATAGTTTGAGAGCTCAATATGACCAGAATGCTAACACATTAATTTACTGTCAGTAATGATGTCAACAGAGAGGAATAGAGAGGAAACAAGTGGTTTAATAACCAGATGAAGTCTCTCTGTAGAAGATGAGATCAATAAAACAAGTTTTCAGTGATTTCAGGCAATTCAGTGAAATTTATTTTAAGAGTCACATTTATCAAAAGCTTTCTGTTCTTTTATTATTTTATTCATTCATAAATACATCCCATATTTGACTTGAAACGAGAGAACATTTATTAAGTATTACATTATGTATTATTTATAATTCATTCAATTCAATTTGAAAACTGACATTAAATATTGTTGAGATATTATTCAATTGAACTTCATTTGATTTGAGTCAGTTGTTGACTTCATACAGACGTTAACACAACAGTTTCACACAACGCATGAATATATTCAGAGTCCTGGGTTTCCTCAACATGAGAGAGGGTTTAAGTGAAGGACGAGGCATATCAGGAGCATTATTATTATATCATAATGCAGTAAGTACACACATTCATAGCAAGTTCACACTGTGTGAAGACAACATGACAATAAGACACTTCAGTACCACCAACCCTGAAACCTCATTAACCACATGACACACAGTAAAGACAATCAAGTAATATAAATACAAATAACAATAAACAGTAGTAAAAAACAGTAAAGAGAAGAATAATTTTAAATGAAATATACAGACGGAATAAAAAGTATATAGAAGTACTTAAATGTATTTATATTGCACCAGGTGAGTGTCCACAGTGAGTAAAGTATTTAAAATAAGTAAAATACTTGAATTGGATGGTTTAACTAATACAATCAGCATTACGGTGACCGCGAGGGAAAGAAAAGGAGGAACAGTAAGCAGAAGTCCCGCCTCCTCTTCCTCACCTTTACTTTCACTTTCCCGTCTCTCTTCAGGCTGTGACGCAGCTCTGAATCCAGCTGGTGAGTAAACCACTAACAGCAGACTCTCAGGGTGATGATACTAACAAATGATGGATCATAACAAATGATAAATAATAAATGATGGATAATAAATGATAGATGATCGATGAGGAGAATCTGAGCTCAACTCTTCTCTCATGTCCGGATGTTTCTTATTGTCGGAGTTCATTCAGAAGCTCGTCTTCATCAGCAGCAGGAGGAAGAGTAACGACATTTAAGAACCTTCAGGGCGGCGTCACTAGGAGTTATGGATTAATAAATTATGGACTCATAAGTTATGGATTAATAAGTTATGGACTCATAAGTTATGGACTCATAAGTTATGTATTAATAAGTTACGGACTCATACGTTATAGACTCATACGTTATGGATTCATAAATTACGGATTCATAACCGGAGTTATTACAAACTGAGAATCATGACGTTTTGACCGCAGCGCTTCTCTTTTAACCGGCGCAGCTTTTGCAGCCTTTACGGAGCAGCGGAAAACACTAGGACGTGCTGTTAACGCGTCTCTAAATATGAAAGATGGCCGTTTCTCAATAGGCGTTCTTCTCTGTGTTCTCGAGACTCGTGAAACGTCAGAGCAGACTTCAGCGTACTCGACAGCCAATATCCCAGAATGCATTTGGGACCAGCAAACGGGGAACAATGGCGGACGAGAGAACTCATAACTGAAAGTTGACGTTCTCTGAATACAACCGTTGTTGAGTCACAACATGTAGTTTTAGGATGTTTTCAGGCGAGGAGTTAGTAGTTTAAGCATCAACTCTGTGGTCGCTTTGTCCAGAATCATCTGACTTAAAGACGGGTCGAGGTCCTGCTCCCGGACCGTGAGCCCCGCAGCACCGGGCCGTCAGCGCTCTGCTGCCCGCCGAGAGCAGCCGGATCCCGGCAGGACTTTTTGAAATGATCCGCTGGCTCCGACGTCTCCGTATCGATTAAATATGAGTTATAATTCAGTTTCGAGGATCTAACGAGACAACATTATTATTTATTATTTATTCACAGTCACATTAAATCAGTTCGACTGAGGGAAAGGTTAAGATTTATAACTTAAGATTTTAATTTAACTTTTACTTTGAACTCCAGCGGTGTCTTTTTACTTTTGACCGAATTGTTTGCGATTATATGTGTATCTATATGAATATATAACTGTATATATATATATGAAATACATATTCATAAACATATTATATATGCAATATGTGTATCTATTTAAATATATAACTGTATATATATATATATGAAATACATATTTATAAACATATTATATATGCAATATGTGTATCAATATAAATATATAAAATACATATTTATAAACACAATATATATAAGGATATGTGTATCTGTGTATATATATAACAAAATATATATAATATGTATATATTTATGAACACAATATGGAAAATATATCTATTATAAACATATATTATAGTATGTATACTATATATAGTATATATACTATATATATAGACTCTATGTATAGCATATATATATATTATATATACATACTATAATATATCTATTATAAATATACTATAATATATATATATTATAAACATATATTATAGTATATATACTATACATATATACTATATACATAGTATATATACTATATATAAATATACTATATTATATATATTATAAACATATTATAGTATATATACTATATGTAGTATATATGTATAGTATATATATACTCTATATATAGTATATATATATACATATATAGAGTATATATAATATATATATACTCTATATATATCGTATATATATAGTATATATATATATATATATATACATATATATATATATATATATATATATATATATATATAAACAAGCTCTTGAGGAGAATGTTTAATATAAGACACCATGATGTAATAGACGGTTACTGTCGTCACATGTCTGACCTCGCTGCCCATGAGCATTCTGGGAGTTCATCTGATGCAACATGAGTCACACCAGACGAGGTGAGACAGGTTATCAAACTAGATCCTCTAACATCTCCTGCTTTTCTCTCTCCAGGTCTTCAGACCAGAAGTTAGTCTCCAGTCAGTCTGTGACGTTTCCAGCAGGAAGACAATATGGAGGACTCATCATCTGAGACCAGTAAGACCAGTTCACTCTGTCACTGTCACACATACACACTCATCATCTGAGACCAGTAAGACCAGTTCACTCTGCCACTGTCACACATACACACTCATCATCTGAGACCAGTAAGACCAGTTCACTCTGTCACTGTCACACATACACACTCATCATCTAAGACCAGTAAGACCAGTTCACTCTGTCACTGTCACACATACACACTCATCATCTAAGACCAGTAAGACCAGTTCACTCTGCCACTGTCACACATACACACTCATCAGTAAAGATGAGTCCACTGCTCTACTTTGATGAAGAGTCTCTTAGTGCAATGTTGTCTTCAGTTTGTCTCCAGACAGCATCCATCACCACGTGTGATGTTCCATGGAGAGAAATGCTGACAATAACTGATCTTGCTAACGTTTATGTTTAATCTAGATGTTAGCTTTTCCTTTGGTTATTTGCTGGGTTTAATATGTTGTTGTTTAGTATATTTGTGTATATATATATATATTAGGGCTGGGAAAAGTTGAAAAAATTTAACTGATTAATCGCATGATTTTTCTGGGATTAATCGCAATTAATCGCATTATGCGCCAAATTCAATAATGAAGTAAAAACTAGTGTATTGTGCGCTTTTATTTTAAAGTATTGTTATCAGAACAATATAACAGGCCCTCTGGAGCAACAGCAAGTTAAAAACAGTATATAAATCAAAAATATATGCTATTTTTGAGCATATATTTGCTCCCCCCCCAGCAGAGCACAGCATAAAATAGGACACTAGCTAAGATCCCCTTATAAAACCCATGAGCATCAGTGTTCTTTTTCCAATTTAATTTACTGTCCCGATCCCAAAACATTTATCTGACTTGACAATTTCTATCTGCTGACCTGCAATCATCACAGTATACTGTGTCTCCCCCTCCTCCTTCCTTCTGAAATAAACAACCAACTCTTTGGTCTTTCCGATATTTAGTTTTAAGAAATTGTCATCACACCAGCTGACAAAAGATTCAACCTCCCGTTTATCGGGCAGGTCATTGAATTGTATTAAAAGCACTGGAAAAGTAAAAAAAACATGACCCTAACAGAACTGGCAGTGGTTTCCAGATGACTATAAATACTGTGGAGCTTGAAGTAGTGCATTGTCTCCCCTACACCCTTCATGTATGCAAACTGCAAGGGATCCTGGAAGACTGACCTGTCTACTCAGGTGGGACAACCCTTTCAAAACATTTCATTATGTGCGACATCAGGGCTATAGGTCTCAGGTTAGTGAGACTACTGTGGAGTGAAAATCCCTGCATTTTCACATGGGACTCAGGTATCCTGTCAGACAGCCAGGCCTCTGTCAAGCACAGCAGATGTTTGGGCGGCTCTCCAAAAAAGTATAAAACAAAAGCCACAGAAGGCAAACTAAAGTGCGATAGTTAAGTGCAGCCATGGTTTTGTCGTCAAAGTTTGATCACGCTGATGATCATGAATCAGAAGGCAATCACTTGCCCCCCACAGACCCCATACGTGGGGGATCTGCTTTCTGGGGTTCCCTGTACCCATTCTTTAAGTAGTCGTATGAACCCCCTATGAGTTCTAATAGTTGTGTTATTTTATATATATATATTTTTTTTTTCAGAATTTAGTTGTGAATTTTTTTTATATTTTCAAATAACTCACTTTTATGACATTTGTATCATAACTATGAACATCCAGCATGATCTGAGCATAATTTGATCGTTGTTATAGTCAAAAAACTGTGTCGTTCGGTTAAAAAATGTAAAAGTTATATGCTTTATGTCTTTTCACCATTTGTCTGGCACAAAACACATCGGGATGACTTTTCAACACCACATCCTTATCTGGATCAGTAACAGGGATATTCACCACTTCAGCACTAGGCAGTACTTTTTCCCCTGCTATATAATTTCCCATAATGAACTCAACCCCTGGCGTAGGGAATGCATGGCGCACAGCAACACCAAAGACCCCAGAGATTAACTTTGACCGGACATGAACGCGGTGTAGAGGTGCGGGTACGTAACCCATCTCAATACCCCGTACTAGTGCGCTAGCTTCACAGGAGGTCTCAATACTGAAAGGCAGGAGGCCAGCGAGAATGAAGCGAGAATGAAGCGAGAATGAAGGACTGTGAACCACCAGTGTCTCTCAGTATCCTCACCGGCCGCTGGTCTTCAACACCTGTCAATGACACAAATCCAGGAAAGGCTTAAAACATTCATCCGGTTCTTCAGGCATACCAGGTACTTCCGTGTAGTCAGAACGAGTAACCGTTTTGACTAACCCAATACCCTTGGCTTGCATTACCGGTCGAGGCTGCTGTTTGCACTTGAGAGTCAGACACTCACTGATGACATGACCAGCTCTGTGGCAAGATAAGCACTGCTTTTCTGACTTTGGGCTTGCAGGGGCCCATTTTGAACGCTGGGGAGGTGAGTCATCAATCCTTAAGATACTATCATGAGTAACCATTTCCCGCTTCCTCACAAAAACGCTCTTGTGTGTCAAGGCAAACTCTTCCGCCAGGACTGTAGTTTCCTGCAAGGTTGTGGCTTTCTGTTCATTCAGGTACACCATGGTCCTCTCTGGAACACAGTTCCTGAATTCTTCCAGCCTCATGTGGGAGTGGACGACGCCATCATCTACCTGCTGCAACGAGCCCAGTCGCACCTGGATGGTACCGGTGTCTCTGTGAGAGTCACTTTCTTTGACTTCTCCAGTGCATTTAACACCATCCAACCACTGCTACTGGGTGAGAAGCTGCGGGTGGTGGGGGTAGACTCGTCCACCGTCTCCTGGATCACTGACTACCTCACAGGCAGACCACAGTGTGTCAGACTGGGTCGTGTGCTGTCTGGAACGGTGGTCAGTGATGCTGGAGCCCCACAGGGAACTGTTCTGTCTCCCTTCCTGAGCTTTACATATTGCTGTCCATTCTTCCTCGGATATAGTTATTCCTCCCTCCTTCTCCCATTTTGTTTTAATATAAGAGGTTGAATGTGTTTTAAAATGTATCATACATTTATATATACATGAGATGATTTTACTGCCTATATCTGAGTTATATGCTTTTTTAAACAGTTCTATCAGATATGTACTATTTGTCATATTTTTCATCTTCGTATTCATGAAGTGTCGCATCTGCAAGTATCGATAGAAGTCCTGTTTTTCTAGTGAGTGTTTCTCTTTAAGAGTTTCAAAACTTAGCAGTGTGCCTCCTTTCATTATGTTGCATACGGCTGTTATTCCTGTAGCTGTCCAATCCCTAAATCTAGTATCTCATTTATTCGGTGTGAAGTCGGAAACATACGCGCCCCATTTAAGTGTTACAATATCTCCCTCTAATTTGTGTTCTCTTATAATGGTTTTCCATACTTCAAGAGTCCACTTCAACCATGGGTTATCAGTATTATGTATGTGACTTTATAAGTTGCTATCAGTTAGGATTGCCTGTATG
The DNA here is from genome assembly GCF_910589615.1 of Taurulus bubalis. NCBI lineage: Eukaryota > Metazoa > Chordata > Actinopteri > Perciformes > Cottidae > Taurulus > Taurulus bubalis. Next base: position 1,305,678 of record NC_136596.1, on the reverse strand, counting down.
GGGTGGAGGTTATTTTCTCTTCAATGTTTTTCCATTGAGGTTTTTGCTTTATCTCTGTTGGTAGAGTTTGAAATAGATAGAGTGATAACCTAATGTTCTTGACACAAAGTTCCTACATGGACACATGTACAGGATACCCCAAACGTACCTACTCTCCTCAACCTCTCACCACAAACCGTCATGCCTAACAGGTCAGTGTGTGCAGGAGATGAAACAAAATCTATTTTTTGCTTTTCATGGCGGATGGCAAACAGCTTTCGGGTGCATTACCGCCACCCACTAATCTGTAGTGTGGATTTATTAAGGAAGGTAAATCTCTTATACGAAACCCAAACGAAAAACAAACAAACAAACATACAAATTTAAATAATTCTCAGATTCTATTCACTAGTCTTGTTGACTCCAGAAGAATCTTTCAACATTTATCACTAAAGCTTTTCTTTAGTCCATTAATTATATTTTTAAACCATTTTTAACCATTACATTTCTTCTTTTGTTATGTAGTTTTTGTCTCACAGGAGCCTCGCGCTGCCTACAGTCTCCGCGTCCAGAGTGAACATTAATCCTGATGAACATTAATCCAGAGTGAACATTAATCCTGATGAACATTAATCCAGAGTGAACATTAATCCTGATGAACATTAATCCAGAGTGAACATTAATCCTGATGAACATTAATCCAGAGTGAACATTAATCCAGATGAACATTAATCACGCAAAGATACCTTAGATACCTGTTAGCTGTCCTTCACATCTCCACCTCATTCAACCAGACTTCATGCTCTTGTTCAAGTCAACACAGACTGGACTTTTCTCTGAGTAAGAAAAACTGAACTGAACAAGATCAAAAGCACTGATTGTTTTTGTATAAAGTTAATCAATTGCTGGTCTTAAACATACATCTTTAAGGTCAGCAACAAACTGAACATGACAAAAGAAGGAGTGGCTTGTCCCTCACAGGGACCCTTACTACTGAACATGACAAAAGAAGGAGGGGCTTGTCCCTCACAGGGACCCTTACTGAACATGACAAAAGAAGGAGGGGCTTGTCCCTCACAGGGACCCTTACTACTGAACATGACAAAAGAAGGAGTGGCTTGTCCCTCACAGGGACCCTTACTGAACATGACAAAAGAAGGAGGGGCTTGTCCCTTACAGGGACCCTTACTACTGAACATGACAAAAGAAGGAGGGGCTTGTCCCTCACAGGGACCCTTACTACTGAACATGACAAAAGAAGGAGTTGCTTGTCCCTCACAGGGACCCTTACTACTGAACATGACAAAAGAAGGAGGGGCTTGTCCCTCACAGGGACCCTTACTACTGAACATGACAAAAGAAGGAGGGGCTTGTCCCTCACAGGGACCCTTACTACTGAACATGACAAAAGAAGGAGGGGCTTGTCCCTCACAGGGACCCTTACTACTGAACATGACAAAAGAAGGAGTGGCTTGTCCCTCACAGGGACCCTTACTACTGAACATGACAAAAGAAGGAGGGGCTTGTCCCTCACAGGGACCCTTACTACTGAACATGACAAAAGAAGGAGGGGCTTGTCCCTCACAGGGACCCTTACTACTGAACAGACTGTTTATGTTTCCTGATAAAAGACAAATGTTTCTTCTTCAGCATGATATTAAGCTGTTTTACATTAGAATAAAATAGTCTCTAGCATCTGAAAATGAATACAATATTTAATTGAATGACCAGTCATATAGAAGCATTAAACAAATAAAATACATCTTTTTTTTCTTCCCTAGCATATATTTTTGATTTATACTCTGTTGTTAACTTACTGTTACTCCAGAGTGTTATATTGTTCTGATAACATTACTTTAAAATGAAAGTGTGCAATACACTAGTTTTTACTTCATTATTGAATTTTGCAATTAATCAGTTACATTTTTCAACTTTGCCCAGCCTTAATAAATACACTTTATTTTGTTGTATAATATTGTTATTGTGGATTCTTTACGGTTTGTATTACTGTTTTACTGTTTATTCATATTACTTGTTTTATTTAAATTTTACTTTGTCTCTTTACCCTGTCTGCTGCTGTAATCCTGTAAATGTCCCCACTGCAGGACTAATAAAGGAATATCTCATGTTTAGTCAGCATGGAAGGTACTGATCTGTCTCAGGGTTCAGCTCCTGGTTCCTACCTTTAGATGTTAAACATTAACTCTGCTGTTCAGCCCACTAGGAGACAAAGGTTGACTGAGTGAGTCTGTCTTCAGTCTGCAGTTTGTAAAGATCAACGAGGATCTCACCTGGTGAGTAGAAACCACCGGAGAATAAATTAATGTGTGTAGTCGTAAAGAAGTCAACATTCTCAGATTGACATCTGATTGTTCTTAATATTCAGGTGTCTGATGACTGATCAGGTGATTCACTGGGACAGGATCACTGTTTGTTGCCATAGTAACCACCTGAATGGAGCAGAGTTTTTTTTCTTTTTCTTGGAATCTACTTTTAAATCTTTGATGGAAGATCGTCAACCTGCAGCAACACGTATCTCAGGTGAGTGAAGACACACTGAACCACCTGGTGGACTTTGCTCTTTGTAAACATTATAGCAGTTATTAAACTAGATTACAGCTGCATGTCTTTATACTATTGGTTAAACATAAACCTTTTACCAGTGTAGTGGCCATTTATCACGTGAATTAAAGAAAATAAATGTAAATCAAAGAAAATAAACCAAAATCAAAAAGCCACTGATGCACCTAGGTTTGTAGTTTACAAACAGCTAAAAAGAATGCAGTAACAACAGTTACTCTACATAACAGTAACTCTACACAACAACAGTAACTCTACACAACAACAGTAACTCTACACAACAGTAACTCTACACAACAACAGTTACTCTACACAACAGTAACTCTACACAACAGTAACTCTACATAACAGTAACTCTACACAACAGTAACTCTACACAACAGTAACTCTACATAACAGTAACTCTACACAACAGTAACTCTACACAACAGTAACTCTACATAACAGTAACTCTACACAACAACAGTAACTCTACACAACAGTAACTCTACACAACAACAGTAACTCTACACAACAACAGTTACTCTACACAACAGTAACTCTACACAACAGTAACTCTACACAACAACAGTAACTCTACACAACAACAGTTACTCTACACAACAGTAACTCTACATAACAGTAACTCTACACAACAACAGTAACTCTACATAACAGTAACTCTACATAACAGTAACTCTACACAACAGTAACTCTACACAACAGTAACTCTACACAACAACAGTAACTCTACACAACAACAGTAACTCTACATAACAGTAACTCTACATAACAGTAACTCTACACAACAGTAACTCTACACAACAACAGTAACTCTACATAACAGTAACTCTACATAACAGTAACTCTACACAACAACAGTAACTCTACACAACAGTAACTCTACACAACAACAGTAACTCTACACAACAACAGTTACTCTACACAACAGTAACTCTACACAACAGTAACTCTACACAACAACAGTAACTCTACACAACAACAGTTACTCTACACAACAGTAACTCTACATAACAGTAACTCTACACAACAACAGTAACTCTACACAACAACAGTTACTCTACACAACAGTAACTCTACATAACAGTAACTCTACACAACAACAGTAACTCTACACAACAACAGTTACTCTACACAACAGTAACTCTACATAACAGTAACTCTACACAACAACAGTAACTCTACACAACAACAGTAACTCTACATAACAGTAACTCTACACAACAGTAACTCTACACAACAGTAACTCTACACAACAGTAACTCTACACAACAACAGTAACTCTACATAACAGTAACTCTACACAACAGTAACTCTACACAACAGTAACTCTACACAACAACAGTAACTCTACACAACAACAGTTACTCTACACAACAGTAACTCTACATAACAGTAACTCTACACAACAACAGTAACTCTACACAACAACAGTAACTCTACATAACAGTAACTCTACATAACAGTAACTCTACATAACAGTAACTCTACACAACAACAGTAACTCTACACAACAACAGTAACTCTACATAACAGTAACTCTACATAACAGTAACTCTACACAACAGTAACTCTACACAACAACAGTAACTCTACATAACAGTAACTCTACATAACAGTAACTCTACACAACAGTAACTCTACACGATAACTCTACACAACAGTGACTCTACACAACAACAGTAACTCTACACAACAGTAGCTTTATACAACAGTAACTCTACACAACAGTAACTCTACACAACAGTAACTCTACACAACAGTAGCTTTATACAACAGTAACTCTACACAACAGTTACTCTAAACAACAGTTACTCTACACAACAGTAGCTTTATACAACAGTAACTCTACACAACAGTAACTCTACACAACAGTAACTCTACACAACAGTTACTCTACACAACAGTAACTCTACACAACAGTAACTCTACACAACAGTTACTCTACACAACAGTAACTACACAACAGTAACTTTACATGATTACTCTACACAACAGTAACTTTACAGAACAGTAACTCTACACAACAGTTACTCTAAACAACAGTTACTCTACACAACAGTAGCTTTATACAACAGTAACTCTACACAACAGTAACTCTACACAACAGTAACTCTACACAACAGTTACTCTACACAACAGTAACTCTACACAACAGTAAATCTACACAACAGTAACTCTACACAACAGTTACTCTACACAACAGTAACTACACAACAGTAACTTTACATGATTACTCTACACAACAGTAACTTTACAGAACAGTAACTCTACACAACAGTAACTTTACACGATAACTCTACACAACAGTAACTCTACACAACAGTAACTCTACACAACAGTAACTTTACATGATAACTCTACACAACAGTAACTCTACACAACAGTAACTTTACATTATAACTCTACACAACAGTAACTTTACATGATGACTTTACACCACAGTAACTCTACACAACAGTAACTCTACACAACAGTAACTTTACATGATAACTCTACACAACAGTAACTTTACATGATAACTCTACACCACAGTAACTCTACACAACAGTAACTCTACACAACAGTAACTTTACATGATAACTCTACACAACAGTAACTTTACATGATAACTCTACACAACAGTAACTTTACATGATAACTCTACACAACAGTAACTTTACATGATAACTCTACACAACAGTAACTTTGCATGATAACTCTACACAACAGTAACTTTACATGATTACTCTACACAACAGTAACTTTACAGAACAGTAACTCTACACAACAGTAACTTTACACGATAACTCTACACAACAGTAACTCTACACAACAGTAACTTTACATGATAACTCTACACAACAGTAACTTTACATGATAACTCTACACCACAGTAACTCTACACAACAGTAACTCTACACAACAGTAACTTTACATGATAACTCTACACAACAGTAACTTTACATGATAACTCTACACCACAGTAACTCTACACAACAGTAACTCTACACAACAGTAACTTTACATGATAACTCTACACAACAGTAACTTTACATGATAACTCTACACAACAGTAACTCTACACAACAGTAACTTTACATGATAACTCTACACAACAGTAACTTTACAGAACAGTAACTCTACACAACAGTAACTTTACAGAACAGTAACTCTACCCAACAGTAACTTTACACAACACTCTACACACACAGTGTGTTATTAATACGTCCATGCTGCATAATCAATGATGTCGATTATGAAAAATCGTCCACAACGTATTTTGATCGTCGACGCATCGTTTATAGTAAAAAGATTCAGAGCTATCGGTAATTTTCATTCGGCATTGCAATGCACTACATCAGGGGTGCCCAATACGTCGATCGACTGGTTGATCACAGCCGTAGTGCCATTTAAAAAAAAAAAACCCGTTCCTGGTGTGCAAATTAATGTCAATCACCACGGACGCTCGCCTGCAATGGTCGGCCACTTGAATGGATTTATTGGTAAGTGCAGAGAGGACGATGTTTCCCCCGACTTCCTTAATTACCACTGCATAACAAGCATTATGCGCTACAATGCTAAACATGAAAGAGATCACGGAGGTGGCATTGAAGATGGTCTAATCGAGCGAGAGCTCTTCAAAGACGGATGTTCTGTGCGCATCTGGAGAAGGACTGCAGCCACTCTGACCTCCTGCTGCACACTGATGAGAGACGCTTATAGAGCTCTGTCCGGAGATACAGGAGTTTCTCCATGTTGTTAAACATGCAGAATACAACCAACTACATGACCATCAGTGGCTGCTAGACTTGGCATTTTTAACCGATCTGTTGAATGAGCTTGACCGTGGTTGATATGATCAGCTCAAATGGAAAATGCAACATCTGTCATCAAAGCTGCAGCGCCATGATTTGAGGAACTTGACAAGTGTCTGTCAGAGTTTATTTATGCGAGTCAGCCTTTTCCCACATGAAAAATATTAAGTCCAAACAGCGTTCCACCAGCAGCTACTAATATATATGTGGGACTGCAATAAGTCATTTTGATTTACTTTTAAACCCTTGCACTTTAATTGTCGGGTAGGATGGACTATTTTTTTTAACTTTTGGACTTTGAATGTCACTTGCAGCCCAATTATTCTTTAGTTATTTTGCACTTTCAGAGGCTTGATTGCTATTTGTCTTTACTTTTAAAGCATATTTGCACTTTAATTTGTATTACTATTTAATTTATTTGTTATAATGATGTTCTGATGTTCAGATCTTGTTACTCAAATACATTTGAAGTTCAAATTCCAACATTTTGAGTCATTATTTGAATTTTCTATGGAAATAGTCGATAGATTAGTCGATTATGAAAATAATCGTTGGTTGCAGCCCTACTGCATATCATGACCAGCCACCTGCAGGGAAAGATGCCTGACAGCGACGTGATAGGATGTGACGCACTTTTAGCTAAAAACAAAATTCAATTTTTTTGTATTTTCAGTGTCACAGTATCACCTCAAACTCTAAGATAAGAGGTTTTCCCAGAGGGGTGAAAGCGCCGCATGCGGCTCCAGAGCTGCGGGTTGCCGACCTCTGTTCCAGGTGAATCTGTCTCTGGTGTCTCCAGCTTCACATCATGGCAGCAGCAGCACCTGGTGAGTCCAGTTAGACTTTATGAGTCTGCATTAAAGACACATTTTTCACTCATCATGAAATAACTTTGTTCTGAATGAAGCTCAGGGAAGTTTCCCTAAATATGATCATACAAAGTATAATTCAGCTCTCATTCACTTGTGATGACCCCATCTGCCACTGGCCATTGTCCTGCAGGTGTGCAGGTGGGCGTGGCAGACAGGGTCGTCAGGAGAGTGGGCACACCTGCGCTCGTTAGGGGCAATGAGCTAAAAGGGCCTCAGGTTGCGTGTTCTCTCTCTCTCGCTCTGCCACGAAGCACCAGTGGGCTGGTGTTAGGAACTTGGCTTCTACTAATTTTGTCAGTGGGGGCTCGTCCATCCAAATTAGTTTTTGTTTGGGGCTGTTTTTTCTTTTTTCTCAGACAGTGTGTCTGGGGGGGATACGTGATAGAGTGGCAGTGGGTACAAGGTCTTCTAGTGTGCTATTTTTGTTTTTGTTGTGGACTGTCCCTAGATAGGTTCAAGATACGTGGTCCATTGGATACCATGTTTTTTGGAGGGCGAGGGGGGCAGTTGTCTCTGGGACATATCCAGAGCTGTCAGGTGGGTAACCAGCTTTCTTCTGGTTTCAGTGTTTAAAGACCCTCCCGCTAATCTGCATGAAGACTATAGGTTCAGTGAGGAGTTAGTTAGTTTAGTTAGTTTTGATTTGCAGTCTTAAGTAGAGGTACTTCCACATTAGTTTGGGGGACGTATTGTTTGTTGGGTTGGTTGTGACCTTGGAGCTGCACTTTTATGGCAGAGTTAGTTTTTTTTCTGCTCCATGTGAGGAGTTTTTGGATGGTTGTACTAGAGATCAGCTCTGGACGATTGCAGAGGAGCATGGTCTTGGTCTTAGTGGTGTTGAAGATAAGCGGCGAGTATAAGGAGAGTATAAGGGCTGCGGTAAAACTACAGTTGTTTAAAAAGTGGGTGCTGGTTGCTAAAGAAGAGGGACTGATTCAGTCAATAGCAGCAAAGACACTTCCGGGTCCATTGGGGAGCTTTACCTTTGAGCAGCAAAAGGAATTGCTTTTGTCACAGTTTTCTAAGGAGAAGGATAAATTGGAATTGGAGAAGCAGCAATTGGGCCAGAAATTGGAAAGGCAAAAGATTAAGGGAGATACTCAAGTAGCAATTGAGAGGTTGCTCCAGGGGACGGAGCTGGTGAAGTTACAATTGATCAGAGATGGTAACATTTCTGAGGATGTTTTGTGAGGGAAAGAAAGTCTTTCATCTGGGTCTTCCGGTATCATGAGTAACTTGCATAACTTGCCTAAGTTTAATGAGAAGGACCCAGATGTTTTTTTCCCTGTTCGAAAGGGTTGCAAGGGCAAGGAAGTGGTCTGACTCTGAGCAAACTTTGCTATTGCAGTGTGTGTTGTCAGGGAAGGCTCAGGAGGTGTATGAGAAGGAGTGAAACCTTCTGCACTGGCTGCTAGTATTCCTGGTCGTGCAAAGTCTGGCGTGGTGGGCGGCCTCGATGAGTCCTATTGGCCTTTTGTCTCAGAAGCGTTCGTAGCACAAACTGGTGGTGACGTAGGTGCCTGTTAAGATTTTAAGGGATACTATTCGGGGCTCCATTTTGCCGTTTTCAGATGCGAGGAATGGGGATGAGGGTGTTGTCTGTTCCAGTGCATAATCTGAGTCTGGACTGTGCCTTGGTGCAAGGCAAAGTACCTATTGGGGTGAGACCGGTATTGCCGGTGGAAGGGATTGAATTAATTTTGGCAACGACTTGGCTCGCAATGCCATGCGGCCCAATTCGTGACACGCTAGTTTGAGCTTTGTAGAAATAACTGCATCAGTGTAACCTCAGAGTTGATACACTGTAAGCATCATTGTCAGCATTACATACATAAATGTAAAATTATAACTGTTAAAGTAACAGGACCGTTTCATGCCGTAAACACCGGGAAGTGATGTATTTCTACACACTGTAGTTACAGACTCATAAAGATAACGATATGTCCGTAAATATACATCATAACTTGCATTTCTCTGGACGCACACAGGAATGCAAACACTGGATCAACTGTCAATCTGCGTAGCATATCGACCCTGAACAGAATCAAATAAAGTCTTATTCATGCTGCTCCCATTAAAACCAGTAGACCCTGCTCAGTCTGTGGCAGTGCCCCTAGTGGCGGGGCCTCAAACAACCCGTCCTGCTGTGTCCTTCAAAACAAAAATACTTATGAGTATCTGGCTGCGGTCGAATAGTCAAATAATGACCTCCTAACGTCTAACCCTAAGCACTTTTCATTAACCTCTGTGGAAAACGTCACGGGAAGGAGACTTCATGAGGAGTTAGGAGAAGACAACCGCGGTGTTTAGAGGATCAGACTCCACTTTCACTAACGGCGTAGTTATGATGAGACGGCAGGAGATGTTAGTGACGTCAGTCTGCAGCCAGCGGTGAAACTACAATGTTCAGGAGACGGACTACAAACAGCGCAGCTCAGATACTTCGTCCGTCTTCGTACAGTGTTGTGTCATAACGACATACACAACCCGGTTCATAGTTTTACTTTAATAACGAAGTTGGAATAGAAATGAACGAAGGAATATGAAAGTGAAACCAACGTATTTTTCACAGAGTATAAAGCTACTAAACTGTCTCTTTGTTCAGTTTCAAACATGTTGAATTAAATACGTTAGCCCACAACGATGTGTGTCATATATGTGTGTCTCATATCCTTTTCGTTTGCAGATTATAATGTGATCATAAAAATATGCAGACAACAGTTTATGAAACACCACACAACTGATATGTTTTATTGTAATGTGACAAAATAGTTGATTAAAAAGATGATAATCATAAACATGACTCAGACTGTAAAGAATGAGGGCTGAAGGTGCAGTTCAACACCGGAGAGAATATCAATACATCAGTTTGATCACTTTACATCAGTTTGATCACTTTACAGCAGTTTGATCACTTTACAGCAGTTGGATCACTTTACAGCAGTTTTCAGTTTGTAGTTTGCTAGCCGGTTCAACAGATTATTGAAAGTATTTCCAAATTATAGCAAAGGTTATTTACATGATCTGCGTTTGTCGGTCATGATCGTCTGTTCTCGTGAACGGCCGAATGATGCGTCACTTTAAATGTTGCCGCCGCAAGGAATTGTGGGTCGGCATTATCTCCTTTCCTAAAGGAAGGTCCAGTGGTTCCTATGCTAAAGAAGCTAAGTTAGGAAGCATTGAAGCTCCTTTCCTTTGCGTTTGGACAATTCGACCGGCACTTATTATGGCGGCCACTGAGGTACTTCAGGTCATTTCACTCAGTTAGGAAGGTTCATAACCAAAAAGGACTATTCGACCGCAGCTTTGGAGTCTCTGGCTGCGAAGCAAGAACCAGAGTTTTGTTTCCTGCTTTTCAAGGTCCTGCGATCTCATTGGTTCTCAGACTCGTCTGAAAGCGTGTCAGATGACACACGCGGAAGGAGACGGTCGTTTGAACCGAATCCGGTCATTTGAATCTATTTCTGAACCGAAAAACACGGTTTTTGGACTGAAAATGCTTCAAAACATGTCAAGGCTTGTGTTTCTTGTGATTTAGGTCGTAATCTTTCTAAAGATGTGCAGTATTACTCTAGGGGATGATGGGAAGGAACCAAACAATACAATAAAAAAACTCAGGGAGCAATCAAAGAGTAATTTTTTGCTCAGACTTTGATATCTTTGATATATTTATGCAGAAAATAAGAAAAATAATATATATATATATATATATATATATATATATATATATTATTTTATTAAAGGCAAGGAGTTGCGGATTCGTTAGAGATCAAGGATAATAGGATCTGGTATTCATATCAAGGTCATATAAGCTGTAGAACACCTAGGGTCCCCTAATTAGGGGACCCTAGGGTTTATGAGGAGTTCATGTGAATTAATCAATGTTCTGTTTTCTTACAGTGTCAGATGATCCGCCTATGAAGCGGAGCAGCAGCTATGAATTCATGCCACCTTTAAGTGAGTTAAGTGATCTGAGTCAGAATTATTGTTCTGTGTATTAACATGTAGTTACAGTGTTTATAAGTGATGGGTTACTGGTGAATGTGGTGAAAGATGACAACAGCTGACACATTCACTGTAGTCCACCTTTAAAAAGATGTGACTTCCTCATTGGTTATTAATCTAGTTTAATTGTTTTCAGTTGAAGAGTTTACATTTTTTTACGATTCTCTGGGAGAGACTAAGTTCTGCTATAGAACACCTTCTCACATTTGGGTTTTACTTGTAATGGAAATCATCACTTATCACTGTACAATGCCCAATTCGACCACGTGCATTTCATGGATGCATGGGAGCGACCCAAAATGGTCCAGAGAGACCCAAATTAAGTGACAATTGGCCAATAAAAATCATTGGGAAAGGGGGAAAATGTTGATATTGCCGTACTCTGCCCAAATCGACTGCCGTTGTACTGGTTTTAGTCCAGGGTCCATGGCAGCTCCTCCAATTGATCCCAAGAAGCGGATAGAACGATTCTCCAAAACCGAACTTGCCGAGAGTACGGAGTGGAAATGTCCATTTTACTTTGTCAAATGCTCTTTCAGTTTCTAATCATACAATTATTATGAGTGTAATGATACACAGAATGTAGGGTTTGGAAAATACCTGTCACAGTCTTGGGCTTTGGTTTCCTGTTTTATTTTGAAATTCCCTGTCTCTCGTGTCCTCTATTCCATTCACTTCCTTCCCTTGTGATTGTCTTCATACCTGTTTCGTTCCCTGTAAGATCCCCGCTGTTTTGTAAAAATATAAGTATCACACCGTTTGTCGGCATTTGGGTCAACTCTTGTTATCCCTTCTGGCCGCTCCATTCGCCTTGACAGTACAAACCGACCCAGTATGGACCCAGCCCACAACCCTTTTTTTGGAACCCGCCTGGCTTTGGGTGTGCGCCGTAGCTTCATGCCGTGTTCACACCAAAACAGTTGCGAATTTTCGCAACGCCACTTCGCCTATATCGCGCCGCAGGTGAAAAATTCGCACTATGTGGTAAATCCGTTTTTTCGCAACCATCGCTGGGGAAAGGGGGCGGGGCTTATCTCTGTGTCTTGAAAACATTTACTATTTCCTTCATCCACCAGGTAAATAACCACTAGTTCTGCTTTATACTTGTTGAGGAAGTCCCACACACGTCGGAATATCAACCGCCCCGTGTCTGGGTTCATGACATTATCCGTAGTCACACACAGCTCGACTCCTCCAGGACGAGTGTCTGAATGAAGCCGCTTCCAGCGCTCCTTCAGCGGACCAGCAGCAGTTTCATTCAGTCACGGCGGTGATGCCGGGTGGAGCTTCTCAACGCTGATTGGCTTTCGCAACTCCGCGTCATGCGAATTATTCGCTGGAGTTGAAATATTTGAACGCCGGCGAAAAAGCGAAAAAGCGAAAAAGCGGAGTTGCGAATATTCGCAAAGCCGTTTCGCCTCTATCGCGACGCCCGGCAAAAAATCCGCTTTTTCGCAACCTAACGCGGCTGTGAATTGACTTAACATGTAATCTGGACGCGCGAATATTTCGCAACTGTTTTGGTGTGAACACGGCATGAGGGGCAAGGTTTTCTTATTCCCAGCCCCTGAGGGGTTAGGGCCCAAAGCTCCGGATCACGGCGGTGCATTCCACAGCCTACCCTGTTCCCCACTGCTGCCCCCATGCTGCAGTCAACCTTGGTTCCCGCTGCCACCTCCGTGCCGCAGCCAGCCTGGCCCCTGCTCCACGCCTACTGTGGGGCAGGGGCTCAGTTGGTTCCATGCCGGCGCCGCAGCCGATTCCAGATCACGGTTCTTCGCCGACTCCAGACTCCGGTTCACATGAGCCCTGTTCCCCGGACTCCCGTTATACGGATTCCCATTCCCCTGAGCCCTGAGTGGGGCCCAAAATTAAGAATACAAAATGTTTAACTGCATTTCATCCTTCCTGAAACTCTCTTTAATGAAAGAGTTCATGTGAACAAATCAATGTTATATTTTCTTACAGTGTCAGATGATCTGCAGCCTGTGAAGCGGAGCAGCAGCCTTGAATGGCTGCCACCTTTGAGTGAGTTAAACTGATCCGAGTCAGATTTATTATTCTGTTTATTAACATGTAATTACAGTGTTTATAGGTGATGGCTCACTGGTGAATATGAAAGTATCAAGATGACAACAGCAAACACATTCACTGTAGTCCACCTTTAAAAAGCTGTGGCTTCCTCATTGGTTATTAATCTAGTTTGATTGTTTTCAGTTGAGTAGTGTGTTTCTAACCCAGTGTTTCCTCCTCAGTGTCTGAGCTGAGGGTTGTTCTGCTGGGGAACAGCTGGTCTGAGAGGAGTTCAGTGGGGAACTTCATACTGGGAGAGACTAAGTTCACTGAGGAAGAACCAGATCACTGTGTGAGAGTCAGAGGAGGGTGGAAAGAGAAAGAAATAGTTCTGATCAACACTCCAGATCTGCTGCAGCCCAACATCTCTGAAGACAGACTAAGAAGACATGTAGAAACCTGTGAGAGCCTCTCTGGTCCTGGACCTCATGTGTTCCTGCTGGTTCTACAGCCTGAAGACTTCACTGAGGAACTCAAAGTGAAGCTCTGCAGAGTCCTGGAACTCTTCAGTGATCAATCATTTGATCATTCATTGATACTGATATCAACACCCAGAGAGGACAGTTCAGCTTTCATGGACAAAGACCAGCCCTTAAAGGACCTGATCAGAAAGTGTAGATACAGAAACCTGAACCAGAAGAACCTTGAACGTCCAGAGCTGTTAACACGTTTGGGTCAAGTTGTGAAAGAGAATGATGGACATATGAGATGTGACGTATTACAGGATGAAGGTTTGATCATGACACCAAAGTCTGACCACATGAAGCCATCTTTAAACCTGGTTCTGTGTGGGAGGACAGGAGCAGGGAAGACTTCAGCAGCCAAGGCCATTTTAGGTCAGACAGAGCTTCATTCAGTCTCCAACTCATCAGAGTGTGTTAAACATCAGGGAGAGGTGAGTGGACGTCGGGTTTCTCTGGTGGAGCTGCCTGCCTTGTGTGGAAAACCTCAGGAGGAAGTGATGGAGGAATCCCTCAGGTGTATCTCCCTCTGTGACCCTGAGGGCGTCCATGTCTTCATCCTGGTCCTACCTGTGGGTCCCCTCACTGAGGAAGACAAGGGAGAGTTAGAGACCATCAAGAACTCTTTCAGCTCTCCAGTCAATGACTTCACCATGATTCTGTTCACTGTGGACTCAGATCCTAAAGCTCCAGCTGTTGTTGACTTTTTAAAGGAAACCAAAGAGATCCAGGAGCTCAGTCAGAGCTGTGGAGGAAGATGTTTTGTTCTCAACATCAAGGACCAGCAGCAGATCCCAGAGCTGATGGATTATGTGGAAAAGATGAGAGTTGAAGGATCCAGATGTTTCACAAAGAAGATGTTCTTCAAGTCTCAGATGGAGAAGGTTTCAAGACTTGAAGCTGAACTACAGGATGTGAAACAGGAGACAGAGGTGGGATGTGATGACACACATCAGAGCAGAGAGAGTCTCAGGATGGTGCTGATCGGTAAGGCTGGCAGCGGGAAGAGTGCAACAGGAAACACCATTTTGGGCCAAAAGGTCTTCAAACCCAGAATCACCCCAAAGCCAACGACCAAGTCTCTTCAGGAAGCAACAGGAGAGATTGATGGACGGCCTGTCATCATAGTCAACACCCCCGGCTTGTTTGACACGACTCTGACTGACGATGAAATTCAACAAGAGTTTAAAAAATGCATCAGCTTGTTGTCTCCTGGACCTCATGTGTTCTTACTGGTGCTGCAGATCGGGAACTTTACACAAGAGGACAAAGACTCTGTGGAGCTCATCAAGAAATATTTTGGTAAGAAGTCTGCAGATTTCATCACCATTATATTCACCAGAGGAGACGCACTGGAAGAACAGTCATTTGAGAGTTACATCCAAGGTTGTGATGGCTTCGTCAAAGAGCTCATGAATGACTGTGGAGGAAGATACCAGGTCTTCAACAACAAAGACACAGACCGCACACAAGTCACTGAGCTGATGACCAAGATGGAGACCATGGTGAAGATCAATGGCGGCTGCTACAACACTGAGATGTTCAACACCACAGAGGGACGCTCACCTATAGAAGTAGAGAGGATGTTGAAAGAGAAGGACGAAGAGATGAAGAGAAGGAACGAGGACCTCCGGAGAAAACATGAGGAAGATTTAAAACTCCTGAAAAGCAAATTCAAAGAAGACGAGAGAAAACTGAAAGCAAAACAGCTGGAGGACGTCACCAAGGAAAGAAGGAAAGGAGAGGAAGAGGAAAGGAGAAGGAAAAAACAAGAAGAAACTCAGCGACAGGAATGGAGAAAAAAACTGGAAGCTTCAGAGAAAAGAGTTGAGTCCGAAAGAGAGCAAAAGGAAAGTGCTGTGAAGAAACAGGAGCTGTTGAGAAAAGAGATGAAGAGAGATCGAGACGCCTTCGATAAAGAAAGAAAGGACACCTGGGAACGAATACACCAGGAGGACAAGAAGAGCCTGGAGGAGGGGAAGAAGAGCCTGGAGGAGGGGAAGAAGAGCATCATGGCGCTCCAGGTGGAGTGCTATCAGAAGAGAAGAATTACTTATTGCTTTGGTTTTCTCTCGTTGTTTCTGTTGTGTTATGTCTTCCTGAGGTAGACGTTCACACTGCAGACAGCACAAAGATCAAAGAACACCTTGTTATGACTCTCTGGGCCGATAGAAGAAGCAGGTTTACACTCATGGCCTACAGATGGACGTCTTCACCTTCTGACTGCAGTCCATTAGTAAACAATGCTTTCAAGAGATGTTGATTCTCTCTGATCTTGTTTGTATTTTGTCTGTGACCTTCAGCCAGGTGTGGGGTCGTGGAGGGTCCACGTGACCCCAAATGCTGCGTTCACACCAAACCGTTTACCATTGTCAGTTTACTCAGTTTACTTGCTCGACAATAAAAGTGTGTTCACACCAAACGTGAACACACTTTTTCCCCCAAAGGGGGCGTGGCTTATCTCCGTAAAAAAGAGCTATCTTTTCCGCTATCGGCCATGGAATAAATAACCACCAGTTCTGCTTTATACTTGTTGTGGAAGTCCCAAACATGTCGGAACATGAAACGCCCTCGTTTTTGGGTTCATGACATCATCCGTAGCCGCACACAGGAACCGCGTCTGGCTTCTCTCCGTAAAATGGATACCGATTCCTTCATCCACCATGGAAATAACCACTAGTTCTGCTTTATACTTGTTGTGTAAGCTCCACAAACGTGGGAACATCAAACTCCATGGTGTCTGAGTTCATACTATTATCCGTAGTCCCACAACAGCATCTGAATGAAGCCGCTACCAGCGCTACAGGCGGAGCAGCAACAGTTTGATTCAGCAACGGCAGGACGGCGGTGATGACGGGCGCAGCTTCTCAACACTGATTGGCTGACGCAACTATGACTCACACATTTTTGAGTTGGAACATTTCTACTTGCGCGAATTCGCGCCGCGTCCTTCACGCCTATCGCCTAAAATTCACGTCTTCGCAACCTGTCGCGTCTGTGCATTGACTTTACATGTGATCTACTCGCGCGTCAGATTCACAACGCGTTTGGTGTGAACGCAGCATTACCGGCGCTTCACGCTAGAGGAAGAGCTGTGGGGCGATCAAGGAGATCTTTGGTGAACATTCAGGAGATTTCATCATCGTTTTATTCACCAGAGGAGACGATCTGAAAAGTCAGTCAGTCCAGAGCTACGTCGACAAAGACTGTGACGTCTTCGCCAAAAAAGCCTCATTGACGAGTGTGGAGGCCGACGCCGTCTTCACTAACAGAGATCAGACCACAGGTCGGCCGGCTGCTCATCATATATATATATATATATATATATATATATATATATATATTACTCTCAGTATACTATACTATGTATTACTCAGTAACATTATGCTTTAATTATTACAATGTGCAGCCAGCTACATTCACTGGTCATGTACACATGAAATCATCTTTTCACATGTAGGTATGTGAAGAATTAACTCACATTAACGTGTAAGTGTATTATGTCACTGTTTGAATATATATTTATACAAGAACAGTTTCTATGTTATATCCCAAATCTGTGCTTATTTTTCAAATATTTAAAAGATAATGCTGTTTCTTTGTTCTTTAAGTGCTTTTGTTTGATTCAGATATTAGTTCCATGGTTACTTTTGATTTGTTTTACAACTCCATGACCGGAAAGTATTGTCCAGTTCCTGAAAATAGACAATAAAAAAAAAAGTGATTCTTGTACTTTGGTTGAGGTCATTTTTTTCTAAAATATACTTAAATATTGTACTTTTCACTTCAAGATTAGCAATAGTTACTACTGTGATTGCATTGCAGATTACATTGCACATACAAAACAAATGATATGTGTATGAAATATCATACGTGTGCACAGATTAAACTGTCCATAAACTAGTTATAAGATAATATAAACTAGTTATAATATAACATAATAGTTTCACCTCCAGCAGCTACAACAACATGTTTAAAGCTGCTCCAGGCATGAAAATACAAACTAATGTATGTTATATATCAAAACTAGGATATTATGCTTCGTAATGTGTACCTTTACTTTCAAGACAGTATGTTTCTCATAGTACGTAAATATAAATATATTATATAATAATGTATATATATATATATATATATATATATAAATAATATGCAATCTCGTAGAAATGTTGCATTCAGGGACTTGCGATGAGTTTTTTATGCTTCGTGATCAGAATACTTTGTCCACCATCGAAAATGTGTTCTTGGTAAATAAGGTTATTATTATCAGTCATGCACTTACAAACACAATTACATTATGAAATACTTCCAACGGTTTCTTCTAACTAAATTGTGCTCAAATGTGCACATTAATAAAAATGGTGGTTATTGCTTTGATCCGTTAAGAACTGAAACGATCAGACCAGCCGTGTTTTCTATTCTGAATAAATGCAAATCTCAACAATTTTCTGAGCATTTTAATTGGTTATATTTATGGTGAAAATCCACCTGACGGCCCAGGCCTAGGGGGGCGGAGCCTCTCAGAACACACCTGAACTGAGTTCAAAGATGAATAAGTGCTTTGATATTAGAGTACCTTTATGCACGTAGTTAAATCATGTCAACTTATTTAGTGGAAATCATTTTAAAGTTTAATTAACTAATTATCTCTGGTCCTCGTGCTTTAACTGGTAATGAAGCAGAAGCTTCCCAGTCAAGTTTACAGGTTTTAAAAGTGATTGATGGTAAATCAGCTTTGTGTTTTTCACCCGATAACATTTCAATATTGGCCACATGGTGGCACTGTCCCCACACAAAACTACAGCCACATCTAGAGTTAAACACTTTGAATGTTTACCCTTTTCTTTGAAGACAGGGCAGGATGGGTCCAGAACAGTTAACTGGAACAAATAATGAATTTTATTTCCTGCATTTGTCAAATTATGTTCCAATAACATTTTAATTGCCATGTACATTTGTGTGACTCATTAGACCTCACAATTAAATATTGCCTATGCATTTTTACGAAGTTTGTTTTACCGTTTCATCTTCAGGGTCATACACATCCTGACCAGTGGATCCATGACTTTAAACCAAATGTCCACTACAAACATTTAGTGAAATCTGGGTGTAAACGGTAAAAAGTGAGTAAATGTAGTATTTAAACTAACAATGAGAACACAAAGCATACAGTAAACCTTAAATGAATGAGACAATAGTTTGATTAGAAGAATAAACATTTATATAGATGCCTGTATGTATGCCTGCTTATATTTTGAGCGTCAAACTTTTAAAAGCATATTCATTATTTCAAACTCAGCCTAAATTAACAACTTCCATGAGGATTTTTGAATTTTGTTTAATATAATGCGAGCGCATACATACACATATGTATGTGTGTATATATATATACACACATACATGTATGTATATATACACATATATCTCAAAAAGTCAGAAAGACTTTTATGAAGTACTGAGTCAGCAGGTAAAGTCACCAATAGGAACGGCAGCTAGAGAGAAGCTTAAAATGCAAAGAGACTCATGTGGAGACCATGATTATGAGCCTTGATGTCTAAAAGCAAAGGTGATCAGAAATACAAGTCCCTGAAACTCAGCAGCAAAGGACGACATTAGAGACGCTGTAAACATCAAATGTTGGCGTTTTATTGATCAGTGAACACTCATGTGGAATATTGAACCAGAGTCAGTGATGTGCAATGGATTGCATTAAATTGTTAAGGTAGAAAACAAAAGATGTGCAGTGATAACACCGCCAGTTCTTTTGAGCATCAGTAGTTATCACCAGGAGAGAAAGCTGCGAGTTAGCAACATGTTCAGAAACGGTTCGTAGGAGGTTCAGCTAGAACCGGACCCTCCGCTCATCTTCTGTGTGGAATCCTGTAACTGTTACCGTTTAGACATGTTAAACCTTAGCGGGGGCCGGTCTAGTGGTGAAACGTTGAGGGGTCGAGGAGCCGGACGCCGAGAAGCCGTCTAGAAGCACTTGCGGTGGACGATGGCCGGGCCGGACTCGTCGTACTCCTGCTTGCTGATCCACATCTGCTGGAAGGTGGAGAGGGAGGCCAGGATGGAGCCGCCGATCCAGACGGAGTACTTCCTCTCTGGGGGAGCGATGATCTGGAGGGGAAGGAGGCATTTTATCAACCTGAACAACCCGTGTACACACAGACTCAACTGCCAAGAGGACTGTAAAAGGAGCTCATGGGAGAGTTTTGATCAGTTTAAACTGAACCTTGACGTCTGTTCTAGAGTCTCTAGGAAACTAATGACAAAGTGTGTCCACCGGGGGCAGTAGAACCTTTAAAGACCAAGTCAGTAGACGCATAGCACCTTTAAACTAGACCTGCAAAGACTGAAGTGTACTCATTTAACAAGTTTGAGCTACTGGACCTTTTCTTGAAAATGTAATTAAATGTCCATCATCAACTCTTTTTTTAAAGCAACTATACCTTGATTTTCATGGTGGGTGGGGCCAGGGCGGTGATCTCCTTCTGCATGCGGTCGGCGATGCCGGGGTACATGGTGGTGCCGCCTGACAGCACGGTGTTGGCGTACAGGTCCTTACGGATGTCCACGTCGCACTTCATGATGCTGTTGTAGGTCGTCTCGTGGATGCCACACGACTCCATTCCTGAACACACAGAGAAACAGTTTTAGTGTTCGTATTCAAACCACCAGGGCGACCCCTGTGCCCAGAAACGCTGCACAAGATCTTCAATAGAGCGACTGGTCAAAATATACACGTCTGTGAGCTCAGACCAGCTTCTAAAAATCTCTATCCTTTGCAGAATTAGCCAAATGAAAGCTAGATCGTCCCCTGGATTGCCCGAGAACTCAAAGACGCAATATCAAAAGAGACGAGCCAAGACCAGATGCTTTCTGATGTTGTGCATTTTGTGGCTTCACCACAATAGAGGTGTTAAGAGTGGGTACCCACCCAGGAAGGAAGGCTGGAACAGCGCCTCGGGGCAGCGGAACCTCTCGTTGCCGATGGTGATGACCTGTCCGTCAGGAAGCTCGTAGCTCTTCTCCAGCGAGGAAGAGGAGGACGCAGTCTGCATCTCCTGCTCGAAGTCCAGAGCAACGTAGCACAGCTTCTCCTTGATGTCTCGCACGATCTCACGCTCGGCTGGTTTAAGGGTGGAAACATTAGAGTTACAAATACAGAATCTAGCGTAAACACTTTGTTTTTAAGTTGGCAGAGGCTCAACGGTTAGTTCCAGTCTAGAAACTCGTACCAGTGGTGGTGAAGCTGTAGCCTCTCTCCGTGAGGATCTTCATCAAGTAGTCGGTCAGATCTCTGCCAGCCAGATCCAGACGGAGGATGGCGTGAGGAAGAGCGTAACCCTCGTAGATCGGCACAGTGTGGCTGACGCCGTCACCAGAGTCCATCACAATACCTGCACGAGAGAAAACCACCAGTTAGGGAGGTAAAGACGCAAGAACACCAACATCTCAGGGACTTGTGACACCATTTGTTTAGCAGGAAGTCAGTGCTGAGGTTACCTGTGGTACGACCGGAGGCGTACAGCGACAGCACGGCCTGGATGGCCACGTACATGGCAGGACAGTTGAAGGTCTCGAACATGATCTGCACCAAAGAGAAACAACAGGTGTCACTGGTGAACAAACAAAGTACTTCTGTAGCGCGTTCCCCATACTGGGGTCAATGGGATCCAAGCCCAACCCACCTGTGTCATCTTCTCCCGGTTGGCCTTGGGGTTGAGTGGCGCTTCGGTCAGCAGCACCGGGTGCTCCTCAGGTGCAACACGGAGCTCGTTGTAGAAGGTGTGATGCCAGATCTGCAGGACGGGACAGCCGGTTAAGGTTGTTACAGAACTGTCAAACGTAAACACACCTGGACCAGCAGGTGGACGTCTCTACCTTCTCCATGTCGTCCCAGTTGGTGACGATGCCGTGCTCGATGGGGTACTTCAGGGTCAGGATGCCCCTCTTGCTCTGGGCTTCGTCTCCCACGTAGCTGTCCTTCTGCCCCATGCCCACCATCACACCCTGCACATAGACACACCGTTAGGGTCACACATTCCCAGCATGCACCTGGGGTGGAGAGAGGACGGCCCTCAGCCGACGTACCTGATGTCTGGGGCGACCCACGATGGAGGGGAAGACGGCGCGGGGGGCGTCGTCACCGGCGAAGCCGGCCTTGCACATGCCGGAGCCATTGTCCACAACCAGGGCAGCGATGTCGTCTTCCATTTCTGAAGAACATGTAGCGACACACAGCGTTAGCGGTTAGCTTCCTCCAATGGCACCATGACTCACTTCACTTATTGACCTCAGAAGCCTTTCTGTAGTCTAGTTGGTTATTAACTTGTAAACCAAATAAAAATCACGTTCCTTATCGTTTTCCTTCACATGTTTTATAAGCAGGTAAAATGACTCAGTAAATAAGACGTATTGAAACAATCCACGGTTACAAAGTGACACAACATGCGGTCCAGTCTGCTGGTTCTGAGCGTCATGTTCTTTAAGCGCCGCTACAGATTCCTCAAATTAAAAAACTTCCATTTGACTTTTTAACGGGTGCTACTTTCCTTCACCGTTCTAACATTTTTGGAACTTTCTGCTTTTCACTTCTCCCATTTCTACCCAAAAATCTAAATACAAAGTACTGAGCAATTTATTATGACAATACAATCATATTATGTCCCCCATTAACCCAGGCTCCAGTGCGCATGACTAAAGGGACTTCAGACTGTACTCCTGACTGCACTGCAGGGCGTGGCGCGTCAACTCGTCCAACCGGATGAACTTTTATTATTTTCCGGTCCCATCTCGTCAGGACATTCTAGACAAGTTGAGACAGAACACAAGCCCCGCCCCTTTAACGCGCCCCACTCTGCTGAAGTTCTGTTAACGCCTTCGAGCTCAGCTGCACCCTTTTTACCGCACGAGCCCCAGGAAGCACCAGGACGTTGCGCAACTCTTTGACGTTTCCTCTTTTCAACTAAAAACATTTTAAAACAAAGTGACTGCACTTCTTTGCACATTTGTGTTATTTATCTTTGTATGCATGTATTCATGAGACTAGCTGCTGCCTCCAGTTACCATGACAAACACATTTAAGGCTCAAAGTGCAGAGTGTAAAGTTGAAGTGTCTCAGCTTCAATGCGCTTCCTCATACGCGCACCGAGCGGATCTCCGACAGGCTGCTGTACTCGGAAGTATTTGGACCGTCGGAAACTTTGTAGCGCGTCAGAAAGTTAAATATTAGTTTAAAACTCAAATTTAAGCGTCACGTGATCTGTGGATTAACTTTATCAATGTGCATCTTCACCTAAAGAGACGAGCACCAATCTGCTGTTTAAAAGTGTTCCAGAACAAATTAAACTCCGACATGAACCTACTTCTAAAAGGTGAGAAGAGCGTTTAAGAAGCGGAGGCAGGCATCACCTGTCCACACACCTGCGGATCAATACTGCTGATCAGCACACATGAATACGCGCTACAGACAAGGTTTAGCTCGAGACGTGGAGGCGGCAGCAGCGCTGCGTCTTACCTGTGCAGGTGGGTGTCGGGTGTGTGTCTGTGCGCGGACTGCGGCTGGTTATGAAGCGCGTGAGGGCATCCGGGGACAAGCCCCGCCCCGCGCCAGGTTGTCCTTAAAAGGTAAGGTTCTCTCAGCGCGCGCTCCCATTGGTCCAGGTGAGCAGGACGCGCGAGAGCTTTAAGGATGTGTTGAGGACTTCTGCTTTGCTTTGTGGACGAGTCCACTGTCTTTATGGAAGAGTCCACTGTCTTTATGGAAGAGTCCACTGTCTTTATGGAAGAGTCCACTGTCTTTATGGAAGAGTCCACTGTCTTTATGGAAGAGTCCACTGTCTCTGTGGAAGAGTCCACTGTCTTTATGGAAGAGTCCACTGTCTCTGTGGAAGAGTATTATTTATATATACATATACACTGTGTATATACTGTATATATATATACAGTATGTATATACTGTATATATACAGTGTGTATATGTATATATATATATATATATATATATATATGTATATATATATATATATATATATATATATATATATATATATGCATATATACAGAGTGTATATATGTATATATACACACTGTATATATACAGTATATATAAATAAATATATTTATATATACTATATATATACATATATATATATATATATATATATATATATATATATATATACACTGTATATATATACACTGTATATATATATATGTATATATACAGTGTGTATACATATATATAAACCCAGTGGAGTTTGAGGTCATTTTCGGAGTTTAGCTTCTTCCAATAATACAGATAAATATTATTAAACGGCCAGTAAGTTGCATTTTGGGAGATGTATTAGCAGAAATGGAATATGATATTCATAACTATGTTTTCATTACTGTGTCATCGCCTGAAAATAAGAACTTCTGTCATTTCTTGAGCTGTAAATGAGCCCTTTATTAGAAAAAAGTCCGCCACGTTTCTACAGGAGCCCAGAACGGACAAACCAAGCAGCGGCTCCATAGAGACCTGTTGAGAGACCTGCAGTAAAACATTCACTGTTTTCAGATTGTTGTAATCAATTAAAATTGATATTACACTTTTGTTTGTTGCTACACATACCAGGACTTTGGCTTGGTGACCAATAAACATTAAAATAGTATAAGACGACATTTAAAAATAGAATATGTGAAAATAAAACATGACAAACCAATAAATAAAGAGTACGTTAAGGTAAACATTAAAGTGTTTGGTGTGATACTGAACCCAGGTAGCCAGCGGACTCGGCTGAGTGTCGGCACGATGCGGCCAAATGTGGCCCAAATGTAGCTGCTACTGACACGGGCCTGTTCTGGCTGAGACACAGCACTGAAACAGGCTCTGGCCCGTTGGTGGCTGCAGAATCTGGGCCCAATCTGGCATTCTAGAAGCAGGCCTAAACCGGCTGAGACATGTGGACAGAAAGAAAATTGGTGCCTATTTGCTGCAAACTGTCTGATACAATTCTAATGTGTTAAGCATTTTAATATTTTTTTAAAGAGTTTTCTTTGACGGATTGAGCGGATGCCATTTGCTATTAATGACGTTTTATGAATGGAAACGTTACAAGTTCTGGGTCTGAACGGCCGATTCATAAGCAGCAAGTTACAGGAGACAGATGAGGAAACATGACCAAATAAGGAGTTATAAAGCTGAAGTTGAAAACAAGAACCAGATAGGGTGAGAAAAGAATGTGTCTGCTTCAGTAAGTAGGGCGTGCCGGAGGTCATGTGATTTCTTGGAGTGACTAACGATATGGAGCAGATGAAGACAAAGTAAAATCAGAAGACAACAACACAATACCATAAAGATATACCGAAAGAACTCGAGGGGTTCCAGAAAATAGCAGTTCTCTCTGCGGATGGCAGCCTTGATGTTGCGCTCTTGTATTTGTTTAAGCTTTTAGCAGCTTTTAGCTCTCAGCTCCCTGGTTACATTCACCAGGGAGTAACTTTTGAACACTCGTCAAGCTTCCAACTGAACTTTAGCGGGCTAAAGAGTATTTAGCCCGCTAGCCCCAGGTAGCCCCTTCTCATCCCTGGTTGCCACATCGCTAGCCAGCACCAGTCCACCTGATCTTTCCGTCCGGTTAGCAGACCTGGGTTGGTCTCCGCCAGCCACCACCGCACCAGGTTGACCTCCGTTCTCCGGGCAGGATCGTCAGACGACCTTCTGTCCCATCTCCAATCTTCCCTTCCTGTCAAAAATACTGGAACGCGTCGTCGCTGCACAACTCAAAGCCCACCTCATCTCCAACGATCCGTTCGAGCCTTTTCAATCTGGTCTCAGCACTGAAACAACCCTTCTCAAAGTCACCAACGACCTCCTCCTCTCCTCCGGTCACCTCAACATTCTCATTCTTCTCGATTTCACTGCAGCTTTCGACACCATCAACCACAACATCCTTTTCTCCCGCCTCGAATCGTCCCTCAACATCGCCGGAACTGCTCTCTCCTGGTGAAAATCATATCTGACACACAGACAACAGTTCATCAGCATCGTCAGCTGCACCTTCTC
This sequence comes from Taurulus bubalis, assembly GCF_910589615.1. NCBI lineage: Eukaryota > Metazoa > Chordata > Actinopteri > Perciformes > Cottidae > Taurulus > Taurulus bubalis. The sequence continues at coordinate 1,279,859 of NC_136596.1, read as the reverse complement.
CTCTTCTCAAGGCGTCCCTCAGGGCTCGGTGCTCGGTCCTCTTCTGTTCATCCTCTACCTTCTCCCTCTTGGTAGCATTATACGCCAACCCGGTCTCCTCTTCCACTGCTACGCCGATGATGACCAGCTCTACGTCTCCACAAAGGCCATCACCACGGCTCCTCGCTCCACTCTGACCGACTGCCTCACTGACATTAAATCATGGATGCAAACCAATGTTCTTAAACAACTGTGTGTGTCATCATCGGTCCCAAATCCCTCACTAAAACCAGTCACAACTTCTGCCTCACCATCGACAACTCTGTCTATTTTTTTAAATTAAAGTTGATCATTTCTTGGGACAGAAGGCCATTCGATCTTCCATATCGTGGCTCGTCTTCATTTTGGAACTAGCTGATGAAGGCTAAAATGAGTGGGAATGTGAGAGCGGACAGGTGTCATAATAATGTTGTACCTTGTGCGGGAACGGCAGGTGCAGAAACACAAAACACACACACACACACACACTAACACACATTCTTATCAGAATCAGAATCAGCTTTATTGGCCATGTGTGTGTACACATACATGGAATTTGACTCTGGTTACACCTTGCTCTATGATAGTTTTATTACATAGTGTAATAAAGACATTATATTACATTACATGTATGTAATAACATTAAGATATCCCTCAAAGTTGTCACTCATATAAATAAAAAAAGTATTTTAAACTAGCTTCATAAAAGTTTTACATAATAGTTGTAAAAGAAAAAGCAACCACTAGGGGCCTGTATAAAACGACCGGACCTCGTTTGCTCTTTCTTTTCTTTTTCCACCGACATCCGTCCTTGTGGAAAGTACCAGCATTAATAACTTGTTAAAATATGGTGGGAGATGTATATTTAACACATGTATAAATATAAAATACACATTTTTTGAGAGAAGCTTAATTCGTCCACCTGGCCCGTGTTTATTCAAAGCTAACCGTGCTTAAGCTAGCTAACCTTGGCATGACTATGCATCGTACCCAATGAATGCTAGTTTTAATTTTAATTATACTAAGGTTCAGGTCCTTTTGAGTTGAAACCAGCTAGTACAGCGATTTCCACATAAAATACACTTTATTTAGCGGCTCGATTCCTCCAACTGATCAGCCTAAAGTCAGGGGAGGTTAGCATGTTAGCTAGAAAACCGGAGGACCCGAATAATGCTGTTAGCTGACTAGTCTGTAATGAAAGAATATTTTTGTATTTATCAAGCCATGATGTTTGAGCACAGACATGTTCAACAACACATAACGGTGTTAACCGAGCCAGCTGGTCCACAAAGGAAAGCAGGGGTTGGATTAACTTTAACCTTAATTTAATGGACACGTGGCGAAATTGCATTGCAATGTTTTATCTGCTGAAATCAAAATGTAGTTACCTATAATCTAGCAGACGTTGTTATCGCAGTGAAATGTGTGTACGGCATGGATTGAAGCAGAATATTTTGAAGTGGAATTTGTAATTCATTCAAAATGATTTATAATGCCAGATTTGGCCGACATTCGGGAGCCATCAACGGGTCAGAACCGGCTTCATGCTGGTTTTTCTTTACTATTAATAGATGTACAGTATATCTCAGATGGATAGCTCAGAGACATATTGTGAATTGTATAAACTGTGTAATATTAATGTCACATGAAAATACATAATTGAGATAGTACAATCACAAACTTTTGTTTCACTTGTGTCTTTCCAGACTCTACAGTTTGCAGCCACAGACCTCCCAGTGACTACCTTCCATGCCTGGTCCTCTTCTGGTTTGATTGTTTTTGTATTTGTTCACAATGACTGAGCGTTGCTCTGACTACATTAAATCCTCTAATCTGCATAGAAAGTCAGCATCCACCGTCATCAGACGTCTGGAAACACTCTGTACGTTCAAAGCTGCGTGACTGAGTCTGGTCCCATTGACAGTTCAGAGAAAAATGTTGTTGACAGTGACCAGGAGTTTGAAAATATGATTGAGTGTAACGTTTATTTTGAATTAACAGAAAATGTACCACATAGTGGAGTTTACCGACACCGTTTCCCAATGGGTGAAGAATGGGAGAGTGGCTTGCCCTCCTGAAGGAGAGACACGGCTGACCCCCTGGTGCATCATGGGAAAGCTTCGCCATTAGAATCAGGGCAACTAAAGGTAAGAATCTGACATCACATTTTGTAAAGCAAAATTACATGAACTCAGAAAAATACATCTTTTCTGGTTTAGCCCTTTAAAGTAACCATATATGGTAATTTTCAGTGCCTTATATTAAGTATTTGTATTTCCATTTGGAAGTGAAATACATGTTTTCTTTTCACAGATACATACATGAGGCTGGCCTGCTCCTCCTGACGGCCCTGCAGACCTCGACCTCCAGACTGAGGATGAAGTGGACCAGCGCTTATTTAAAAAGGAGGAAACATAACATGTTTGTCTTACTATTTGTTTGTGTAGCAGTGAACACAATTTGAGGTCCCGGATGTGTTTAGAGAGTAAAGTCCTCCGAGGGGAGTTTGTAATTTTGGGCTCCACAAAATAAACTGAATTGAAGCTTTTTGTTGTCACGTCTGCTTGTGAACCATCATGGAGTTCACTGAAGAGCTGCGTGTGTTATTCAGTAGTGGAAGTATTTGTATACTTTAAAGTAAAAGTACTAATACCACACAGCAAGAATACTTTGTTACAGTAAAAGTACCATTACATTGGGAAAATACTTTCAGTAAATGTACTAATTATACACAGTATGAATACTGAAACAAAAAAGTACAGTAAAAGTTAAATGTAATTATGAAACTCAACAGGAGTGATTCAAAGAACATGTGACCATACAAGGGAAAATAGTTTAGCCGTCAATACAGATCTCAGTTTTCTGATATTTAAGAAACGAGCTCTAAACTGCTGCTTTACGCTGAAGCAGCAGCTCTAAGAATACTCGTTACAGTAAAACTACAAAGCAAACTGTTGGCGTTTAGCCTTTTACAAATATATTTCACTGAAGAAAGTCACTTCTCCAATTCACAGAATGCACCATTTAAATATAACCTGCCTTTTAAAGGAAACAGGAATTGACAAACACATGACCAAGTTAAAACCCCTTTGCTCAGATTATGCGCCACATGAGTAAAGTGTTAAGAGCGTGAACTAGTTTGTTTAAATTGGCGCTTACTGCCGCCTTCTGGTTAAGAATGAAGGAATATTTGCACAGAAAAAAAATCCAAGTCTAACAATTTAGTGAAGAAATCCCTTTAGTACAGTATTTGGTTAAAGTTATAATGGCCACCAGGTGGCAGTACCCACCAACACTACTTCTTGTATTGACATCACCTGAGGAGCTTAAGTATGCAAATGAGACTCGTCTCTTGTGTGAAATCCATGATTATGCTCTTCGGTGTTCAGGAATAAGGAAAAGAGACGACATGAAGTACAAGTTTGTGAAACTCTGCAGTAAATGACGACATTAGAGAACATCAAATGTTTTAATGCATTTTACAGATCAGTGAACAATCCTGTGGAATATTGAAACAGCTCGTCGCCGACAGTCGAGACAGAAGCAGAACAATGATTTACAACTTATTGCGTTCAACAGTTAGAGGTAGAAGGATGTTCAGCGATAATACTGAGTCTCCAGAAGGCGTGAAAGCTGAGTCAGACCAACATGTTCACAAGAGGTTCAGCGGCGTGAAGACATTCAAAAGCAAAGACGCTCGAGTCTTGTGTGGAGCCTCGGGTCTTTTAGTCTGTTCACACAAGATGGAGCAGGGACCGGTTGTGAAACCGCGAGGGTCGATGAGCCGTCTAGAAGCACTTGCGGTGGACGATGGACGGGCCGGACTCGTCGTACTCCTGCTTGCTGATCCACATCTGCTGGAAGGTGGAGAGGGAGGCCAGGATGGAGCCGCCGATCCAGACGGAGTACTTCCTCTCTGGGGGAGCGATGATCTGGAGGGGAAGGAGGCATTTTATCAACCCGTGTACACACAGACTCAACTGCCAAGAGGACTGTAAAAGGAGCTCATGGGAGAGTTTTGATCAGTTTTAACTGAACCTTGACGTCTGTTCTAGAGTCTCTAGGAAACTAATGACAAAGTGTGTCCACCGGGGGCAGTAGAACCTTTAAAGACCAAGTCAGTAGACGCATAGCACCTTTAAATTAGACCTGCAAAGACTGAAGTGTACTCATTTAACAAGTTTGAGCTACTGGACCTTTTCTTGAAAATGTAATTAAATGTCCATCATCAACTCTTTTTTAAAGCAACTATACCTTGATTTTCATGGTGGGTGGGGCCAGGGCGGTGATCTCCTTCTGCATGCGGTCGGCGATGCCGGGGTACATGGTGGTGCCGCCTGACAGCACGGTGTTGGCGTACAGGTCCTTACGGATGTCCACGTCGCACTTCATGATGCTGTTGTAGGTCGTCTCGTGGATGCCACACGACTCCATTCCTGAACACACAGAGAAACAGTTTTAGTGTTCGTATTCAAACCACCAGGGCGACCCCTGTGCCCAGAAACGCTGCACAAGATCTTCAATAGAGCGACTGGTCAAAATATACACGTCTGTGAGCTCAGACCAGCTTCTAAAAATCTCTATCCTTTGCAGAATTAGCCAAATGAAAGCTAGATCGTCCCCTGGATTGCCCGAGAACTCAAAGACGCAATATCAAAAGAGACGAGCCAAGACCAGATGCTTTCTGATGTTGTGCATTTTGTGGCTTCACCACAATAGAGGTGTTAAGAGTGGGTACCCACCCAGGAAGGAAGGCTGGAACAGCGCCTCGGGGCAGCGGAACCTCTCGTTGCCGATGGTGATGACCTGTCCGTCAGGAAGCTCGTAGCTCTTCTCCAGCGAGGAAGAGGAGGACGCAGTCTGCATCTCCTGCTCGAAGTCCAGAGCAACGTAGCACAGCTTCTCCTTGATGTCTCGCACGATCTCACGCTCGGCTGGTTTAAGGGTGGAAACATTAGAGTTACAAATACAGAATCTAGCGTAAACACTTTGTTTTTAAGTTGGCAGAGGCTCAACGGTTAGTTCCAGTCTAGAAACTCGTACCAGTGGTGGTGAAGCTGTAGCCTCTCTCCGTGAGGATCTTCATCAAGTAGTCGGTCAGATCTCTGCCAGCCAGATCCAGACGGAGGATGGCGTGAGGAAGAGCGTAACCCTCGTAGATCGGCACAGTGTGGCTGACGCCGTCACCAGAGTCCATCACAATACCTGCACGAGAGAAAACCACCAGTTAGGGAGGTAAAGACGCAAGAACACCAACATCTCAGGGACTTGTGACACCATTTGTTTAGCAGGAAGTCAGTGCTGAGGTTACCTGTGGTACGACCGGAGGCGTACAGCGACAGCACGGCCTGGATGGCCACGTACATGGCAGGACAGTTGAAGGTCTCGAACATGATCTGCACCAAAGAGAAACAACAGGTGTCACTGGTGAACAAACAAAGTACTTCTGTAGCGCGTTCCCCATACTGGGGTCAATGGGATCCAAGCCCAACCCACCTGTGTCATCTTCTCCCGGTTGGCCTTGGGGTTGAGTGGCGCTTCGGTCAGCAGCACCGGGTGCTCCTCAGGTGCAACACGGAGCTCGTTGTAGAAGGTGTGATGCCAGATCTGCAGGACGGGACAGCCGGTTAAGGTTGTTACAGAACTGTCAAACGTAAACACACCTGGACCAGCAGGTGGACGTCTCTACCTTCTCCATGTCGTCCCAGTTGGTGACGATGCCGTGCTCGATGGGGTACTTCAGGGTCAGGATGCCCCTCTTGCTCTGGGCTTCGTCTCCCACGTAGCTGTCCTTCTGCCCCATGCCCACCATCACACCCTGCACATAGACACACCGTTAGGGTCACACATTCCCAGCATGCACCTGGGGTGGAGAGAGGACGGCCCTCAGCCGACGTACCTGATGTCTGGGGCGACCCACGATGGAGGGGAAGACGGCGCGGGGGGCGTCGTCACCGGCGAAGCCGGCCTTGCACATGCCGGAGCCATTGTCCACAACCAGGGCAGCGATGTCGTCTTCCATTTCTGAAGAACATGTAGCGACACACAGCGTTAGCGGCTAGCTTCCTCCAATGGCACCAACAGACATGTGCACCAATATATGTATACACACACACTTCAGTATTTGGTCATGGTTAAAAAGTTGCCATTTTTAATTACTTAAACTGAATTAAAGATTGTTCCTTGATTTTAAAAAGTTGCTAAATAAGATGAGAAGTTTTGACTGTAGAACATGAGTCAGAACGAGTGAGGCGATGATGTCATCATTTCCTCACTACGGGCTTTTTGAAAGTTACAAAATCAGGAGTGAATCCGGGTGACGCAACAGCACTTTGCGTGTTCCTGGACTGAAAGCCAACTTCCTGCAGCGACAGCCGGGGCGCGTCAGGCGGTCCGACCGGATCAACGGGTCAGGACACCTGAAGGGTTCCCGCTCTAGAGCCGACGCCACCCAGACTCATGTGACTGGAGCGCCACATCATCCACTATGTTTGCAGCAAACATGGCCGCAAGATACATTTTAATCTTTATAATGAAAATTGTTAAAGAACATAGTTGGTGTTTAAAGTAAACAGGACACGTTACTCAACGAGTGCATGTCAGCATGTAGGTTCACTCAGGAAGTTCAACATGGAACCAAACCGGACCGTTGGATGCACAGGAGGGCAAAGACAGTATTCAGAGAAATCCTAATCCAACTCGTTCAGATGCAACATGCCTTCATGTTGTACCTGCACCCTTTTTACTCTCATGAGACGAGAGGAACCACAGGGCTAAGAAACTAGGAAGTGTTGGAGTGGATGTCCTGCAGCCGTCACTCAAACAGTTACCACACACACACACAGTGGTTTAGAGGAAGCACCAATGGGACTCCATTCATCAGACCTGCTGCTGCATTTAAAGCGCCGTTTGTGACTTTAAGCAGAAAAGAGTATTTTGTCTTTTACGGTTAATATCCGTCTCCTCCCAAGCAGAGAGCTGGTAGTCTGATTCAGATCAGTTAACCCTTTAAGAACTGGGCGTGTGATCGAAGAGAAGAGTATTTGACACTGAAAGCGTGGTAGTGTCTGTCAAAGGCAATGCACTTTACACACCGATGTGCAACACTGCCATCGTGTTTTTGTGCCTTATTTTGTTTACCTTAAGTTTATTGTAATTCTGTGTGTTAGGAGGCAAAACAAGCGTTTCATTGAGCAGAGAAACTGTTATCTGTGCATATGGCAATACAAATATATTCTATCTTTAAAACTGGATTAAAAAGACAATTCTTCTTACTTTTTTAAGAAATAAACATGAAGGTTTAAAATGATTGACAGAACCAACTAAACGCCATGAATCCATTTCCTTAAGGTGGTTAAGAGGTCACTGCTTCCTCACCTGGCTGTCACTCACCTGAGGGGATTCAGAGTTGATAAATAAACATTCGTCCTTAAATCAAACTACTGGGGCAGTTCAGCTGGAGACATTTCTGACAGAAACTAGTCTAGAACCTGTAGAGCTGTAGAACATGTAGCAGCAGCCTCGCGGGCTCTTACCTGTGCCGTGGTCTCGTGAGCGGTGTGGAGGTGTTTAGTTCTGGCCCGCTGTATCCTCTGGAGCGGCCGCACCTCCTTTATCCGCGTGGCGGGACTCCTCGCGTTCTCCATGTAAGGTAACGTTCTCCCGGCTCGCGTTCTGATTGGTCCAGGTGAGCGGGACGCCTCAGGTTGTCTCAGCACGGCTCCTGATTGGCTGGAGAAGGCGTCCGTCAGGTTAGGTGAGGGAGGGGGAGGGGCGCTAGAGAAGGAACACAACAGAGCAGGCCTGTGATTGGCCCGTCGGACCGGAAGAGCGAGCACGTGTTGAAAATGTATCTGTGGAGGTGAAGACTGCTCACGGGCCAAAATACTTCAATATTAACTGTAATACTAACTGTAATACTAACTGTAATACTCAATATTAACTGTAATACTAACTGTAATACTCAATATTAACTGTAATACTAACTGTAATACTAACTGTAATACTCAATATTAACTGTAATACTAACTGTAATACTCAATATTAACTGTAATACTTCAATATTTATTGTAATACTTGTTTGTACACAAATATGTTCTGCTAGTGGAAAAGGAAACTTTAAATTACTAAACTAATAAGTTTAAAAGAGTTTTTATTTCTGCAGAGAGCTCTTTACATTAATACATAGCAGGTACTCTGTATACTACCTTTTCAGGTAAAGGTACTCTATGTACTACCTGCTCAGGTACTCTGTATACTACCTGTTCAGGTACAGGTACTCTGTGTACTACCTGTTCATGTACAAGTACTCTGTATACTACCTGCTCAGGTACTCTATGTACTACCTGCTCAGGTACAGGTACTCTATGTACTACCTGCTCAGGTACTCTGTATACTACCTGCTCAGGTACTCTATGTACTACCTGCTCAGGTACAGGTACTCTATGTACTACCTGCTCAGGTACTCTGTATACTACCTGCTCAGGTACTCGGTATGCTACCTGCTCAGATGCAGGTACTCTGTGTACTACCTGTTCAGGTACTCTGTATACTACCTGTACAAGTACTGTGTATACTACCTGTA
>NC_136596.1:1248757-1266257 GCF_910589615.1 Taurulus bubalis | reverse complement strand
ATAATGGTGATGAAATCTCGAGAATTCTTCCCAAAATATTTCTTGATGAGCTCCACAGAGTCTTTTTCTTCTTGTGTGAAGCGACCGATCTGCAGCACCAGTAAGATCACATGAGGTCCAGGAGACAACAAGCTGATGCATTTCACAAGCTCCCTTTGAACGTCATCATCAGTCAGAGTCGTGTCAAACAAGCCGGGGGTGTCGACGATGACGAGAGGCCGTCCATCAATCTCTCCTGTTGCTTTCTCACAAAAAAACAGTGATCTGGTTCTTCCTCAGTGAACTTAGTCTCTCCCAGTATGAAGTTCCCCACTGAACTCCTCTCAGACCAGCTGTTCCCCAGCAGAACAACCCTCAGCTCAGACACTGAGGAGGAAACACTGGGTTAGTAAAAATCTACTCTTCAACTGAAATCAATAAAACTAGCTTGATGAGGAAATCACAGCTTTTTAAAGGTGGACTACAGTGAATGTGTTAGCTGTTGTCATCTTGAAACTTCCACATTCACCAGTGAGCCATCACCTATAAACACTGTAATTACATGTTAATAAACAGAACAATAATTCTGACTCAGTTTAACTCACAAAAAGGTGGCAGTAATTCAAAGCTGCTGCTCCGCTTCACAGGCTGCAGATCATCTGACACTGTAAGAAAACAGAACATCGATTAATTCACACAAACTCTTTAATTAAAGAGAAGGAATGATGAATTTGCATTGAATGTTTAGTATTTTTATTTGTATGTGTTTTTTTTACATGTTTTAGTTCAAATTAGTAAAAATTACAGAATTTCAGATTGGCATATTCAATCTCCAAATTGAAGCTTAAAATGTGTTTTCAAAACCAGAGAGATTATATTTGTGCTTTGAATCTTTGAATCTTTTTACTGCAAATGTATATCTGTTGCAAATATCTGTTATCGGTCTCTTTCATTGCTAATAATCTTATCGGACTAGGAAAAACAACAGCTCAGTGCCCAAAGGATATCAAAAGACAAAACACCGTCGGAAAAGATTTAGAAGCAGCAGCTGTCGAACCACCAGACTTCAGAGAAACTTCCTTTCATCCTAAACTCTCCTTCATCTGTTATGCTGGTTTTGATTACAATTCCACTACTTTTTGCACTACTGGAGAGTTCCAAAGGGAGTGGACAGGGCAGGGGGTTAAGGGGGTTAAGGAGGTTAAGGAGGTTAAGGGGGTTAAGGAGGTTAAGGAGGTTAAGGAGGTTAAGGAGGCCGATCCGAGGTCACAGGTCAGAAAGGTATGGAGGTGTTTAGGGTAGTGATGGGCTTTGTATGTGATAAGGAGGATCTTGAACTGGATTCTTTGCTGTATGCCAGTTTTTGGAGGACTGGGGTGATGTGGTCTCTGGTGCAGGACAGGGAGAGGAGACGGGCAGCTGAGTTCTGGATGTGTTGTAGTTTGTTGATGATTTCGGTGGATGTGCCGTACAGTATGCTGTTGCAGTGGTCTAGTCGAGAGGTGATGAAGAGGAGGAGGAGTTTTTCAGCGGCTGAAGATGAGAAGGGCGCAGAAGTTCAATGTTTTTAAGATGAAAGAAGGTGTTTTTTGTGATGTAACAAAGGAGAGGATTGGATCAAAGACATAGAGGTTACAGACTTGTGTGAAAGCAGTAACCGAGGTGCCATCGATGGTGAGGGAGAAGTTGTGGTGGGATTTGTTGAGTGATTTTGGGCCGATGATGAGGATTTTGGATTTGTCGCTGTTGAGTTTGAGGAAGTTGGCATGCATCCATGTCTTTCTCTCTGTGAGGCAGTTGCTGATGGTGGAGTAGGTAGTGGGTGTGATGGATTTAGTGAAGATGTAGTTGTGTGTCGTCAGCATAGAAGTGGAAATGGAGGCCGTGGTGGCGTATGATGTTGGCATAGGGGAGCAAGTAGAGGATGAAGACAAGGGGACCGAGTACTGCACCTTGGGGGACACCTTTAAGGGGCGACTGTGGCTCACTGGTAGAGCAGGGCTGTGCAGGGTTGTCCTTCGATCGAAGGATCGGCGATTCGTTCCCCCGCTAGTCCATGTCGAGTCATGGAGCAGCCACCCTGTATTTCACCACCCGCAGGGACAAGCATCAGGGTCGGGTGCTAAGTAGACTGGGCAGTGGGCCGGGCAGGGGGTCTGGGCGAGCCAATAGCCGGCAGCATAGACAAGCTCTAGGGACATGAAAGATCACCTTGCTAGCGGGGAAAGAGCACCTGCGGATAGTAAGGCTCTGACTGTTGTTGGAGAAGGTGAGGTATTGATTTTGAATAAATATATATTCAGATGCTCAAGGCGCTAGACATTTGATGGGCTGTCTTGGCTGACACACCTGTGACACAACTGTGCCCATGGACTGGCACATGGTGGTGGTTCGCATTTTCAAAAAAGGGGGCTGGAGAGTGCTCAAACTATCAGGGTGTCACACTTCTCAACCTCACAGGGAAAGCTTATGCCAGTGTGCTGGAAAGGAGGCTCCGACCGTTTGTCGAACGTCAGATTCAAGAGGAACAGTGCAGATTCTGTCTCGGGTCATGTGTTCTGTGCTCTCACACCAGACTCATAGTTGAGGGACATTATGACTGTACTATTATTAAAAGTAATTTATCAAACGTCATTCTAATGCATTTATTCATATATAATGTGTCGGCCCTGCCATAATGTGTATATAAATATACCCACACATGTACGTATGTGTGTATAAATACACATTTTGTATGTATTCATACATATAACGTACTCGAACAGCTTCACCTGCGCGCGCACCTGGAGTCACTCACCTGTAAACATGACAGCGTTCATGTTTCTTAAAGTGTAGCGTATATTCATCAGCATATTCATCTAAGATATGATCGATTAATCTCTCCTATTTACCTGATAATAGACTAAAAGCACATTCATTACAATATGATTGATTAATCTCTCCTATTTACCTGATCATCGAGCTGAAATCCGTCCGCCGCTCCGTCGCTGCTGTAGACGAGAGGAAGTGAACGCTGAAGGTTCAGGAATGTGTATGTATGTATTATACATGTATATGCAGCTTTACAGTCATGTGTCTTTAGTGAAGCTGGAAGAACATATGGAACATTTGAGTATCACATTATGTTCGATGGCTCAGATTGAAAATTGGATGTTAGACTCACATGAGAGCCAATGAAATGAAAGCAGTAAACCTTTTGCACTCAGAGAACACGGCTGCTCTAATCTATTTACTGACACAATGAACATCAGTGAACTGTTGATCACAAGCTTTTTTATTTTTAAACACATCAAGTTAATTTAACTTAATTTAATGGTATTCAGAAGCTTCTATGTTGCAGTGCAGGGCCTCTGCACACACCAGGGTTCGGTTCAAAGGTCACAGATACTTGTACTGTTATGAGTCCCAGCAGGAGGAGGGGGCTTCTTCCTGCTGTGACTTACAGCACTGAAGGAATTATGATTATAACAGGATTCATATCTGATGTCCGTTCATGCTGCAGGCTGTCGCTCTCTGAACATCATGTAGACAGAGCGCCCTCTAGTGGCAGCATGCACTACATGTTTTATTTGCTTATTTAAAGGTTCTCTATACGATTTACAGAGCATTCATATATATTATCTCACAACTATGAGCTGTCAAGATTTAGGTTAGATATTTTTGGTTGGTTAGACAATCTTTCATATTATAATTTTTTTTCTTCCCACAATTCTTTCCCCACACATTTAAATATCTTTAAATACATGATAGCATGAATCCAACATATTGTAGCAAACAGATGAATGGAGGCAGAACAGGTTATATTTCAGTAAATACAAATATTAAAACATAAACGTCAATGTGGTGTGTTTATAAACGGGCAGTGTTGACATTGGAATCCAGGCGGGAGGCGTTCATATATATATGCCTTCAAAGTAAACACAGGAAGTCACAGAAAAAATGACTTCCTGTTAGTTCCGATCTTTTGTCTACTTGTAGTTTACAGATCACGTTTGGATTTATTCATATGTATAAATATATATTTATGTAGAAATGTGTGTGTAGCTGCATCCTTTGTTCTTTTTATGTCTGCCTGTGAAATACATTACTACTGGTTTAGATATGTGTTATATTAATAAGATTTATTATTATCAACCACACAAGATATGTTTTTAGATTAAACCTGAGTCTAATAGTCAACAATACAGCGTTAAGTATTACAACTACACATAAATAATGATTTTTCACAACCGCCTCGCTCTCGTGAGATTATCGTTGATCACGTGTGCATGACGTCAGAGCGAGTCGGACACAAATCTACCCAGCATGCATATATGAATCTGTGTATTATTTCAAGAGCTTAGTATTGAATGCACAATACCAAGGTATGTTTACACAAGTTACTGGGCTCAGTTTCATATAAAACACTATGATATACTATATATATATATATAAATAGTAGGGGGTCCCTGCTCCATCTCTCTGGGGTCTCTAGCTTGAAAGACGTTGAAGACTTCTGGGTTAATCCTTCTCGATGTAGCATCACATGATGATAAAAATAATAATAATCTGGAGAAAAACAATAGGTTCCTGACGCTTTTCGTGCACGGACCCTGAACGCCCTGAAATCTCGTATCTATTTGGTCATTTCATTGCTATTGGTCACAATACAAATTTACAAATATTCAACCAATGGGAAGGAACTCAATCAGCGAAACCTCGTATCTCCACTCACAGCCGAGCTGAAGGGAAAACTTCGGCCATCCGTCAGTCTAACAAAGTTATACTTCTGTTGTCCATATGACTCATAACATCCCTTTGCACATTGGATGAAAGCACACTTTTGAACATGTTGTACCTGAAAGTCTTCCGGTAGCTCGTCTGTGTGTCTTTGGGCTCCACAGCGTTATCAGAGGATGACGCATTGGTTGCTGTGTTTCACTTTTAAGTCTCTTAACTTCTGCTCGTGTGCCGTCTCCATTTCTCTGAGTTCTTCCTTCAGCTTGGCTTCTTTGTAACGCGACAGATCGCCCAGCAGTTTATACTCGTTGGCGAGTTCTCGTTTCAGGACCTCCTGTTCCTCCAGATGCTCCGTCATCAGGCCTGCGAAGTCCTTGTGGTATTTATGTCTGAATTTGTTGTTTTCTTCCGCTTGCTTTCTCGCCTCCTCTTTGTATTTCTTTTTCATATCCTCCATTATTTTCTCATGTTTTTCCTCTTGCTCTTGTCTTTCTTTTGCCTCCTGTTCTCTCTTTTGTTCTTCATTTGTCACTTTGTTTTCGTGGTTCTTTCTATCCTGTTTATAAACCATTCGCAGCTCTTTGAGGTTGTTCGGCTTTTGTCTGGATTTATTTTCACTGTTTTGTTCCTCTCTCATCTCTTCTGTTCTCTGCTGGAGCTCAGCTCTCTTGTCTTCATCTGACGTGGAAGTTGACATTATTTCTTCCATCAGAACTTCCCTCTCGACTCTTTCTTTCTTTATCTGCTCACGCTCCTCCTGGTTAATCCTTTCTTTCAGTTCCTCCAGCATTCTGACTCTCAATTTGCGATCCAGCTCAGTTTCTGCTCTCTGTTTTTCCATTCTTTTTTCCATCGTTTTAATTTCTTCTTCACGCTGTCTTTGGAGTTCCTCTTCCTCTCGCTGCATCTCTTCTTCCCTGGTTTTCAGGATCTTCTCCACTTCCCTCTGGATCGCAGCTTCTGCCTCTCGGAGCGTCTCATTGGTGTAGCAGCTGCCTCCATTTTCCTCCACCATGGTTTCAATCTTCTTCATCAAATCAATAACTTGACAATGTTTCTTTTGTTTATCAAAGTTATTGAACACATGATATCTTCCTCCACAGTCGGCGATCAGTTTTTTAAAGGACTCATCGCCTTTTTCGATGTATTCCTCAACACACTGCTCCTCGTGCTCCAGTAAATCTCCACTTGTGAAAAGAATGATGGTGAACTTTTCAGCATTTTTCCCAAAGACTGTCTTGATGAGTTGTAACGTCTCCTTTTCTTCTTCTGTAAATCTACCAATGCGTAACACCAGCAGGAAGACATGTGGTCCAGGAGCCAGGAGACTGATGCATTTCACCATCTCCTCATTCACCTCTTCGTGGGACAACGTTGTGTCGAACAGACCAGGAGTGTCGACCACCACGACAGGACGAGCGTCCACTTCACTCTCTGCTTTCTGACAACATTTGGTGACTGACTTCTGGCTCGATTCAGCTCTGAACTCCTTTCTTCCTAGAATGGTGTTTCCTGAGGAGCTCTTTCCGCTGCCAGTCTTTCCTATCAGAACAATCCTGAGACACTCTGGGCTCTGCTTCTCTTCATCACCTGGGAAATAAGAAAGACACTTTAAAGTTACATTAAATGGGGAAAGCTACGACAGCATTGGCTCAAGAGCCTGGTATAGAACATGGTTAATGACACTGAGTGGTTCATTAAAGAAAAATACTTACACCTGGATGTGGTCTTTGTTTTCTGGTTGTCCAGTTCAGCCTGTAATGTGGTGTTTTTCTCTTTTTCTCCATTTCTAAATGTTTCTGTTGTATAGCAGCTTTGTCTTCCTTTAAATGGCCTCATCTTTTCCACATAATCCATCAGCTCTGGGATCTGCTGCTGGTCCTTGATGTTGAGAACAAAACATCTTCCTCCACAGCTCTGACTGAGCTCCTGGATCTCTTTGGTTTCCTTTAAAAAGTCAACAACAGCTGGAGCTTTAGGATCTGAGTCCACAGTGAACAGAATCATGGTGAAGTCATTGACTGGAGAGCTGAAAGAGTTCTTGATGGTCTCTAACTCTCCCTTGTCTTCATCAGTGAGGGGACCCACAGGTAGGACCAGGATGAAGACATGGACGCCCTCAGGGTCACAGAGGGAGATACACCTGAGGGATTCCTCCATCACTTCCTCCTGAGGTTTTCCACACAAGGCAGGCAGCTCCACCAGAGAAACCCGACGTCCACTCACCTCTCCCTGATGTTTAACACACTCTGATGAGTTGGAGACTGAATGAAGCTCTGTCTGACCTAAAATGGCCTTGACTGCTGAAGTCTTCCCTGGTCCTGTCCTCCCACACAGAACCAGGTTTAAAGATGGCTTCATGTGGTCAGAGAAGGTGAGGAAGGTTCCTTTGGTTTCACGCACAATCTTCTCAATCCTTCTCATCAACCGTCTTTGGTCATCTTTCAACATGCTGTAGTGTTTTCCTCCACATTCCTTCAGCAGCTGATTCACACAGAAGTTTTCAATCGCATGATGTGTCATGATGAGCATCGAGTGTTTAAAAGCATCTTCCCCAAACCAACTCAGAATGGACCTTAATATGTGTGCCTTCCTCTCTGTGAAGGTGGAGGGCTTCACCAGCAGCAGCAGAACATTCGGTCCAGGTGGACAAAGAGTCACACATTCCTTCAGCTCTTCTTTCACGGTTTTCAGGGACTGACTGAAGATGTTTGAGGTTTTAACTACCGTTAAAGACCTTCCTTTCCACTCCCCATATGTAACCACGCATTGGTTGAATGGAGAATGTTTTTTGAAATGATCCCCTCCACCAGTGATGAAGTTTAGAAGTTGTGTCTTTTTGTCTTCACTTTTCCCCAAAAGCACAATCCTGAGTGCAGATTCTGTAAAACATCAAAGTTTGAGAGAAAAACATTGTGGTAAATAATCTCTGCTGTGAACATAATAATGTCTTATTGTCTGAGTTAAAGTTGGACAATTCTTGATAACTGTCTACAGAGGAAACTCATCTCCTTACTCTATCTCTAAGAGCCCTACAGAGGAAACTCATCTCCTTACTCTATCTCTAAGGCTGAGCCCTACAGAGGAAACTCATCTCCTTACTCTATCTCTAAGAGCCCTACAGAGGAAACTCATCTCCTTACTCTATCTCTAAGGCTGAGCCCTACAGAGGAAACTCATCTCCTTACTCTATCTCTAAGGCTGAGCCCTACAGAGGAAACTCATCTCCTTACTCTATCTATAAGAGTCCTACAGAGGAAACTCATCTTCTTACTCTATCTATAAGAGCCCTACAGAGGAAACTCATCTCCTTACTCTATCTCTAAGGCTGAGCCCTACAGAGGAAACTCGTCTCCTTACTCTATCTCTAAGGCTGAGCCCTACAGAGGAAACTCATCTCCTTACTCTATCTCTAAGAGTCCTACAGAGGAAACTCATCTCCTTACTCTATCTCTAAGAGTCTTACAGAGGAAACTCATCTCCTTACTATATCTCTAAGAGTCCTACAGAGGAAACTCATCTCCTTACTCTATCTCTAAGAGTCCTACAGAGGAAACTCATCTCCTTACTCTATCTTTAAGAGTCCTACAGAGGAAACTCATCTCCTTACTATATCTCTAAGAGTCCTACAGAGGAAACTCATCTCCTTACTATATCTCTAAGAGTCCTACAGAGGAAACTCATCTCCTTACTCTATCTCTAATAGTCCTACAGAGGAAACTCATCTCCTTACTCTATCTCTAAGAGCCCTACAGAGGAAACTCATATCGGCCACTTGTTTCCGAGACCTCGTTCTTTGGGTCTTGACCCAGAGTTCGTCACCCTGGCTGCGCCTAGATATCCTGTCCATGAAGGTCACGAACAGGACCGGTGATGAAGGGCAGCCCTGGTGGAGGCCAACACCCACCGGGAACGTGTCTGACTTACTACCGAGGATACGGACACAGCTCCTACTGCAGTACAGAGACCAGATAGCCCGTGCCAACGGGTCCGGCACCCCATACTCCCGCAGCACCCCCCACAAAAACCCCAGAGGGACCCGGTCGAAAGCCTTCTCCAAGTCTACAAAGCACATGTAGACTGGTTGGGCGAACTCCCAGGACCCCTCCAGTAGTCTTGCAAGGGTAAAGAGCTGGTCCACTGTTCCACGACCGGGACGGAATCCGCACTGCTCGTCTTGAATCTGAGGTTCGACAAGCGGTCGGAGCCTCCTTTCAGCACCCTGGCATAAGCTTTCCCCGGAAGGCTGAGCAGTGTGATGCCACGATAGTTTGAGCACACTCTCCGGTCCCCATTTTTTAAAAGGGAACCACAACCCCGGTCTGCCAGTACATGGGCACTGTTCCCGACCCCCATACGATACTGAAGAGGCGTGTCAGCCAAGACAGCCCAACAATGTCCAGCGCTTTCAGCATCTCAGGACGGATCTCATCCACCCCTCGCCACCAAGAAGCTTTTTGACTACCTTAGCGGCCTTCGCCAGGGATATGGGTGTTAAACTTAATTCTGAGTGGTAATAAAAATGTCTTTTATAAGTCTTTATGCCGGTGCCATCACAGACTGCAGTCTGCTTCCTGTTGTTTCATCAGACGATCACCCAGTAAAGTAAATGCTGAATCAGCTCCACAGCCCACATGCTCACCTCTGTTCTCCTCTGTCAATCGCTTTGAGTCTTCAGACACTAAGGAGGAAACACTGAATTAGTAAAAACTCTTCAACTGAAAACATTTCAACTCGATTCATAATCAAAGTTACAGCTTTTTTTTTAACCTTTTTAAACTCAGTTGAGCCCCAGACATTTTTCTCAAAAATTGCAAATGACTTTGCATACCCATACTAAATACAGAATATCCCCTCAACCACAAGGGCTATTTGAATCATTTAAAAAAGGTATAATATACAGAAAACACTTGTGAGACTAGTTAAGAGGTTCATATAGCAGTATATGTGTTACTGGTTTATTGGTTGATGATAGAACACAGGAAAGAAGAAAAGGATGCATTTCCTCTTTTTAATTATGCACATCATTGATTTCTTTTCTACTATACATCAATATGTCTCTTAGCGTTCCTAGAAAATTTGCCTAAAACACCTATCCAGGTAAACCCAAAGTAAATTGCAAGCTGTACTTGAACCATTTGGAGTAAATGCATGGTCTACACTCTGAAGCTTTTTCCCCTCAATAGTCAGAATCACTTTAAGTGCTGCTGACACTGAGTTATATAAGTTTGAACACACTCAAGTTTAAGGTTTTTATTTCCGCCTGAACATTTCTTTGCAAATAGATGCCTGTAGATGACTATGAATGGGACTTATGAACTGGAAAACACAATGGGACCATAGCCTGAAGCCTTTTCTAATCCAAGTAAAACGCAGATATCAATCCCACAGAAAATGAATATTTTACACATGTTTTTCAAATGAACTGTCTAGGCGTTTTGCCATTTTGAGACTGCAAAGGAGCCAGAGTATTCATGATATATATACTAGAGACCTTAAAAAGGCTTATAATCTTGCAAACTTATAGAGGTACTATTCATATTTACTACAAGTTTTGCTGACAGAGAAAATGAAGTATAAATGCATTTTCGTGCTTATTCAATGCCAAACTGAGGATCTGTCAGCAGCAGTTTGCTCATCATGAAGCTTGTCCCTTCATCCCCACCCCCTCATGATCAGGCTCGTTCGTTAGAGCTGCAGAGCTGCTTCTCGCCTGGAATCCAGACGAGAGCAGCGGCTGCAGCAGGAGGCGTTCACAAGAAACTGAGATCGAGTCGGACAGTTTTCAGCTGCCTTCAAAGTAAACACAGTAAGTCACAGAAAAAATGACTTCCTGTTAGTTCCGATCTTTTGTCTACTCGTAGTTTATGATCACGTTTGGATTTATTCATATGTGTTTGTAAATATATATTAATGTAGAAATGTGTGTGTAGCAGCATCCTTTGTTCTTTTTATGTCTGCCTGTGAAATACATTACTACTGGTTTTGATGTGTGTTATATTAATAAGCTTTATTATTATCAACCACACAAGATATGTTTTTAGATTAAACCTGAGTCTAATAGTCAACAATCCAGCGTTAAGTATTACAACTACACATAAAATAAGAATTTTCTACAACACGTGGTGTTTGCTTTCAGATCTAAGAGCCAATCAGCTCTCTGATGCAGAAAATGCAGAAATATTGTTTCATATCTTCCAGCTGATATGAAATGGTGCAACACCAGTTTGTGGATATTTATGGATGTAATCACGTGTTTTGGACAAAATCTTTTACGAGATTGGATCATCTGAAACATTTTACGACGAAACAAGACCGTTGTTGTTGGAATGTTATCGATTTATGGATCAATATGAGGCGTCATCGGTGAGTTTTGATATTGTTTGTTTGTTTGTTGTTGTCTGACATTAACGTTAGCTGTAGCTGCTGTGGTGGTCCGATCTGGATATTGTTAGAATGGTTAGAATCCCAAGAACCGTAGCGTGCTAACGCATTACCACACTCGTAGTATCAAACTATAAATAGCGATCGTCTCAAGTGTACACTTGTACTGCACAGAACGCTAATTAACAGTACCTCTGCAAAGTTTGACTTTGATTAAGTGAAGTTAAATATTTGGATTAATTAATTTCGTGCACATTTCGTGAACCGTAGGTTTAGTTCCGCTGAGAACCAAAATGCCCTAACTTTCTTCCTGGACCTTGAACACCTCTGGTTCCACAACAGAGGGGCTCTGCTCAAGCAGATGCACCAAAACATACCAAGCAAGTATCGTTTCATCCATAAGTAAGTCATATTTCAGTTTTTTGGGCTGGAATGTGGTTGATAGCTTGCTGAGGCTTTGTCTCACAAGGGATTTGGCGGATTCTGTAGGTCGTAAGCTATCCATAAAGGTGCGCTAATCAGGTGTAGCATCAAGCTAGGGATATACAATTATATATTTTCATAATTTGGGGAACTCTCTTGAGCCACTTTCGAGTCCTGAAGTCATATTTATGGTTTATGTTAATATGTATGGTTGAATTGTGTTATAAACATGTAAAATTGACTTATATGCTCTTGTAAGGACAGGCTTTGCAGGGTTTTTTGGTATCTGACTTCAGTGACTCTAGTATCCATTCATGGGAGTACGAGGACTCTCCCTCAGGTTTCTTCCCTTTTTTCCTTGTGAAATGGTTTTTACTATCTTTATTTGGGGGAGTTTTTCCTGATTCGATGTCACATCGCAGCATTAAAATACATTGCAAACATTAAAATACATAAAATGGGACACTGTAATTAGATGTTAATAAACAGCAGAACAATTTAACTTACTCTCAGGTGGCAGGAATTCATAGCTGCTTCTCCGCTTCACAAGCTGCAGATCATCTGGCACTGTAAGAAAATAGAACATTGATTAAATGTTCAATAAAAAGGTGTTTGTCGTAGTTTAATGTAGGGCTGCAACTAACGATTATTTTAATAATCGATTAATCGGTTAATTGTTTTTTCGATTAATCGATGAATCGGATAAGAAAATGTTTTTATCAAAAAAGCGTTCATTTCCAACCCTTTATTCAAAAACAGAAGTGACAGTGCAAAACATCTTCAGAAAGTGCACAAACTGGTTGCTCCTTGAACATCCCTGAGCTGTTCATTAAAACAACAAAACGGACTAACACTAAAAACATACACATGTATGCTTTACATCTGCCAAATGTGAGCCCTTTTTACTGTAATTGATCCCTCCAGAGGCTGCATTTACATACCCTGCTTTATCAATATGTATGAAATACTGGACAGAGGGAAGCTGTACTGCTACATATAGAGCGTCCTCTTCCTTAAACTCGTTCATTCTGGGTCTCTTATGACCACGACGTCACGTTGTTGGCTAAGCCCAACTACGTGATTTGCTTCATTCTACTTAAAAAAAAAAAAAACCTGCAGCCAGATCCTCCGGTGAGCCGGTTTAACGTTAACGAGTGACAGCGTGAACTGAACCAGACCGGGGGGTGACGGCATGTTTCACCACGTTACGTTTTTTTACAAGCAAGACTGAACTGTAACGGAACATAACGGAACTTTAACGACAATACACAACCCAAACACATTAGCTAACGCGATAGCAAGCTGACTAGCTTCATTAAAAACAAGTTTGAGGAACATGAAGACGCTGATTGGCCAAGACTCGACTTGTCAAAGATCTTCTATTTTTGAGAGGATCACAACTTCAGCTTTTCTCGTGTCTCACTCCAATCTCAGAAACGCTGGCCGGCCAGTTGCTCTGCTCCGCTCTTTTTTTTTTCCTCTGCGACTTATTGCCCGGCGAAATAATCGCGCGACACAACGAATCGATAATGAAATTCGTTGCCAACACTTTTGATAATCGATTTTTATCGATTTTATCGATTTGTTGTTGCAGCCCTAGTTTAATGTCATGTTGTAAGGAATCACTTTTTTATTTATTAGTCTTCTGATATTATATTATGAATGAACTTTGAGCTCAAGCTACTGTAGTGTTTTTTAAGCTTAGTTTGTCACATTTAGACTTTGCACAGTGTAAAAAAATTAATTGTTTATGTGTACATTACAATAAATGAAATGATAATTAATAAGGGTTATTATTATGAAGGATTTGTAATTGTATGCATATGAAGGTCACTGTTTTTACTGTAGAAAGATGAATGTGTGAATGGACATGCTGCATGGACTGCCGCTTAAGGAAGTGTAGTTCTCTTGTTCGCCTGAGGTGGCGGAGCTGAACATTGACTTTTGAGATGATATAATCTACCCTTTTCTAGAGAAGAAGAATAGCTCCACCCCTGAAGCTACAGGCCAATGAACGAGTTAAAGACACTCAAAGGTGTCTGGGATAAACTAACAGCGAGACTGGCAGGGTCTTCTCTTGGGACCACAGAGGCGGCAGGTAACTGGGAAACAGACTGTGAATCTGTGAGCAAGAGAGGGCCTCAATCGAGAATGCATAAGCTGTTTTTGTGATCAACCTTTTAATAAATACTTGTTATTTATAACTCATCGCATCCTGGACCTTTGCTTCCCATGACCACCCGGGATTTTAAGAATACTCTTCACTACTGAAGCTAAATAACAGCTTGAATGTGTGATCCATCTCAGTGAACAAGTCCAAAGGTATGTCACTATAGAAACAATGGTTGTCCAGACTAATAAAGTCTGACTGAACTCACCTGCTGCTGCATCCGCCATGTCGTCACTCTGCTGGAAACGTCAAACACCAAATCAACTGGAAACCAGCGGCTGAGTTTGAGAACCTAAAGAGAGGCGAGCATGACATGTTCTGAATGGAGCCTCCGTCGTTTACCTGCTAACTCGCTCTCCTCCTGTTGATTGTTTTTTTACAATGAAAGCAAATAGAAAACATAAATTATGTCCTACAAAACAAGTGAGATTTGTGTTTTATTGGAAGTCTTCAGACTTTAAGGACTAAGTGGTTGGTTTGACAGATGTTCTTCAGGTTCAGAGACGCTTCCCAGAGCTTTCTATGGAACCAGATGGGACTCCTGCTCAGCGATGAGATGATGCTCGGATCGGGTTGACCATCCTTTCATTACTGGTCTGCTGCGTTTTGAACAACTCAAAATAATCTTAATTTAACAGTAATTTAACAGATTATGTTTGGTTTTGAACGGGTTCAAAAGAAACGTTCCTCAATTTAACCAAAAGTCCATCATAGGGTATTTAGAGTCTGTTCTTTGTGTCTGAGAGGACGAAGCGTAAAGAAAACGCCATAATTCAGTTTTCTTTTGCAACCCTCAGACCAGAACATAGAAGAAAGACATGAGTAAACCTTCTGCTTCCTTTATTAATTTGAATTCAGCCAACAGTCTGCAATCCATTTAATGCAAACTGTTATTGGCTAGAATGTGTCAGGATCTGGTATAAAGGTGGACCTAAACGCCAAAGCTACAGTTCAAAGTAAATTTATTATAAAACAAAACAAAACAAAACTCAGGTCAGTTCTTCAAAAACAGGTCGAGGAACGAAGAGACAAAACAGGAAAGCAAAAACCTGGAACAAAAACAGGCAGCGGAACGAACAGACAACAAACAGGTATTTTAACAGGACCGCTAACGGGACCGCCAACGGGACCGCCAACGGGACCGCTAACGGGACCGCCAACGGGACCGCCAACGGGACCGCTAACGGGACCGCCAACGGGACCGCTAACGGGACCGCCAACGGGACCGCCAACGGGACCGCTAACGGGACCGCTAACGGGACCGCCAACGGGACAATCTGACGAGGGGACAGGAGACAAACAGGGTTTAAATACAAGGGGAAGGTAATGAGGCACCGGTGGAAAACAATGAGGGCAGCACAGGTGAAGGGAATACACAACCAGGGACAATGCAGCCAGACAATCACAGGGACAGGAAGTGTAGGGAACAGAGAGGACACACAAGACAGGAACTTCACAATAAAACAGGAAACAAGACAAACCAACATCATGACGGAAAGACAGAATTGATAGAAGTCTGGCAGTTAAATAATATTAATGTGGCCCACTAATGCAATCTGGATAAGTGGCAGAAAATGTATGTTTACATAGATAATAAAAAGCCTTTAGCTGCAATCTGAATAGACATATACAACATGTATTTTTGTCAAATAGACACAAGACAAGTGTCACATTTTCATTTGTTATAAGTTCAATAGAATTAAACATAATTTTTAGTGTTCTCGAAGTCTCAGAGCAGAAAAGTCTTTTGGGTATGATCTATCGTAGCTTGTACTGGTTCGTAGCAGAAGTCACAGAGTTGATAAAAAGTTATTGTGTTAACAACAGCACTAAAACTTTGTCATGTCATTTTTATAGCTGTTGTAATATTTATCAAACAGATGATCTAACTTCTTCATTCACCTTTAGACCAGAGGTGTCAAAGGTATTCACATTCATTACTCAAGTAGAAGTATAGATACTAGGGTTTAAAAATACTTCTGTAAAAGTTGAAGTATCAACTCAAGCTTTTTACTTAAGTAAAAGTGTAAAAGTACTGGTTTCCAAACTACTTTAAAGTATAAAAGTAAAGTAAGGGGATTTTTTTCTGCATTAAGGACAAACTCTTAAGCCACGTCTCTACCCCACCTCCCCCAAAACAATCATTTTTCTAAAAGCTATAATGACTATAATGTTTTAAAATGTTATGTTGAAAAATGTGGGATGCACTAGGCTACCCGTTTCAGCTGCATATATGCCCATTGAAAATGATCACATTTTATTACAATGCAAATACATTAACCTCTTAGCTTTCCAGTAAAACTTGACGAAACACACCTATCCAGGTAAACCCAAAGTAAACAGGAAGCTGTACTTGAACTATTAGAGTAAATGCATGGTCTTGGTCTCTTTTGAAAGGTAACAATCTGAAGCTTTTTCCCCTCAATAGTCAGAATCACTTTAAGTGCTGCTGACACTGAGTTATACGAGTTTGAACATACTAAAGGATAAGGTTTTCATTTCCGCCTGAACATTTCTTTGTAAATAGATGCCTGTAGATGACTATAAATGGGACTTATGGACTGGAACACACAATGGGACCATAGCATGAAGCCTTTTCTAGTCAAAGTAAAAAGCAGATACTTCTAGATATTTCTACTTAAGTAAAGTAACGAAGTATTTGTACTTCGTTACTTGACACCTCTGCTTTAAACTGAACTCAAGACTCGTCTAAATCTTGTGTGCATTGTTAGAATAATAAAAGGCATAAATACATTTGTCATTATCAATATTAATTAGAGTAGAAAACAAAATTCCCCATAATTACAAAACAACATATTTAAAATATAATGTCCGTGTCATCACTCACCTGAGGTAGCTGTTGCTGTTGCTGCAGGTTGACGCTCTTCCATCATTTAAAAGTAGATTCCAAGAAAGAAAATGTTCTTTTCCGCTCCGTTGAGGTGGTTACTATGGCAACAAAGAGTGACGCTGTTCCAGCGAATCACCTGAACCGTCATCAGACACCTGAATGTTAAGAACAATCAGATGTTACTCATCGATCTGAGAATGTTGACTTCTTTACAAAACTTTTGTTAGTTTTAATTTATTCTCCGGTGGTTTCTGCATTTGTTAGTTTGAATCTAGTTTCTACTCACCAGGTGAGATCCTCGTTGCTTCTTTACAAACTGCAGACTGAAGACAGACTCACTCAGTCAACCTTTGTCTCCTAGTGGGCTGAACAGCTGAGTTAATGTTTAATGTTTGAATAATTTCAAAAGGTATAATATACACAACACACTTGTGAGACTAGTTAAGAGGTTCATATGGCAGGATGTATTTTCTCTCTTTAAATATGCATATTATTGCTTTTTACTACTATAAAATAGCATATGTGTTAACAGCATCTCTGCAAAGTTTTACTTTGACAAAGTGAAGTAAAATATTTGCAGTAATTAATTTATTGCACATTTCGTGTACCGTAGGTTTAGGTCCCATGGAAGCAAAAATGCCCTAACTTTCTTCCTGTACCTTGAACGCCTCTGGTTCAGGAGAGTGGGAGTCTGGAGTCGGCCAGAGGGGCGACAGGAGGGTTGGGGGTCGCTGCGGCTCGAGGAGAGTTGAGGAGAGCTGAGCCCACGGACCGGCCTCACCGAGGTGAAGCAGAGGGATGAGGTCTGGACGCTGCTTGAGGAGTTTTACTCTCAGACGCTCAGACTGTTAGTCACTCAGCGTGGGCAGTGTGGTCCGAGCTCTAATGGAGGATGGACACGTGATGATGAAGGTGCAGCTGACCCAACATGAAACAGATTGATAGCAGTTTATTATGTTAGATCTTAGAGGGTT
>NC_136596.1:1156257-1243757 GCF_910589615.1 Taurulus bubalis | reverse complement strand
CTACTATACACATCCAGTACTAATATACACATCCAGTACTAATATACACATCCAGTACTACTATACACATCCAGTACTAATATACACATCCAGTACTACTATACACATCCAGTACTAATATACACATCCAGTACTAATATACACATCCAGTACTACTATACACATCCAGTACTAATATACACATCCAGTACTACTATACACATCCAGTACTACTATACACATCCAGTACTAATATACACATCCAGTACTAATATACACATCCAGTACTACTATACACATCCAGTACTAATATACACATCCAGTACTACTATACACATCCAGTACTAATATACACATCGAGTACTAATATACACATCTAGTACTACTATACACACCTAGTACTAATATACACACCTAGTACTACTATACACATCCAGTACTACTATACACATCCAGTACTACTATTATTACTAGTATTAGTAGTACTAGTACTCGTACTGCAGTACCCTGTGGTAGTAGTAGTATTAGTAGTACTAGTACCTGCTCCTTGTGCTCTGCAGACTTCATGTGTACTAGTACTTGTACTGCAGTACTCTGTGGTAGTAGTAGTATTAGTAGTACTAGTACCTGCTCCTTGTGCTCTGCAGACTTCATGTGTACTAGTACTTGTACTGCAGTACTCTGTGGTAGTAGTAGTATTAGTAGTACTAGTACCTGCTCCTTGTGCTCTGCAGACTTCATGTGTACTAGTACTTGTACTGCAGTACTCTGTGGTAGTAGTAGTATTAGTAGTACTAGTACCTGCTCCTTGTGCTCTGCAGACTTCATGTGTACTAGTACTTGTACTGCAGTACTCTGTGGTAGTAGTAGTATTAGTAGTACTAGTACCTGCTCCTTGTGCTCTGCAGACTTCATGTGTACTAGTACTTGTACTGCAGTACTCTGTGGTAGTAGTAGTATTAGTAGTACTAGTACCTGCTCCTTGTGCTCTGCAGACTTCATGTGTACTAGTACTCGTACTGCAGTACTCTGTGGTAGTAGTAGTATTAGTAGTACTAGTACCTGCTCCTTGTGCTCTGCAGACTTCATGTGTACTAGTACTTGTACTGCAGTACTCTGTGGTAGTAGTAGTATTAGTAGTACTAGTACCTGCTCCTTGTGCTCTGCAGACTTCATGTGTACTAGTACTCGTACTGCAGTACTCTGTGGTAGTAGTAGTATTAGTAGTACTAGTACCTGCTCCTTGTGCTCTGCAGACTTCATGTGTACTAGTACTTGTACTGCAGTACTCTGTGGTAGTAGTAGTATTAGTAGTACTAGTACCTGCTCCTTGTGCTCTGCAGACTTCATGTGTACTAGTACTTGTACTGCAGTACTCTGTGGTAGTAGTAGTATTAGTAGTACTAGTACCTGCTCCTTGTGCTCTGCAGACTTCATGTGTACTAGTACTCGTACTGCAGTACTCTGTGGTAGTAGTAGTATTAGTAGTACTAGTACCTGCTCCTTGTGCTCTGCAGACTTCATGTGTACTAGTACTCGTACTGCAGTACTCTGTGGTAGTAGTAGTATTAGTAGTACTAGTACCTGCTCCTTGTGCTCTGCAGACTTCATGTGTACTAGTACTTGTACTGCAGTACTCTGTGGTAGTAGTAGTATTAGTAGTACTAGTACCTGCTCCTTGTGCTCTGCAGACTTCATGTGTACTAGTACTCGTACTGCAGTACCCTGTGGTAGTAGTAGTATTAGTAGTACTAGTACCTGCTCCTTGTGCTCTGCAGACTTCATGTGTACTAGTACTCGTACTGCAGTACTCTGTGGTAGTAGTAGTATTAGTAGTACTAGTACCTGCTCCTTGTGCTCTGCAGACTTCATGTGTACTAGTACTCGTACTGCAGTACCCTGTGGTAGTAGTAGTATTAGTAGTACTAGTACCTGCTCCTTGTGCTCTGCAGACTTCATGTGTACTAGTACTTGTACTGCAGTACTCTGTGGTAGTAGTAGTATTAGTAGTACTAGTACCTGCTCCTTGTGCTCTGCAGACTTCATGTGTACTAGTACTTGTACTGCAGTACTCTGTGGTAGTAGTAGTATTAGTAGTACTAGTACCTGCTCCTTGTGCTCTGCAGACTTCATGTGTACTAGTACTCGTACTGCAGTACTCTGTGGTAGTAGTAGTATTAGTAGTACTAGTACCTGCTCCTTGTGCTCTGCAGACTTCATGTGTACTAGTACTCGTACTGCAGTACTCTGTGGTAGTAGTAGTATTAGTAGTACTAGTACCTGCTCCTTGTGCTCTGCAGACTTCATGTGTACTAGTACTTGTACTGCAGTACTCTGTGGTAGTAGTAGTATTAGTAGTACTAGTACCTGCTCCTTGTGCTCTGCAGACTTCATGTGTACTAGTACTCGTACTGCAGTACCCTGTGGTAGTAGTAGTATTAGTAGTACTAGTACCTGCTCCTTGTGCTCTGCAGACTTCATGTGTACTAGTACTCGTACTGCAGTACTCTGTGGTAGTAGTAGTATTAGTAGTACTAGTACCTGCTCCTTGTGCTCTGCAGACTTCATGTGTACTAGTACTCGTACTGCAGTACTCTGTGGTAGTAGTAGTATTAGTAGTACTAGTACCTGCTCCTTGTGCTCTGCAGACTTCATGTGTACTAGTACTCGTACTGCAGTACTCTGTGGTAGTAGTAGTATTAGTAGTACTAGTACCTGCTCCTTGTGCTCTGCAGACTTCATGTGTACTAGTACTCGTACTGCAGTACCCTGTGGTAGTAGTAGTATTAGTAGTACTAGTACCTGCTCCTTGTGCTCTGCAGACTTCATGTGTACTAGTACTTGTACTGCAGTACTCTGTGGTAGTAGTAGTATTAGTAGTACTAGTACCTGCTCCTTGTGCTCTGCAGACTTCATGTGTACTAGTACTTGTACTGCAGTACTCTGTGGTAGTAGTAGTATTAGTAGTACTAGTACCTGCTCCTTGTGCTCTGCAGACTTCATGTGTACTAGTACTCGTACTGCAGTACTCTGTGGTAGTAGTAGTATTAGTAGTACTAGTACCTGCTCCTTGTGCTCTGCAGACTTCATGTGTACTAGTACTCGTACTGCAGTACTCTGTGGTAGTAGTAGTATTAGTAGTACTAGTACCTGCTCCTTGTGCTCTGCAGACTTCATGTGTACTAGTACTTGTACTGCAGTACTCTGTGGTAGTAGTAGTATTAGTAGTACTAGTACCTGCTCCTTGTGCTCTGCAGACTTCATGTGTACTAGTACTCGTACTGCAGTACCCTGTGGTAGTAGTAGTATTAGTAGTACTAGTACCTGCTCCTTGTGCTCTGCAGACTTCATGTGTACTAGTACTCGTACTGCAGTACTCTGTGGTAGTAGTAGTATTAGTAGTACTAGTACCTGCTCCTTGTGCTCTGCAGACTTCATGTGTACTAGTACTTGTACTGCAGTACTCTGTGGTAGTAGTAGTATTAGTAGTACTAGTACCTGCTCCTTGTGCTCTGCAGACTTCATGTGTACTAGTACTCGTACTGCAGTACTCTGTGGTAGTAGTAGTATTAGTAGTACTAGTACCTGCTCCTTGTGCTCTGCAGACTTCATGTGTACTAGTACTTGTACTGCAGTACTCTGTGGTAGTAGTAGTATTAGTAGTACTAGTACCTGCTCCTTGTGCTCTGCAGACTTCATGTGCTCCACAAACTTTCGGGGCGTCCTGAAGTGACGCTTGCAAACCGGACAGAAGGGACGACACAGCTGCTTACACACCTGGAGACACACACCACACTTCCTGTCACCCCTTCTCAATAAAGGCCTTTACAGGGAGCATTAAAGGAGCCTCTGACCAATCAAAACCTGCGGTGTCTGTGATGTCATCAGTCGTTTCCCACCTTGTGCCGTTTAGTCCGTCGATGGACGATGATGTCATCGCTGAAGTGAGTCTGACAGGTGTCACACCAGCCATCAGGCCGACGCCCCCTGGTGGACGAAGGAGGACCAATCAGGACGAGTGCACAGTGTGTGTGTGTGTGTGTGTGAGTGAGTGTGTGTGTACCTGTCCTGCAGTGTGAGTGTGTGTGTGTGTACCTGTCCTGCAGTGTGAGTGTGCGTGTGTGTGTGAGTGTGTGTGTACCTGTCCTGCAGTGTGAGTGTGTGAGAGTGTGTGTGTGTGTGTACCTGTCGTGCAGTGTGTGTGTGTGTGTGTGTGTGTACCTGTCCTGCAGTATGTGTGCGAGTGTGTGTGTACCTGTCCTGCAGTGTGAGTGTGTGAGAGTATGTGTGTGTGTAGCTGTCGTGCAGTGTGAGTGTGTGTGTGTGTGTGTGTGTGTACCTGTCCGGCAGTGTGTGTGTACCTGTCCTGCAGTGTGTGTACCTGTCCTGCAGTGTGTGTGTACCTGTCCTGCAGTGTGTGTGTACCTGTCCTGCAGTGTGTGTGTGTGTGTGTGTACCTGTCCTGCAGTGTGTGTGTACCTGCCCTGCAGTGTGTGTGTGTTGAGGCAGATGGAGTGTGTCATCTCCTTCAGTTTCCTCAGGTGTTCTGATCCGGTCATGTGTTCCTGAAACACCTGGAAGAACGAACACACACACACACACACACACACACACACACACACACAATTGAGTAATGTAGTACTGCAGTAGTAGTGTGTACTACACTACTGTAGTACTACATTACTACTGCAGTACTGAGGTGTGTCTCACCTGCAGAGACAGACAGGTGAGCTGACAGACGTGACAGTGGAGTCCACCTGTCTGTCTGAACTCTCTGCTCTCACTGCTCTGCTGGATGGTGACCTTCAGTGACCTCACAGTCTGCACACACACACACACACACACACACACACACACACACACACACACACACACAGGGGAAGTATAACACTGAATCCATGAGTGATGTCATGACCTCAAATGATGATGTCACAGTGATGTCATCACCTCAGCTACTCTGATGTCATCACTGGGTTCTGCTGCCTGCTGGTCGGGCCGCAGTCTGGACCCGAGAGCATCTGAGACACACACACACACACACACAATAAAATGAAAAATAAAATAATATATATATATATATATATATATATTCATATATATACAAAACTCCCCCACACACCTGCTGGTTGACCACATGACCTCGGGGCTCTCTCTCTATTGGTCAGAGCTGCAGCCTCTTCAGTTCTGAGGAAACATCATAATATTATTATATATATATTATAATATATTATATATATTAATATCATGAATATGAACAGCGACATCAGACCGACCCGTCCAGTCTCGCCTTCTTAGTCTCTCCTGGACCTCCATCTGGTCCCGGCTCTCCTCCTCCTTCTTCTTCTTCTTCTTCTGTGGTGGTGGAACCGTCGAGCTGCTGCCTCCTGTGTTCTGGGCCGACCGGGACTCGAACCCGCGTCCCGCCGCTCCCTGCCGCGGGTACGAAACACCTGAGGGGAGAACGGCCAATCATCTGATCGTTAACGTGGTCCAGATCGATAACCGGTAACCGTGGTAACCAGCCCTTACCTGTCGGCTCTCCGCTGCTGTTTGACCATGTTGACCTTTGACCTCTGTGACCTGCACTGATGGAGATACTGCAGCCATTACAAAATACAACATTGTCCACATAAATACATCATTACACACATACATACATCAGTATAGACATAAATACATCATTACACACATACATACATCAGTATAGACATAAATACATCATTACACATCATTATACACATAAATGCATTAAGTCATGTTAGTGTGAGCAAAGCTGAGGATTAGAGTTTAGTAAATCCAGACTTTATTAACCCTGAACTGGTTTATAACTGTTTCTAACTGGGTTCTAGCTGGTTTCTAACTGGGTTCTAGCTGGTTTCTTACTGGATTCTAACTGGATTCTAGCTGGTTTCTTACTGGGTTCTAACTGGATTCTAGCTGGGTTCTAGCTGGGTTATAACTGGGTTCTAGCTGGATTCTAACTGGGTTCCGAAGAGAACCGAAGGGTCGCGCTCGGTCCTCCGTGTGGAGCGGAACGTGACCCGGCCTCTGCAGTCTGATCATGTTGAGCATATTTAACACACCGCGCTGGGTTTGAACCGCAGACTAACTTTAAACTCGCTGATTCGTGACGTAAATCTCGCTCCGCGGAAAAGACACGAAGAGACGTCGTGTTTTATGTCCGCTGCTGTTTGAGAGATGAACATTTGTTACATTTAAGACGTTAACGTCATGTCAACGCTTTACTGGAGCTCAACTCACCGCTCACAAGAAGCTGCAGCTGGAGGAAGACACGTGACCACAACACAGCCTGCGCTGCTCAGCGCCCTCTGCCGGCCGGAGGCGGAACTGATATATATATATATATATATATATATATATATATATATATATATATATATATATATAGATATATCTATATCTAGATATACCTATATCTATATCTATATATAGATATAGATATATATCTACATATAGATATATCTATATCTATATGTAGATATATATATCTATATATAGATATAGATATATATATATCTATATCTAGATATATATATATATATATATATATATGTATATATATATATATATATATATATATATATATATATACAGTATATGTATGTTGTATGTTTTATATTAACACACTCAACAAAGATTGAGTCATATTTCTACATTATATTTCCGTCTATAGTCGTGTTCATTCTGTTAAACTTCTGCTCTTTGCATTTCTACTACTACAGATTATATGAATTAATGTATGTTTATTTAAAGCCCAGATAATGAATAACATTAAGACTTCTCTTCTTCTTCAGGTTCAAATAAACAACTCATGTTTACATGTTGTGTTTTATTGTTGTTTAATATCCATCCATCTTTAATGTAATTTACTCAACTTTATGATGAGTAAAGTACATTAAAGATGAGTAAAGTACATTAAAGGTGAGTAAACGTCACGTCGTGGCCAGGTGACATGTGGTCCATGAGACATGTGGTCCATGAGACATGTGGTCCATGAGACATGTGGTCCATAAGACATGTGGTCCATGAGACATGTGGTCCATGAGACTTGTGGTCCATGTGACATGTGGTCCATGAGACATGTGGTCCATGAGACATGTGGTCCATGAGACTTGTGGTCCATAAGACATGTGGTCCATGAGACTTGTGGTCCATGTGACATGTGGTCCATGAGACATGTGGTCCATGAGACATGTGGTCCATGAGACTTGTGGTCCATGAGACATGTGGTCCATGAGACATGTGGTCCATAAGACTTGTGGTCCATGAGACATGTGGTCCATGAGACATGTGGTCCATAAGACTTGTGGTCCATAAAACTTGTGGTCCATAAGACTTGTGGTCCATAAGACTTGTGGTCCATAAGACATGTGGTCCATAAGACTTGTGGTCCATAAGACTTGTGGTCCATAAGACATGTGGTCCATGTGACATGTGGTCCATAAGACATGTGGTCCATAAGACTTGTGGTCCATGAGACATGTGGTCCATGAGACATGTGGTCCATGTGACATGTGGTCCATAAGACATGTGGTCCATAAGACTTGTGGTCCATGAGACATGTGGTCCATGAGACATGTGGTCCATGAGACATGTGGTCCATAAGACATGTGGTCCATAAGACTTGTGGTCCATGAGACATGTGGTCCATGAGACATGTGGTCCATAAGACTTGTGGTCCATGAGACATGTGGTCCATGAGACTTGTGGTCCATGAGACATGTGGTCCAGGAGACATGTGGTCCATAAGACATGTGGTCCATAAGACTTGTGGTCCATAAGACTTGTGGTCCATGAGACATGTGGTCCATGAGACTTGTGGTCCATGAGACATGTGGTCCATAAGACATGTGGTCCATAAGACTTGTGGTCCATGAGACTTGTGGTCCATGAGACATGTGGTCCATAAGACATGTGGTCCATAAGACTTGTGGTCCATAAGACTTGTGGTCCATGAGACATGTGGTCCATGAGACATGTGGTCCATAAGACATGTGGTCCATAAGACTTGTGGTCCATGAGACTTGTGGTCCATGAGACTTGTGGTCCATGAGACATGTGGTCCATGAGACATGTGGTCCATAAGACTTGTGGTCCATGAGACTTGTGGTCCAGGAGACATGTGGTCCATAAGACATGTGGTCCATGAGACATGTGGTCCAGGAGACATGTGGTCCATGAGACATGTGGTCCATGAGACTTGTGGTCCATGAGACATGTGGTCCATGAGACATGTGGTCCATAAGACTTGTGGTCCATGAGACATGTGGTCCATGAGACATGTGGTCCATAAGACATGTGGTCCATAAGACTTGTGGTCCATGAGACATGTGGTCCATGAGACATGTGGTCCATAAGACTTGTGGTCCATGAGACATGTGGTCCATGAGACTTGTGGTCCATGAGACATGTGGTCCAGGAGACATGTGGTCCATAAGACATGTGGTCCATAAGACTTGTGGTCCA
The DNA here is from genome assembly GCF_910589615.1 of Taurulus bubalis. Taxonomy (NCBI): domain Eukaryota; kingdom Metazoa; phylum Chordata; class Actinopteri; order Perciformes; family Cottidae; genus Taurulus; species Taurulus bubalis. The sequence continues at coordinate 1,235,291 of NC_136596.1, read as the reverse complement.
TAAGACTTGTGGTCCATGAGACATGTGGTCCATGAGACTTGTGGTCCATGAGACATGTGGTCCATAAGACATGTGGTCCATGAGACTTGTGGTCCATGAGACATGTGGTCCATAAGACATGTGGTCCATAAGACTTGTGGTCCATGAGACTTGTGGTCCATGAGACATGTGGTCCATGAGACATGTGGTCCATAAGACATGTGGTCCATAAGACTTGTGGTCCATGAGACTTGTGGTCCATGAGACATGTGGTCCATGAGACTTGTGGTCCATGAGACATGTGGTCCATGAGACATGTGGTCCATGAGACATGTGGTCCATAAGACTTGTGGTCCATGAGACATGTGGTCCATGAGACTTGTGGTCCATGAGACATGTGGTCCATGAGACATGTGGTCCATGAGACTTGTGGTCCATGAGACATGTGGTCCAGGAGACATGTGGTCCAGGAGACATGTGGTCCAGGAGACATGTGGTCCAGGAGACATGTGGTCCATGAGACATGTGGTCCATGAGACATGTGGTCCATGAGACTTGTGGTCCATGAGACTTGTGGTCCATAAGACATGTGGTCCATAAGACATGTGGTCCATGAGACATGTGGTCCATGAGACTTGTGGTCCAGGAGACATGTGGTCCATGAGACATGTGGTCCATGAGACATGTGGTCCATGAGACATGTGGTCCAGGAGACATGTGGTCTAGGACTCTGGTATTTATGAGCCGGAGGCCGACACCTGGCAGCAGCTGCTGGTGCATGCTGGGACGTCGTTGGTTCTTGAGCAGTAATTACAGGAAACATTTGGTTTTGGTTTTCTCTTCTTCCACAAAAAGAAAACAGGAAGATGTTCACTGCGTGTTTGAGCTTGAATCCCTGGACGGTTCTGAGTTCAAAGGTTTTTAGTAAAAGTGTTTTTTTATCAGTTTAAAATGTGTATTAATGCAATACTCACCTTTAGCTGCTTGAGCCCCATTGGGGGTTGTTGTTGTTTATTGTTTGTTTATTTGTGCATTAGGTGTTCATGTTTCTGATGCTTTTAGAGAATGAATCAAACTATTGATTAACATTCATCTTCAAGATCAATAACTCAAACGCTCTGACAAAAAAGAATAGGATCTAGTATCTGCGGCATGATTGTAATACGTACAAATACCTGTCTGTCTACCTGTCTGTCTACCTAACTGTCTACCTACCTATTTACCTACCTGTCTGTCTACCTACCTACCTGCTTGTACACCTACCTGTTTACCTACCTGTTTACCTACCTGTCTACCTACCTACCTATTTACCTACCTACCTGTTTACCTGTCTGTCTACCTACCTGTCTGTTTACCTACCTGTCTGTACACCTACCTGTCTGTTTACCTACCTGTATACCTACCTGCCTGTACACCTACCTGTTTACCTACCTACCTACATGTTTACCTACCTGCCTGTACACCTACCTGTATACCTACCTGTTTACCTACCTGTCTGTACATCTACCTGTATACCTACCTGTCTACCTACCTGTCTACCTACCTGTCTGTCTACCTGTTTACCTACTACCTCTTTACCTACCTGTCTACCTACCTGTCTGTTTACCTTTCTACCTGTTTACCTACTACCTGTCTACCATTCTACCTGTCGGTCTACCTACCTACCTACCTGTCTACCATTCTACCTGTCTACCTACCTACTGTGGCTCAGTGGTGAACAGGGTCGTCCTTCAATCAGAGGATCGGCGGTTCGATCCCTAGCTCCGCTAGCCCATGTTGACGTGTCCTTGAGCAAGACGCTTAACCATCCATGTCTCCCGTCGCTGTTCTACGGTGTGTGAGTGTTAGATAATCTGATGCGGCTCCTTCATGGCAGCTCCTCTCATCAGTGTGTGAGTGTTAGATAATCTGATGCGGCTCCTTCATGGCAGCTCCTCTCATCAGTGTGTGAGTGATGTCATGTCGTGGTCGGAAGACTAGAAGCGCTATACAAGTACGGGCTATTAACATTTACCTACCTGCCTTCTCAAGATGAGCTTTAATCATGAACCAGACAATAATAATACATTAATAAGCAATCAGCAGGTTAACCATCTCGGCCACCATTTCTTCCTCCTGGAAGAAGAAGACGTTTCCTCTTTTGAGTCCCGCCCACAAAGCCTCTGATTGGCTCGTGAGTTTTCCACCTTAAAGAAACATGTTTTTTTAAATCACAGACTCATAGATGTTCAGATCAATGAGAGTCACGCTGTGACTTCAGGGTCAGAGATCAGGGTCTGTGTGCACACACACACACACACACACCTACCTTGTGGCTTCCCGCAGGTTCTTCATGAACATGCCGTGTTGGTGCATTCGGGCCGTCCCGCCCTGGATAACAGACCCAGATGTTTCCTTGAAGCGCTGCAGAGATCTGAAGCTTTACAGTCCTGCGCCCTGTGGAGTTTATGGATCTCTCTCCTGCAGCTCCACGGGGCGTCCCATGCTCTGCACATCTGGGTCAGGAGGCCCGCATGCCTGCAGCGAGGGGGGGTGAGACGGGGAGGGGTGAGACAGGCGTCTGCAGGTCTGCCGTCAGGACGGACACATAAATACCTCGACGTCCAGATGCTGCCTTCACTGTCACACCGTCTGCAAAGTGGAAGACGGCAACATGGTCCCACTGAGGCTGGTCGCCTTCAGCCGTGAGTATGGAGAGATGGATGGATGGATGGAGAGAGAGAGAGAGAGAGAGAGAGAGAGAGAGAGAGAGAGTGGGAGAGAGAGAGAGGGAGAGAGAGAGAGGGAGAGAGAGATTTATTGAATCCTCTCGGTTCAGACTCTGTGTGTAAACGGGTCATTTATGCCCTCGGCTCGTCTCTCAGGCTCAAAGCTGCAGACGGAGGAGTTTCAACGCTTTGTTTCAGAGCTAGAAGATGTTTCATGTTTCATGTTTCATGATGCCTTTTTACAGTAATGTAGTCCCGACGAAAAAAAAAATGGCTTATTGCACTATGTTTATTGTTTTGATTTTATTTGCATTATTTTATTATTTTATTGTTTTATTTATGTTTATTGCTATGCATCTTATGCAACGTGTTGGCCAGTAAAACTCTTCTTCTTCTAATTCAGAGGATGCTGAGATAGTTTTCCTGTAATATTTGACATTTATTTTCTGTTCTTTCTGCATGTTTGTTGACATTCATTCTGAATATCCAGACCCTCACAACATCAAACGCCTCTTTACCGTAATAACTCTGTTATAAATGTTTTTCATGAAGCTGTTGACCTGAAGTCACATGACTCGTGTTGTGCTTTCAGTGCTGGCTGCCGCTTCCTACTTCACTGCTGCTGGTACGTTTATCTTCATTTAACTGAGTCTTTATCAGCGTGTTTACAGCATGATGATGAGGATGATGATGATGATGATGATGATGACCTGTGTGTTTTGACAGAGGGAGAGATCATCTACTCCTGCGTCAATGAGACCGCTGTGATGTCCTGTGGTGAGAAAACACACTCGTCTCTGTGCTAAGCTAAGCTAAACCAGCTGCTGCATGGAAGGCTATTAAGACCAATAATAAAAATCACAATAAAACAAAGCATTGGCACGTTAGGAAGAAGTTTCAGTCAAAGAATGGAATGGAAATATTACTTATTTTATGGCAAAACATTGGCCGATTTGGGCATGCTGGGTATTGAAATGTTCAGCAGCTTACGCACTTGCAGTGTGACGTGGATTTAGAAATGTGGGCCGACCAGGAAGGCTTCAGGAGTCAGAAGAGTTCGCCAGCAAAAGAAAAAAAGACTCAGTTTTGTGACTTTACAGGTCCTAATAGGGTTTATAAGGACTTTGTAAGGGGTACTTATGAACGTTTTAGTGAAGCGTTTTAGTGAAGCGTTACGATCGCCGCGGCAAGTTACGGCGTTTACGTAATTAGTTAAACTTAACCATTGATCTCTTCTCACAAGGGTTACAGTATTGTAGCAATGTAAATGAAGTTAAGCAACCCTTTGGTTGGGGAGATGAAACGTTTAGGAATAGAAGAGCAGGCGCGGGGGGCTTGGTGCTTAGAAGGTTAAACTTCCTGTCTCGTAAATAAAGACCCTCCCAGTGGACGCGTTGACCTTTGAACCCGGAGGCTTCCTCTCTCCTCTCCTGCAGGCGTGGACGCCAAGATCAAGCTGGAGCACATCCTGTACAAGGTGGGCGTGGGCACGCGGTGCGGCGAGGGGAAGCGTTACCCGGACGACGGGCCCGACACCTTCTGCTCCTTCCCTTGGGCCGAGATGGTGGTGGAGGACCTGTAAGAGAAGTCTCCTTATTGTTAGCATTTATTACCTTATTGTTCAATTACATTGTTCAATTACGTTGTTGTTACCGGACGGAAACGATGGGGTTTACCTTCAGTGGCGCGATATTCAGATGAGGAACAGAAGAATATGTAAATAAAAGAGGGATATCAAACTAAAATAACAGTTATATCAATAAATCAATTAGACGAAAACAGAATCTTTATATATAAATATATTTTAGCAGGCTTCACTGAACACCATTTCCCATAAGCCTTAGAGTCCATGAGCAATTATAAGGGTTGCACATAAGGAGGCAACCTCCGGTTCATTAAAGAGTCTTAAAGCTGCATTCTCTCTCCTGACCACCTGGGGGCGACTCCTCTGGTTGTATAGAAGTATATGATTGGTTTATGTATAAATACAAATAAAAGCTGACCACGTGGTCCCGGTTCTCTAGATGTGGGAACAAGAGGTCCTGTGAGGTCCCCGTCACTGAGCTGGTCTTCGGTGAATACCCCTGTAAGGAGCAGACCAGGTACCTGGAGGTGTCCTACAGCTGCGCCACACCACCTCCACCTACCCCTCCACCTCCACCTCCACCTCCACCCAAACCTGACTGTACGTACACTGTGTATTCAGACTTCTATTCTCTCATTCACATGGTATATAACACCAGGTCTTAACCCTCAAACAGCAGGTCTTGGGTGGTCAGGTTTAAGGTTCAGATGGTCTGGTTCAGGTCTCGCGTGTCCTGGTTCAGGTCTCTTGTGTCCTGGTTCAGGTCTCACGTGTCCTGGTTCAGGTCTCGCGTGTCCTGGTTCAGGTCTCACGTGTCCTGGTTCAGGTCTCGCGTGTCCTGGTTCAGGTCTCACGTGTCCTGGTTCAGGTCTCACGTGTCCTGGTTCAGGTCTCGTGTGTCCTGGTTCAGGTCTCGTGTGTCCTGGTTCAGGTCTCTTGTGTCCTGGTTCAGGTCTCTTGTGTCCTGGTTCAGGTCTCGTGTGTCCTGGTTCAGGTCTCACGTGTCCTGGTTCAGGTCTCTTGTGTCCTGGTTCAGGTCTCACGTGTCCTGGTTCAGGTCTCTTGTGTCCTGGTTCAGGTCTCACGTGTCCTGGTTCAGGTCTCGTGTGTCCTGGTTCAGGTCTCTTGTGTCCTGGTTCAGGTCTCTTGTGTCCTGGTTCAGGTCTCACGTGTCCTGGTTCAGGTCTCGTGTGTCCTGGTTCAGGTCTCGTGTGTCCTGGTTCAGGTCTCGTGTGTCCTGGTTCAGGTCTCTTGTGTCCTGGTTCAGGTCTCTTGTGTCCTGGTTCAGGTCTCGTGTGTCCTGGTTCAGGTCTCTTGTGTCCTGGTTCAGGTCTCTTGTGTCCTGGTTCAGGTCTCTTGTGTCCTGGTTCAGGTCTCACGTGTCCTGGTTCAGGTCTCGTGTGTCCTGGTTCAGGTCTCGTGTGTCCTGGTTCAGGTCTCGTGTGTCCTGGTTCAGGTCTCGTGTGTCCTGGTTCAGGTCTCACGTGTCCTGGTTCAGGTCTCACGTGTCCTGGTTCAGGTCTCGTGTGTCCTGGTTCAGGTCTCACGTGTCCTGGTTCAGGTCTCACGTGTCCCGGTTCAGGTCTCACGTGTCCCGGTTCAGGTCTCTTGTGTCCTGGTTCAGGTCTCACGTGTCCTGGTTCAGGTCTCGTGTGTCCTGGTTCAGGTCTCTTGTGTCCTGGTTCAGGTCTCTTGTGTCCTGGTTCAGGTCTCGTGTGTCCTGGTTCAGGTCTCACGTGTCCTGGTTCAGGTCTCGTGTGTCCTGGTTCAGGTCTCGTGTGTCCTGGTTCAGGTCTCGTGTGTCCTGGTTCAGGTCTCACGTGTCCTGGTTCAGGTCTCGTGTGGTTTAGTTAAGGTCTCAGATGATCTGTTTTCTTTTCATCAGAACATAAAACTTCTCTGTTGCATTTTATTAAGCAAAACTTTAAAACATATTTATTATTATTATGCATTGTACTGTTCTTTAATAATATTATTACAATATTTAAAAATAATATTATTATGCATTAATATATATTGCACTGCTCTTTAATATTATTATTCTGCTTATTATTATATGTATTATTATTATGTATTAACATATATATCACTGCTCTTTAATATTATTATTATTATGTATATTATTATATTTATTATTATTATGCATTAATATATCACTGCTCTTTAATATTATTATTCTGCTTATTATTATATGTATTATTATTATGTATTAACATATATATCACTGCTCTTTAATATTATTATTATTATGTATATTATTATATTTATTATTATTATGCATTAATATATCACTGCTCTTTAATATTATTATTATTATGATCATGTATAAATATATTGCACTGCTCTTTAATATTTAAACTCTCTAACCCAGGGGTGTCAAACTCATGTTAGTGAAGGGGCCGCATGCTGCCCAATTTGATCTCAAGTGGGCCGGACCAGTAAAATCACAGCATACAGACGCATACATAATGACAATATTTCTCTATGTTTAAATCATTGGTGAAGGTTTTTGGATGATAAACCCTATTTTAAGGTATTTTTACAATAAACTAGAAACATAAAGACCAACAATTCAGACATCAGCCCACTGTTTACCTGCCTGGGCTCTCCTCTGCAGATTCCCTCGCAGTGGAGCAATATTTATAGTAATGTCAGTGGTCTAATGAATTCTGACTCTGGGTCAATGTATAGCGTGCCCTAGGGCTGGGCGGTTTGCCAAAAATTCATATCACGGTATTTTGTAAGATTCTGGCGGTTTCGCGGTATATCACGGCATTTTTTTTCCAAATAAACACATTAATTTATTGACGTCGAAAAGGACCGTCACCGCCATCTTATTCACCACTCGCTCGCTACTGGCCAGCAGCTGTTTTGATTGGTACATAGGGTGCTAACCTGGAGGGATTTAGGACCCAGGGGAATACCTTGATACTAGTGGCGCATGCGCGGCCGTAACGACTATTGTCATTCTTCAGCCGGCAGCAACATTTAATGTTTACAGTCACAGACACGTGTACAGCGGTCTGAGCTACTTACGTCTCACGGATATAAGTTGACTCAGGGTGTGCAAGACATGACATCGCAAAAAAGGCATGATGGGTAAAGCCCGCCCACTGTGCTGCACAGGAAGAGACTTCTTCCTTCACAAGAAAAGTCTTCCTGTGTGGGCGGTGCCATTTACCCAGCATGCCTTTTGGCGATGTCATTTTTTGCACACCCTGAGTCAAATGAGTTAACATGAGACGTAAATTCTTGGACCTGCGCCCCCTGCTGCCAGAGTCTAGACATGTGGCTCCTCCCCCTCCCCCTGCTAGCCCCTCCCCTGCTAGCTATCATTGATAGCGCCTCCCCCTGATAGCTCCTCCCCCTGACCGCTGCTCTGTTTCCTCTGCAGGTGAAGAGAAATCCACCGATGAAGTCTGAAGTTTGTAAAAACTTTATTGTTTTTCACAGAAAATCATCTTGTTGAATTACGTTTGTTTGTTTGTTTGTTTTTAACATTCAACAAACCAGAAACGAGTTGATATTCTAAAAACAACTTTCATAAATGTGTAAAATGACTTTTAAGGATTTACAATAAAATCAAGGTTTTCCTCTTCGTCCTGTTTGGTTTATTGATTGTTGATTGAACACACAAATGAGAGATTATAGATTATAGATCAGAGAAGTATTCAGATACTTTACTGCAGTTAAAATACCACACTGTGAAAATACCAAATATGAATAATAAAGTATTCTATGTGGCTCAAGTATAATCAGCAAAAAGAAACGTCACTAACTTCACCTGCAGCTGGTGGAAGACTGGAGGACCCGGTCTACCAGACTGGACGTGTGCCTCCATCTTTATGAACACGTGTGTGCATCTTTATGAACACGTGTGTGCATCTTTATGAACACGTGTGTGCATCTTTATGAACACGTGTGTGCATCTTTATGAACACGTGTGTGCATCGCTATGAACATAAATTAATATCAGCACTTATTTATTCTTGTATTTATTCATTTCTGTAGTTATACATTTAGTTATTCATGTATTCTTTCATTTATTACAGCATTTATATAATTCAGTATTTCAGCATTTATTTATTATATTATTTATTAATTTCTGTACTTATACATTTATTTCAGCATTTATTTATTCGTTCATTTATTTATTTCAGCATTTAAATATTTCTGTATTTATTTCAACATTTATTAATTATTTTAAATATATGAATTACTGAACTGTACTTTGTTCACATCCGGCTGTCCTTTCAAAATAAAATTAAGATGAAAAAGATTCAAAGACGTGTTTTTCTATCAAATTGTATGATTTTGTTCCTTCTAACGTATTAAACCAACATTAGAGCCGGATAGAAAGTGTCATACAAGTTAATGATTAGCTAACTATATATATATATATATATATATATATATATATATATATATATATATATATATATATATATATATATATATATTGTAGCGTGAACGGTGGTCTTGCCAGGGAAAGAGGAGGGTAGAGGGGAGAGTAGGAAAGGCAAGAACTCACCTAACTCGGTGGCACTCCGTCGGCTAATTATCCTAGTGATCCCGGAGGAAATGATAATCCTCATCCGATATTGGCATAACGCCTTCGGTCTTTTATCTCACCCCGTGCTATATCGTTAGCTTTTTGTGTTATTTTCGAATTAAGTTATAGGTTTTGTCGAGGGTGTTTTACAGCTTGCGCTCTAGGTCCCCTGCGGTAGGCTGTAACTCCTCTCAACCCTTGTCAAGCGAGTACGTATAATAGTCTATACCTTCTCTCTACCTATTTTGACACCATCTCATCATTATGACAAACACTGCAAAAGTCTTCACCCAAAGATACTTACCTTAAGTCTCTTTGGTAGATTCAGTCGTCACTTCTGTATCTCACGGTGGATGGACAGGGAAAGAGGGTTTAAATTGTTTTAAAGAACCAGAACCTTTTGTTTGGTTTCAGTCCCTTCCAAAGGGAAAGGCTGAGTTTTTATTCAAAGTTTATCTTACATACAAAAAAATAAATTCAATCAAACAGTTTAAAAGTCACAAGTAACTAAGAGAAGGGGTTAAGTTTTTTAGAGCTGGTGAATAAACACCTCTTCTCTCTTGTCTACTCCTGCACAGAATTGCCAGGCACCCCCCTCCTGATAGCAGAAGTTTCTTCCAGACTCTAAAGCTGGAGACCTGTCCCAACCCCTTAAGGGCTGGGACAGGTCCAATCTGATTTTTATCCTTTTCTAGTAAAGATGCATATTAAGTAACTAAGACAAAGGGTTAAGTTTAGAGCTGGTGAATAGACACCTGTTCTCTCTTGTCTACTCCTGCACAGAATTGCCAGGCACCCCCCAAAAAACATGCATTCCTACCCTCTCTTTTATACACCAGAATACATAAATCATCCTGTCACCAGAGTTGGACAGAGGAGGTTTCACTACCTTATTTGGTAATACTGCCAATGCATGCTCTTTAACAAAGGAGAGAACATTTAACACATCTCATTCAAAAAGAGTATATAACAGAGCAACTTATAGCGTCCTATGAATTTTATGTGGTCTAATCACAAACTATAATGAAAATAAAAACCAAACAGTATATTTATATATTCAATGGTTATATAGAAAAAGAAAATGATTATATGGTTATAATAGTTAGACCTTTTTACTTTCATATTATTCCTCAGACACTCAACAATATATATATATATATATATATATATATATATATATATATATATATATATATATATATATATATATATATAAAACATGATATTGAATAGGAATACATGTTTTAATTGTCATCAGATGAATAATGATCATAACTTTGCCCAGTTCTTTATATTTATTTATTTATATATATATATATATATATATATATATATATATATATATATATATATATATATATATATATATATATATAGATATAGATATAGATATAATATGTATTTATATAAGTTGCTGAACTAAGTTTCGCTTCTCCGTCCTCTCCTGAGGAAACGAAAGTGAAAGTAACCGCCTCCCCGCCCGCCTGTCTGTCTACCTCTCTGTCTGTCGCGTCGCTCAGTCGGTGAGTTGTTACGGACCATGGAGGACGACGAGCGCCCGCTCCCGGTGACCGTGGAGGGCCCCTGGGACCCGGACCAGGCCAGAGCCGGGTCCGTGTGGAACAAGCTGCAGCTCTACTTCCAGAGCAAGAGGAAGTCCGGCGGGGGAGAGTGCCGAGTGGAGGCCGAGGACGGAGGCCCGAGGGCGGCCGTGTTCTTCCGCTGCGAGCAGGGTGAGTCCGCTCCTCAACTAAAGTTTATTAACTCTCTGCGTCACGGGAACAAACTTCTGATGTTTAATTATCAACCAGGAAACCATTACTTTACTAGTTTTACTTCCTCAAAGTTTAGGGTTTTAAAACTGATCTCAGTTGACTTCCCAGCATGCACCTGTGCCGCTACCGCGCATGCTCCTCGTTTACAGGTGCTGAGTCACAACAGTGATTATGTCATTCACTGTATATCAGTCAACACAACAGACGGAGTCACGTGATCAGTGCTCTCTCTTAACCTCCTCCACCCCCTGAGACACGAGTACAGAGTACCTCAACTGGTACACAGAGTACCTCAACTGGTACACAGAGTACCTCAACTGGTACACAGAGTACCTCAACTGGTACACAGAGTACCTCAACTGCTACACAGAGTACCTCAGCTGGTACACAGAGTACCTCAACTGGTAGTACACAGAGTACCTCAACTGGTAGTACACAGAGTACCTCAACTGGTAGTACACAGAGGACCTGAACAGGTAGTACACAGAGTACCTCAACAGGTAGTACACAGAGTACCTCAACTGGTACACAGAGTACCTGAACAGGTAGTACACAGAGTACCTCAACAGGTAGTACACAGAGTACCTCAACTGGTACACAGAGTACCTGAACAGGTAGTACACAGAGTACCTCAACTGGTAGTACACAGAGTACCTCAACTGGTACACAGAGTACCTCAACTGGTAGTACACAGAGTACCTGAACAGGTAGTACACCTGTCTTTGTAGAACAGGTACTTGCTGGTACATTGATGAAGTGCTTCATGTATTCCAGTGAAACAGAGAGTCCTCGCCAGAGAAAACCATGAAATCCTTCTGAACAACCAGACGGTGAAGTTACGCCTGACTTCTGCTTCAGTAAGTAAAGAAGAAGGTAAAGAGTTTAAAAAGTGTGTATATATATAAAAATAAATACAACACACAATATATATATATATATATATGTATATATATATATATATATATATATATATATATATATATATGTGTGTGTTTATATGATATATATATAATGTAAATTGTATATTTATATATATATATTTACAATGTGTGTATATACACATATCTATACACAAAAATGTTATTTTGAAGACTACACTTCTCATTCATTCTCCTTTTTTAAGTTGGAAAGATAAGAACTTTCTTGTCTTGTTTTATCTAACTGACCTTTTGGAACGGTTTATTAATCTTAACTCAAGGTCCATTTACGAGCTTCTCAGTCACGGAGGAGAGATCAGCAGGAAGCAGAGAGCCAAACGGGAACAACTTCCTGTTTGAGTCAAGAGTTTCACAATAAAAGCAGCCTGAAGTTCACTTTCTCAGAGCTCTGTTTACCGTCAGCTGATCTCAGTTTAAACCTCTTCAGTCAATATTTACTGATCGATAATCAAACTCATTCTACTTCAAGGTCATCAGGATCCTTCTGTCATGTGACAGGAAATAAAACATAATTATTCTGCTTTTATTGATCCATAGAACAGCTGAGTAGTAGCTTTTATACACTATTGTATATTAACAATCATTATATTCAGTCACATGATGGAGCATAACTAATAACGTTGACGCTTTCTTCTTCTGTGGTCTACGTGTAAATACGTCAACACTCACCGTCTTATTTGACGATGTTAGCAGAGAAGGGAGGAGTGCGCTCAATGTTTGGCCAAACTTGTTGCACTTTCATCCCGAATAACACAGCCCCAGATGGATCTTTCACTAAGGCCTTAGACGGTCTGAGAGCAATGTCCCATGAATTGGCAGAACACTCAGGCAGAGGGAACCCCCTGAACGATTGGCTAAACGGTATGTTCGGCAAGTGGAAAGGCGTGATCATGTCTGTAGTCCTCTCCATAGTGATAGGGATAGTAGTGATGGCCTTATGTGGATGTTGCTGCATCCCCTGTATTAGATAATTATGCCTGAAGTGTATCACCACCGCAGTGGACTCTAAATTGCCCCGACCATACCAAATGGCTCTGTTAGCAGAAGAGATACAGCTGTTGGAGGAGAATGGCGAGGACGGTATGGTAAGATTCAACACCACTGGATCCGAAGAAGAGAGCGAGTTAGACCAACCGTTCCTGTACATATAACTTGCTAATGGTTGACCATATCCCATATAGTCTCTCTCTCTCTCTCTCTCTCTACACACACACACACCCACGTAGAAGGCGTGTGACAGGGTGATTTTATACTGTTTTTGATTGTGCCATATTATGTGCTTAGAGGATTATCCAGTAGAGTGTGAGGGTTACAAATACCTAGAGACAACGGTTCTCTAGTACGAAGGATATATACATTCCTGGATATAGGTGGTTTTAGCTCAGCTTTTTATATAAAAAATGATGTTAGCTTTCTATAAAAACATTCATAACATAGGTGTGCTGTTATGTCTGTTTAGAGATTTCCACTCTGTTAAGAAACACACACACAGAGTTATGAACTGATGTAACCCATGTCTGTTAGAGATTTCCAGTCTGTTAAATAATTAACACACATAGTTATGAACTGATATAGTCCATGGTTGGAGCTTTATATTATTGTTTAGTTTACATAATAAATTATGTAAAAAGGGGGATTGATAATATAAATCCTTATATTCTGCAGATATTCTCCATTACTCTTCATGCCTATTAAAGTTCAGGTCAGCGAGGTCAGTATAACACAGCTATCAGCTGGAGTTGGTTGTGTCTATGAAAGGTCCAGTTCTCAAGGGAAGTCAGTCACACGCCTGCACTTCAACACTCACACCTGTTTATCAGTATGTTGACATGAGTGAAGCAGACGGGTCGTTGTGGTCCAGTCTTGTGAGAAAAGATGAGAACATGGGATTCTCCTCCTCTTGACAGGATAGAGCCAATCAGATGTGAGGACGAGGCGAGACCAACCTGTGACGATAACCTGTGTATGAAAGGCCCCACTTCCGTTTGGGGGCAGTGGTTCTGGACCCAACCTGCGTGTTGCTGGACCACTCACTGCTTTTGCAACTGCAGCGCTGAGTACTTTGCTTGTGATCATTTAGTAAATAAATATAGAGAACGAGAGAAGTTGTTGAACTTCTGGAGTTCTTCTGGAGGCGACACCAGGCATCAATAATTAGCACGCATTAACAACGATGATGAAATGTTTTACTAATAAAGTTTATTTAAATGCAGATCTTGTGATCAAAAGAGTTTCTGTTTTCTCTCCTCAGATCCCAACGAGCAGCGACGACGCCTCAGGTAAAACTGATCAACTTATTAACGCCGTATTGATGCCGGTCCGTCTCTTAATACTGTCGTACTTCCTGTCTGCGGCTCATTGGTTCCTACTTGTGTTGACCCTCAGGGCCGAAGCCTCAGGAGTCGGAAGTTGAGCCGGGAGAAGAAGCTTCAGCGGAGAACCGAGACGGTAAAGATAAAGTTTGTGCTGCAGATGTTTTTTGTTATGATTCTATTTTTGCTCAATGTCCCAAAAAATAATATTTTATGCTATTTTATGCTCAAATCTTTAATGACGATTGTTCGTCACAATCGTTCACTGTTTTGTAAATAGCTTTTCTTCATTATTATTATTCATACTTTACCAATGTTCAGTTACTACATTTAATTAATTATTCCAATTAATTACTCAGCTAGCTAGAGCCTGTGCTTCATCTTAAAGTGCAAAAATGTGCAAGTCTCAATTTTATCTGATACATTAATAATGAATACATATTTAGTTAAGTTTGAACTTATTTGTTGTAACAGTTAAATAAACTCTGTTGAGGCTGGAAGTAAATTAGCTTCAGGCTAGTTAGAGGAAATGTTTAGGACTGTCGCTAAACATTTCCTGTAGTTAGCCTCAAGCTAGTTATCTTATTAGCTAATCTTTGCCCATTAAAAAGCAGCCCATTGAACTCCTCACATGAAGACTTGCATTGCGTCTCCTCTCAGGCTCGGCGTGCGCGCAGAGCGTCTCCGTGGTGTTGGACAACGTGCCGGACAACATGCCGGACGACGCGTCCAGAGACCTGCTGTCCATGCTGGTGGAGAACATCTCGGGTCTGGACCACCACAGCTTCAGCCTGGAGATCATCTGGGAGAGCAGCAGAGCCGTGGTCAGCTTCAAGCAGCCGGCCGGTAGGAAGGGACACCAGTAGATAACCAGTAGATAACCAGGACGCCCGTAAATAACCAGTAGAAAACCAGTAGATAACCAGTAGATAACCAGGACGCCAGTAGATAACCAGTAGATAACCAGTAGATAACCAGTAGATAACCAGGACGCCCGTAAATAACCAGTAGAAAACCAGTAGATAACCAGTAGATAACCAGGACGCCAGTAGATAACCAGTAGAAAACCAGTAGATAACCAGTAGATAACCAGTAGATAACCAGTAGATAACCAGGACGCCAGTAGATAACCAGGATACCTGTAAATAACCAGTAAATAACCTGGACACCAGTAGATAACCAGTAGATGACCAGGATACCTGTAAATAACCAGGACGCCAGTAAATAACCAGTAGATAACCAGGATACCTGTAAATAACCAGTAGATAACCAGGATACCTGTAAATAACCAGTAAATAACCAGGACGCCAGTAAATAACCAGTAGATAACCAGGACACCATTAGATAACCAGTAAATAACCTGGACACCAGTAAATAACCAGTAAATAACCAGACCCACTTCGTCCACCACAATGCTTGTCTTTAGTTTTGATGGAAGGACAAACAAACCCGTCTAGACCTCCGAACCAGAACTGTAGATTCAGTCGTCCTGTCGTGGTAACCGGAGCGTTTACGTGTGGTTCAGCTGACCCTGGACCGGTGCGGTGGTCTCCGGTGAGCCCGTCCCGGTTAAAGGAGTTAAAGCATGTGGTTCAGCTGACCCTGGACCAGTGCGGTGGTCCCCGGTGAGCCCGTCCCGGTTAAAGAGTAACCTGCAGTGTTTCTACAGATGCGGAGCGGTTCCTGGCCATGAGTCGGTCCACCCAGAAGCTGCAGCAACGAGGACTGACGGCTCGCCCGCTGGAGGCGGCGGCGAGCGTCCGAGTGGAGAGTATTCCTCCGACCGTGGTCAAAGGTACGCCGGCCGTTCGATCCCCGTCTCCCCTGCGCGGCGTTGAAGCTGCTGTGGTCACACGGTGTTGTTTCTCCTCTCCAGACATGTTGGAGCTGTTCTTTGAGAAGCACTGGGTGCTGCCGGACGACGTCGTCATGATCCCCAGTGAACATGCGGCCGTGGTGTCTTTCAGGAGCCCCGAAGGTTTAAACATTTACTATAATATAAAGATAAATATCTCTTTCAAAGCATTTTTACATAAATTAGCCGTCATTCTAAAATCTTGATAAATATTAAGAGGATACACTCCATGCCTCCCCTTTAAAGTAAACATGTATTCATTATTTTATTACTTAATTTCAGTCATTTGCTTTTATCTCGTGTCTGAAGAGTGACCTCCTGTAGAACAAGTTATTTAAATGCCTCTCAGCTGAGCTTTCCTTTGTTTATTCCCGGCTGCAGTCGTACAAAGCATTTGCACAAAAGAAGACTACGAGATGCGGTCCATCCCCCTGAAGGTGTATCCGTACTACGAGTCCCTCGGCACGGCGCTGTACGGCGCAAAGCGTCCCAAGTGGAAGATGCCCGAGCCCTTCGCCGAGTGCGTTCACCACAGCGTCTGGAAGTTCCTCCTGATGAAGAAGCTGCTGAACAGCCTCAACGATCAGATGCGTCCGTACTTCTGCAGCGTGGACTTGGAACACCCGGAGGTGAAGCTCCACCCTCTCCCGGGGTTCCTGAGGCAGAAAGGTCTGACCGCCCAACAAGTAGACGAGTGGACGAGCGTCGCCAAAGAGGCCTTCCGTCGCCAAATGTCCGAGTACAGCGCCTTCGACTGTCCGGTGAACGCACACGCGTGGAAAGCTGCGGAGAAAGACGTCCGTTCGGCCGTCAGGGACGACGCCGTCCTGGTGCTGGACACATCCAAGGGGATTCTGACCGTCGCCGGCCGAGCCGACGATCTAAAACAAATCCGAGTTTCTGTGGAGAACATCGTTCTGAAAGCCATGGATCAGGTGAAGCGTCAGACAGAGGGTTTATCTGATGTGATGAATATGTCTCCTGCGATGTTCTACATCCTGAATCACGAGGGCTTCCAGAAAGCGGCCCAGGACATTTCCCCCGACATAAAACTCTCCTTCGACGAGGGCAACCAGGAGTTGACCCTCACGGGACTCCCCGCGGAGGTTTACCAGACCAAAGCGTGGATCTTGGAGAGAAAAGGGGGCATGAGTAAGAAGCACCTGAATATCCCCCGAGCTCTCCTGGACTTCCTGAAGACCGTGGATCCCATGGACATGTCGCAGCACCTGTTCACATCCAAAGGCATCGGGGCCGTCTACGCCATCGAGAGCAAAGGGTTGGTTCTGTCGGGGAGTTCTGAGTCCGTCCTCATGGCCGCCGAGAGCAAGATGAAGGCCGATTTGGCCCATCAGATTCTGGACGTGGAGGACCAAGAAGTTCTGAAACTTCACCTTTGGGTGAAGCTGAACCAACAGCTGTTGGACACCTACAACTCTTCAACGAGGAAAACCGTGACCATCCACGTCCACCTGGAGAGGAAGGACAAAGTGACGGTGGCCGGCTTCCCGAATCAAGTGAAAGAGGTCGGCGGCAGTCTGAGGGAATTCATCATGAACTACTCACGGGTTCAAGAAACCATCCGCGTCAAGTCCTGCGCCGTCGTTCAGTTCATCGAGAAAAATAAATCACAAGATTGGTCCGGCATCGCCAAAGATAATGACGTGGAAGTCCGGTTTGATTCGGAGAGGCCGAAGATCACCCTCGCCGGGGCTCGTCTCCACGTCCAGAAAGCCAAAAGCTGCTTCCAGGAGCTGACGAGTGCCCTCTCCACCGACCACTTCATGGTGGATAAGCCTGGCGCCAAGAAGTTCTTCCTGTCCCAAGGAAGCCAGTTCCTGTCCACCATCATGACGGAGCTCAGCTGTGTGGTGGTGCTTTGCCCTGAGAATCAAGAGGAGGAGGAGGAGGAGGAAGTAAAAGACGGACATTGTTACTGCAAAGTGAAGACCGCGAGTGGGGTTCTGGTCTTGGTCAGCAAAGACGACATCTGCCGCTTGGGCGTGGACGCGGTGGTCAACGCGGCCAACGAGGATCTCCAGCACATCGGCGGCCTGGCGTTAGCGCTGCTGAACGCCGCGGGGCCGGAGCTGCAGAAAATCAGCAACGACCACGTCGCCAGAAGAGGAAAGCTGCGAGTGGGCGAGGCCGTCGTGACGGCGGCCTGCAACCTGCCATGCGGGCACGTCGTGCACGCCGTCGGCCCGCGGTTCTCCGACGCCGACAGGAAGACATCGGTGTCACGTCTGAAGCTGGCGGTTCAAAGCAGCCTGACGCAGGCGGAGGCGGTGAACTGCTCCACCGTGGCGCTGCCGGCGATCAGCTCGGGGGTGTTCGGCTTCCCTGTGGACCTCTGTGCCGAGACCATCGCTCAGGCCGTCAGGGACTTCTGCGACGCCCCGAGATCCCCGCGGTCGCTGACCGAGGTCCACCTGGTGGACAACAACGACCACACGGTGAGGGTCCTGGCCGCGGCCGTCAACAAGCTGTTCATGGACCTCGGACCCACGATGACGGTGCCGCCGCCGCCGGCAGCAGGGAGAGGTGCCGGGGCTTCTGGGTAAATACAAGAAACTTAAACATCTACTGTTTATTGTTGGTGCCACGCCAGGAAAATCATATTACAGCAGCTCAATTGACAAAAGAAAAATACCAATAAAATAACAACATAGCAATCTATACACTGTATACTATAAGTTGTGGCTGGTCGATACGGAGGAAATCCAACTTTGGTCCAGATAGTGAAGCTCTCCATTGACAACTCCAGAACCGTCTTCAACATTTTTACTTTTCCTTATTTCTAAATCAAACAACATGCCGATCAGACGGAGCTT
The DNA here is from genome assembly GCF_910589615.1 of Taurulus bubalis. NCBI lineage: Eukaryota > Metazoa > Chordata > Actinopteri > Perciformes > Cottidae > Taurulus > Taurulus bubalis. The sequence goes on along the minus strand of NC_136596.1, from coordinate 1,216,753 downwards.
CTGGAAGGTGGATTTTGGTGCGTCTGAACTGTACTGCTCTCTTCCCAGTGGATATCAGCTGGTTCAGAACCAGTCGCCCAGGGGCCGTCCGTTTGGACAAGGACAAGGTACCTGGAGAGGTCCACAAGGTGCACACGGTACCTGGGGAGGTCCGAACCTCGGAGGCAACGCCAGCCCTGGAGGGCACGGAGGGTACGGTTCTTCGTCTTCTTCTTCTTCTCTTTCTTTGTCGCTTATTTCTTCTTCTTGGTGCCGTTTTTGCTCTGCAGTGAAGTCTTTAGGACCACATTATTGAAGTCTGATTTTTAAAAAAACGAAACGTAGACTGTATTTAAGAAGTGGACGAAGTCGTTGGGACGTCGCCCGTTGGTTTGTTGGACCAATGTTTCGAAGACGAGTTTGTGGACGTCGCCATCTTGTTCTTTTTGCAACCGGTGAACAGGAAGTGACCATATCTAGACTAAAAATAAGGAATGTAGTGAGCTACAAGCTTAGGCTACCTCACATTCATCCTTTTAGTTTACTTCTATTCTTATTGCTTTGTTTTAATTTGTATCTTGTGTCTGTTCAGCGCTTTGATCAACTGTGGTTGTTTTTACTTGTTCTATACCAATAAAGTTTGACTTGCCTTTTGATTGGCTGCAGGTCGGGGAGGGTCGAGCAGACCACCGCCGAGGGGATGAAGATCACTCTGCGGAGCGGCAACATTCAGGACCAGACTGTGAGCCTGAGATCCCTTTCAACGAATAATATGATGCTGACCCGTTTTATGAAGGCTAAACGCCAACAAATGTGCATTCAATCAGAATATCTTGTTTGATTATTATTATTTTGGACTGACATGGTGGCAGAGCTCGCTGTGCGCTTGTGTTTTTATTATAAAAATGCAGAATACGCTTATTGTAATGGGCATTGAGAGAACATATTTACTTAATGCATCCTGTGAGTGTGTCCAAGTACAAGCCGACCTTACTGGACATAGTCAGTGAATATAATTTCGTCACATAGTGATTCCTCGTTTCTCTTTATTCAACTGCAAAAATACTCCTCTGATCAATTTGAAGCTCTAATCTGCAAATATTTTTTTACTTAAATAATATATTGTATTTTTACTTTAATTAAATGAAATGTTTTTATATTTCTATATTCAATTTAAATATTTTTGTATTTTTACTTTTCTTTTTTCTTAATTAAAATATTAATTATTTTTACTTAATATAAAATATTGTATTCTACTTAAATTAAATATTATTATACTTCTACTTAAATAAATATTATTGTATTTTTACTTAAATGGGATATTTTTTTATTTGTACTTAATTCAATACGATTGTATTCTACTTAAGTGACCTTACATAATAATGAGTTGTGATTTGGGTCCGCAGACGGACGTCATCGTCAACACCATCTCCGGGGACTTGAACCTGAGGCAGGGCGCGGTGTCCGGGGCCGTCCTGCAGGGGGCCGGCCCCCGCCTGCAGCCGGCGCTCCGGGCTGCAGCCGAGGCGTTGGTGCTGCCGTACGGCGACGTCGTCGTCACCGACGGCTTCAACCTCAAGTGTCGGAAAGTCTTTCACGCCGTTTGCCCGTATTGGGACAACGAAGGCGGCCAGGCGGAGGAGGTGAGGGGGAGGAGCCTGATGGGAAACTTTAAATATGGACGACAGAGTAAGCTGTAAAATAGCACAAACAGGAAGTACTTGAAGAGACACATAAAGATGTTTTCTAAGCTCTGACCTACAGGAGCTGGTGGTAATATTAATAAACATATATCATATATTAATAATGTTTTATTTTAATTTTAACGGCCTCTAATCAGTCCCATGCTCTCCTCTCCCCACAGCGACTATCAGTTTCACTCTTTTTCAGTCGCATTACGATCACAGAGCAGCTCATTTAGCGGCTGGCTAGTTAGCGTGCTAGTTAGCTGGCTAGTTAGATGGCTAGCTAGATGGCTACATGGCTGGCTAGTTAGACAGACGAAAAAATGAAGTAAAACTGAGTACCAATGTGCTTTTATGAACAATACTTGAGTAAATGCTTCCAGAGCATGTGATAGTAGTTCAGGGGGGATTTGAACCAACAACCGTCCAGTCAAAGGTCTATTGAACCTAAAAGGCTGAAGTTCATACCGCTGACTGTATTGACCTCCCTGACTCCTCCTCCGCCTCAGGAGTTGGTGTCCATCGTCCGCCGCTGCCTGCAGGAGGCCGAGCGGCACAAGATGGCGTCGCTGTCCTTCCCGGCCATCGGCACGGGGAACCTGCGCTTCCCCAGAGACGTGGTGAGCCGAGTCCTGCTGCAGGAGATCCACGCTCACAGCCGACGGGCGCCCGGCCGCCTCAGGGAGGTGGCCGTCGTGGTTCACCCGAGCGACGCCCAGACCGCGGACGTGAGTTGGTTTCAATCTGAAGCTTTAAAAGCAGAGAAAGACGAGAACAAGACGACATTAAGGGCGCGGCCTGTGTGTTCTGCAGTGTTTCACCAGAGAGTTCAAAGGTCAGACGGGTCAGAGGAACGTCCAGCGGGAAGCCCGAGAGTTTACCCAGCCACCAGTGAGGCAATCAGTCAGCCAATCACAGCAGCCCTCAGGTAACGAGCCGCTCCTCATTCAGACCCGACTAAACAGAATCTGTCCAATGAAAATTCATAATTTAAAGACATTCACATTCAGTGATTATTTTAGAAATCGGCCATTGAATGTAATTTATTTGATGATTTTAGAGACAATGAAGAGTTTAATCTGTGATCATGTGACTTGGACCCGTGTCTCCTCTCATAATCCCTGGCCCGGTTCCCTCAGCCTCCTTCGGCCCGGTGGCCTCTCCGGCCCTCGGGGTGCACAGGATGCAGATGGGCCCGCTGAGTCTGGAGGTGTCGACTGGCGACATCACCAAGGAGGCCTGTGAGGTCATCGTCAACTCCTCCAATCAGAACTTCACCCTGAAATCAGGTGACCGTCCTCCTGGAGTGAATATCTAGTGAAAGGAGTTTTCTGTGTGAACTTAAATGAACTCATCAGACTGTGTCTCCTCAGGCGTGTCCAAGGCCATCCTGGACAGCGCGGGACTAATGGTGCAGCTGGAGTGCTCCCAGATCGGTACGCACTGGGAACACTCTCCTCCCAGTCCACTGGGAACACTCTCCTCCCAGTCCACTGGGAACGTCCCAGTACGACTGCTTCATGCAAAGCAATGCAAACGTTTCCTTATGTAGAGCCTCGAAATATGAATGAAAATTATTGCAAATAATAATTTTTTGTTAATTAATTTAAACTAATATTGATCCACGGACTTCGTGGTGCATTCAGGTGTAGCTCAGAAACCCCGGAGAAACCCAAGCCGTTGTTGTAAAGTCCTTTGCTGCCATCTAGTGGATCTTCTTATTGTTGTTTACCTCTTAGTCCCCAAGTAAATAATTATTAGACATTATACGGTTCCTCTCCACAGTGGGTTCTAAGGGGTTCCTCATGATGGTTCTCTACTTGATCCGGTTCCTCTCCACAGTGGGTTCTAAGGGGTTCCTCATGATGGTTCTCTAGTTGATCCGGTTCCTCTCCACAGTGGGTTCTAAGGGGTTCCTCATGATGGTTCTCTAGTTGATCCGGTTCCTCTCCACAGTGGGTTCTAAGGGGTTCCTCATGATGGTTCTCTAGTTGATCCGGTTCCTCTCCACAGTGGGTTCTAAGGGGTTCCTCATGATGGTTCTCTAGTTGATCCGGTTCCTCTCCACAGTGGGTTCTAAGGGGTTCCTCATGATGGTTCTCTAGTTGATCCGGTTCCTCTCCACAGTGGGTTCTAAGGGGTTCCTCATGATGGTTCTCTAGTTGATCCGGTTCCTCTCCACAGTGGGTTCTAAGGGGTTCCTCATGATGGTTCTCTAGTTGATCCGGTTCCTCTCCACAGTGGGTTCTAAGGGGTTCCTCATGATGGTTCTCTAGTTGATCCGGTTCCTCTCCACAGTGGGTTCTAAGGGGTTCCAGCCCGTTCCGTTCATCCTGACGTCGGCCGGTCTGCTCCCCAGCTCTCACATCCTCCACGTCGTCGGCATCAACGACGCCCAGAGGATCCGTGAGCTCGTTTACTCGGTGCTCAAGTTCTGCGAGGAGAACAAGTTCAGATCCGTGGCGTTCCCGGCTCTGGGGACAGGTCTGTGGACGCTTTATACTATATTATATATATTATACTATATTATATATATTATACCATATTATGTTATTTATATTATAGTATATATATATAATATTTATATTATATTATAGCATTATATATATTATTTATATTATATTATAACATTATATATGTTATTTATATTATATCATTATATTATAACATTATATATATATAATATTTATAACATTATTTTTATATATATATATTATTCATATTATATTATTATTGTATTATATTATATATATAATATCATATATTATATATATTATAACATACTATATAATATATCATATCACTTTGATGAAATGTGTATGGAGGCTTTTGTCATTAATTTGTTGTTTGTTCTGTAAAACATATTTTATGTCTTTTCATAATATTTTAACACCAGACTCCAGACTTTTATCACATTATTTCATCTTCATCATTTTTTTTCACATTCTAGACTATGACTACATATTTATTACGTTTTCTTAGAAAATCATGACACAGGAATATTGATCAATGAAGCGTAATAACAATAAATAATCAATAAAGGCAAAACGAATAGACAAAGTAATTCATGACATTTGATCGACTCATTGTACTCTGACACGCATCGAGTTTTACATAGCATCATCTTCATCCTCATCATCATCCTCAGGTCAGGGCGGGGCCCCGCCGGCGGCGGTGGCGGACGCCATGGTGGAGGCCGTGGTGGACTTCGTGAGGAAGAAGCACCCGAGGTTCGTCCTCAGCGTGAAGGTCCTGATCTTCCAGACGCTCATGATGGCCGACTTCCTGAAGAGCATGAAGAGGAGGGAGGGGGAGGAGGTGGAGGGGAAGAGAGGCCTCGCCTGGTTAAAAGGTAGCGCGACTAGAGGACTGCTGGTCCGTCCGGGAATGCGGTCCCACTTCCTGTCGGCTCCCAACACGAGATAGAGATAGAGATAGAGATATATATATATATATATATATATATATATATATATATATATACATATACATATATATATATATATATAAAATACAATATGTAAATATATATCGTCAGTAAATCCGCCAAACAGCTGGTCCCGTCTGGTGTGTGTTTGAGTGTTTGTGGTGTAGTTGTTGAACTTGTTGTCGATGACATCATCCTCTCAGCGTCTCCATAGTAACGCAGCACCGTGTCCTTCCAGAAAGCGTCACTTCCTTCTTCTTGGGAGTCGGTGACGAGCGACCCGCGACCGAAGGCCCGGTTCTGGAGCGAGAGGAGTTCGAGCCCACGGCGTTCCAGCTGTGCGCCGACAGCGACGCGGTGAGCGAGCGGATATTTAATCAGACGTGAGAGCGCTCAGCGTGGGAGAAACCCGTCACTGACCTGCCGTGCAGCGGTCTCACGGCCATGGGATTTTAAAATGGTTATTTCCAGGCCTATATTGGAATAAAACACATTTTCAAGGACTTTTAAAGGCCACACAAATATATTTGTATACACTGAGATTTCACAAAATGTTTGGTCATGGAAATTTGGTGAAAAGTCATGGAAATTTGGTCAGAATTCATGGAAATCTGGTGAAGTCATGAAAACCATTGTTCAGAATGTGTGAACCCTGCCGTGACCCCGTGACCCCGCAGGCCGTGAGTCAGGCGAGGAGGAGGATCACGGAGCTGATCGTGACCGAGCAGTTCCAGAGAACCATCAGCAACCCGTTCATCAGCAAGCTGTCGCAGGACGACGTGGACCAGCTGAGGGCCCTGCAGAGGAAGCTGACGGTCAGCATCCACCTGAACCGAGGGCCGGAGCACCGGGAGCCCAACATCCACCTGGAGGGTCTGACCAGAGACGTCCTCACCGCCGAGGCTGCAGTCAGGTCGGCACAACCGATCCACGAGGGAAACGCGGCAAAACAAGCGCGCGCTCGTTCCTTTAACGTGTTGTTCTTCAGGGAGATGATCCACGCGGTGGAGCGGGCGGAGCACCTGAAGAGCAGAGCGCTGCTGCTGAGCAGCCTGGTGGAGTGGCAGCACCGGGACCGGGCCGGCGTCCTGAAGCCCTTCGACCTCGTCACCAACCTGCAGCTGGAGGAGGCGCTGGAGAGGAAGCAGCCGAGCCTGAAGATCAAGATCCACCACGACACGTTCACGGCCCACGTGGCGGAGAGGAGAGCCGTGGGGAGCAAAGGAGAGCTGGAGCTGCTGAGGAGGGAGCTGAGAGGTACACACACACACACACACACACACACACACACTATTGTATATTATTATCATATTATTATTGTGACGTACTTCCTGTTTGTCGCTCTCTGCAGACGCGCTGCCGCCTCACTGGGACGCCATGACCGACCTGCTGCAGCTGTTTCCTCTGAGCGCCCAATCCAAGGAGCACCAAGAAGTGGAGGCGGAGCTAACCAAGACGGGCCTGAGCGTCGGCATCGTCAGCGTACGACAACAACAACAACACATTTTACTGTGAAGCTCGTCTTCACTCTGTGTTTTATGTATTTCACAGTGAAACTGAATATTTGAGCCGCTTGCAGGGATTTAAATCACACACACACACACACACACACACACACACATTTATACTTTGTTTCCTGATTCCTCTTGTTGCACTTTTCCTCCTTTTTGTTTGTTTTAGTTTAAGTTGATGTTGCACAATTTAAAAGAGACACATAATATATAATATTACAATTCTACGATATAAAATTGATATGAATTGTATGATACCTGGTGAATATATATATATATATATATATGTATATGTGTGTGTGTATATTCCCGTGTGGGCAGATTGAGCGCGTGCAGAACGTGACGCTGTGGCAGAGCTTCCAGCTGATGAAGAAACAACTGGAGGTGAAGAACAAACACACCAACAACGAGCGCCGGCTCTTCCACGGCACGGACGCCGCCGCCGTCGACCTCATCAACAAGCAGGGCTTCAACCGCAGCTACGCCGGAGCACACGGTACACAAGACACATATATATTTTTATATATATATTTTTTTTTTATATATATACATAAATAAATATATATTTATATATATATATATAAATAAATATATATTTTTATATATATATATTTTTATATATATTTTTTTTTATATATATTTTTTTTTTTTATATATATATATACATAAATAAATATATATTTATATATATATATATAAATAAATATATATTTTTATATATAAAATATATATTCATAAAATATTTATATTAAATATATATATATATATTTATAAATTATATACATTATAAAATATATTTATTATATACGTTTATAAATAAATATTTATAAATACATGTATATACATAATGTCTTTAAATGGGCAGCAGGTGGCGCTGTGCATTAATAATAATAAATAATAATAGATAATAAAGATCTCTGATCCGGTCTGCAGGAGCAATGCTGGGTAACGGGTCCTACTTCGCGGTGGACCCGGTGTACTCGGCGCAGAGGTACGCTCCGGCCGACGGCAGCGGCCACAAGCGCGTGTACCTGTCCCGGGTGCTGGTGGGCGACTTCACCAAGGGGAAGCCGGGCCTGATCACGCCGCCCTGCAAGGCCTCGGGGAACGCTGCAGACCTGTACGACAGCGTGGCGGACCAGACCCAACGCCCCACCATGTTCGTGGTGTTCAGCGACATGCAGGCGTACCCCGAGTACCTGATCGTCTTCACCTGAAGGCACCTTCACCTGATCACCTTCACCTGAACGCACCTTCACCTGAACGCACCTTTACCTGATCGCCTTCACCTGAACGCACCTTTACCTGATCGCCTTCACCTCAAGGCACCTTCACCTGATCGCCTTCACCTGAAGGCACCTTTACCTGATCGCCTTCACCTCAAGGCGCCTTCACCTGATCGCCTTCACCTGAAGGCACCTTCACCTGAAGGCACCTTTACCTGATCGCCTTCACCTGAAGGCACCTTCACCTGAAGGCACCTTTACCTGATCGCCTTCACCTGAAGGCACCTTCACCTGAAGGCACCTTTACCTGATCGCCTTCACCTGAAGGCACCTTTACCTGATCGCCTTCACCTGAAGGCACCTTTAACTGATCACCTTTAACTGATCGCCTTCACCTGAAGGCACCTTTAACTGATCACCTTTACCTGATCGCCCCCTGACGAGCCCACGGAACCTTAAAGGAACCCTCTGTTGTTTGTCTTTCTGAAAGTCGGAGTCGATGGAACCTTTTGACAGTTCTATATTATACAACATGTTTACTTTTTCTTGATTGTGTTCACAAACATAAAATAAAATCATAAGAAATCTCTGTATCCGAGTTAAAGATTAAAAATTGCTTGAAATGTTTCACTTTGTATGTTTTTGTTTTGGAACGTTAAAATATTAAAGGAACAATGCGACATCAGCTGATTCATTTATATTGTTATCGTAGTTATGAATGTATTGATGGAGTTAAGAACTTTAACAGGAATCATCACGAGTGGAAAGTGTTTTCTCCTTCAGACGTTTTATTTCGTTTGGTTTCAATGAAAAACTAAAACGGGATTTTGAGGAAGAATTAAAACGAGAGCTTGAAAAAAAAAAAAAACACAAGAAATATTTCAGGACATTTACAAACGAAATGTGAAACTTGAGATAAAATAACGTTGAAATCCTCGGGACCCTTTGAGAGTCTGGCCTCCTGAACCCGTGTTCAGGAGTCTGGTCCCGGGTCCAGGAGTCTGGTCCCGGGTCCAGGAGTCTGGTCCCGGGTCCAGGAGTCTGACCGCCTGGTCCCGGGTCCAGGAGTCTGACCGCCTGGTCCCGGGTCCAGGAGTCTGACCGCCTGGTCCCGGGTCCAGGAGTCTGGTCCCGGGTCCAGGAGTCTGGTCCCGGGTCCAGGAGTCTGACCGCCTGGTCCCGGGTCCAGGAGTCTGGTCCCGGGTCCAGGAGTCTGACCGCCTGGTCCCGTGTTCAGGAGTCTGGTCCCGGGTCCAGGAGTCTGGTCCCGGGTCCAGGAGTCTGACCGCCTGGTCCCGGGTCCAGGAGTCTGGCCCCGGGACCAGAGGTGTGGCCCCCTGGTCCCGGGTCCAGAGTGAACCGGGAGTCCGGAAGCACAAAGAAAAGTCCAGAAAGAAGTTCACAGGCAAATGGAGCTGAAAACCTTTTTTAGTGGATCCAGAACTCGATCCTGATCCAGAACTCGTGAATCTTTGTGCTGACAGACATTTAGTAAAAAAGAAGAAAAAGTGAAGAATCATCCGTCCGCTCGCCAAAATCTAACAGAACCACAACAAACCTGAAGAACCTGGACCTGAAAGAACCACTGACGGGGTTCATTAGTCGGGGTTCTCGTTTCTCCTGATTTATAAAATGTGCATCGATTCGTCCTCGTTTCAGACCTCGTTCAGAGTCACAGTGTTTATGCAAGAGGAGCCTTTGGATTGTCCGCCATTTTGTCTTTGACATCATCGTCTTCGTCTTCATCGTCGTCAGTCGTTGTGGTTCTGCTCCGTTGGATTAGAAGAGGAGTCCGGTCCACGTGACCTCTGACCTCCAGGAGCGGAAACGAGGCACGGGAGAGTCCGTGTTCCTCAGGGGAACCTGAACGCACCTCAGGTGTTCAGGATTCAAAGCTCATTTAAATCCTTGTATTAAAATATAACGTTTCAGTTCATTTATTACTTTAAAAAAAACGTCAGACCGAAAAAAATATAAAACATTTAAATCTAAACCTCTGAGATGGAAGAAGAGGAAGATGTAAGAGGAGGGAGGAGGAGAGGAAAAAGAAAAAAGGAGGAAAAGATGAAGAAAAATGTTGCATCCGTATCATCATCCTAAATCTTTCTGCCCTAAACAAACCTCCTCCTCCTCGCCCTAGTGAATCTGTTTGTAAACAAACATCACGTTGTCATAGTGATCATTACCGACACACAAAGCCACTTTTTAAGTGTCAAAGATTAAAAAGTTAAGTGAACTGAGTTTAACTTTCTTAATTTTCTCACAGTCCCTGAACGCCTCATGTGATTCTGACCTCACGTGGGTTTTTTTTCTTCTTCTTCTTCTTCTTCTTCTTCTTCTCTCCGATGAGAATAAAAGTTAACGGGTCTCTTTTTACACGCAGGACGTTCCAAGGCTCCTTATTATAACATAATAATAATAATAATAATAATAATAATAATAATAATAATAAGTCCTTTGGGTCGCCCTCAGGGTCTCCTCATCCTCGGGGTCGCCCTCGGGATCTCCTCGGGGTCACCGTCTCTGCTGGCTGTAGACGGGGAAGGCCAGCGTGACGTTGAGCGAGTCGTTGTGCTGCACCAGAGAGGTGTGCTGGTAGTGGAGCACCAGTTCCTTCAGGGACCCGTACAGGTTGTACGGCTCGGCGAAGCCGAAGCCGGTGCCCGTCTTGTTGATGACGCAGTGCTTCACCTCGCCCTCCACCCTGAGGGAGACAGACAGGTCAGGTGAGACAGGTCATGTGAAATAAGATGAAATAAGTGTCCAAAACAGGTAAACAATTAGGTTAAAAACGGTTGTATAAACAGGTGAGAAATACACAGAACTACCTGTTTATTTACCTAAACAGGTGTATATACACACACAGTTAAATATACAGGTGTGTAAACAGGTGTTTATACAGGTGTGTAAACAGGTGAGACTTACACCACGGAGCAGGCGTAGCAGCCCGGCTTGCTGCTCTCCCGGACCAGGAAGGTCCCGTCTCTCTTCCCGCGGAGCAGCGACTCAGCCTGAATCCGGTTGATGTTCCCCAAACGCCACAGACGTTCGTCGTGGTGAGGAAGGTCCTCCTCATCCTCCACCATGCTGTACTCACTGGGGGGAGGGGTCGGGAGGGGGGGGGGGTTAGCAGCAGACAACAACAAGCTAGGGGTGCTAACATGCTAACACAGCAGACTGCTCTGTGTTTACAGGTTTGAAGGCGCCACCTGGTGGCTGAACAAGACACAGCAGCAACATTATTATTTAAACTGAAGTGTCATGAATCTGAATATCACGTTTTCCTCAAATTCAAATGTCTTCAATGATTTGTGACAAAATGTCTCAATTCAGGATCCACTTACTAGCTCCTTCCACAGCTTTCAACAACATCTCATGGGCTTCCTCTGAGGAAAGCGTCGGAGAAACTCTAACGTTTAACGTGAAGCTGCTTTATTTAGCGTTTTTATCTCTTTCGTAAAAATAAATTAAAAGCTTCTGAATGATGAAGGAATCATAACAACTCCCATGATCCTTTGCCGCTTCAACCCTCCAGACTGAAACTTACTCCTCTGTGGTTTCGTTCTTCAGGCCGAGCCACTCGTTCAGCTTCCTCTGGCGGACGCCCTTCTGAGTCAACCACCTGAGTACACAGAGTACACAGAGTACACGGCCGTTAGTACACAAATACTGCGCCGCGCCTCCCGTCTGGTGTCTCTGAGGAGCGGCTCTCACATGAGGTACTGGTCCCTGGTCTTGCGGAGCTGGATCAGGTCTGGTTTGATGCTGTTCATCTTCTTGTCGATCTCCCGGTAGTCCGCCGCCTGCGTCTTCAGGTCCACCTCCAGGTGGCGCTTGCTGTCCACGATCTCGCTGATCCGGGACTTCAGCTTGTCGTAGTTCTCCATGATCCTTTAAATCATTAAAACACGCCTTTGTTAAAACAGAGCAGTTAAGATAAGAAAATCCTTTATTAGTCCCGCAGTGGGGAAATTGCAGGATTACAGCAGCAGAGCACACAAGAGACACATGGTAAACAAGAAGAATACAGTAGCAATATTAAATATACAGACGGAATAAAGTAGTATATAAAGTACTTAAATGTATTATATATTGCACCAGATGAATGTAATTAAAGTGATTAAAGTGCTTGTGGTCTCCTGTGAGCTCAGCTTGTTGTGCAGCCTGACTGCAGCAGGAGGGAAGGACATGTCTAACAATACTTTTTATTTGTGGAATAAATATGTAAATATACAACCCGTCATGGTTAAAAAAAAAAAAAGACATTTTAATGCCTTAAACTTTATAAATTCTTTGGTAAATAAAATGGTCATTAAATACAATCCAACTTTTAGCTTCCAGATAGAATAAAGCTACATTTAAGTTTAATGTGATCAATATGATGCATTAATCAGGGTTCTTACAGTCATGGAAAAACCTGGAAAAGTCATGTAAATGTGTTATATTCATGTGTTCATGTCGTTCATTTACGCTGAGTTTAAATAATTAATATGCTTTTAAAAGAGACTCAAAATATAAGCAGGCATACATACAGGCATCTATATAAATGTTTATTCTTTTAATCAAACTATTGTCTCATTCATTTGAGTCATTTAAGGTTTACTGTATGCTTTGTGTTCTCATTGTTAGTTTAAATACTACATTTACTCACTTTTTACTGTTTACACCCAGATTTCACTAAATGCTTGTAATGGAAATTTGGTTTAAAGTCATGGAAAAGTCATGAAACCCACTAGTCAGAAAGTGTATGAACCCTGATTTATGGAACATGAAAGATATGAAGCGTCACAACAAACTTTAAGGACCGTTTCTCTCCTGGAAACTCGTTAAGTCTCCTGAAGTCTCAGCGAACACTCGGAGCCGTTTTAGTTGCGTGATGCGATTTCTATTTAAAATATTCAGCGACAGTAAAAGTACAATAAGTAGAAGCATTTTTGATGTATTTTTAACAGTTTTATTTATTTATGTATCCATTCGAGACTTTACGAACAACTAAATTCCCTAAAGTTTAAAAAAAATGTAATCTGTGCATTTCTACTGAACAGCAGCAATTATTTTAGCAACGTTACGAATGAAACTACAAACCAGATTTCTATAAAAAAAACTAATAAATCCTAAACTGCCGGTTGATCCGACTGGACAACAAACCCTAAATGAACCAGCAGGTGGTTCCTTCCTGCAGGCTCTGGTGCCATGGCAACAAGGGCTGCTTCACGTGTGTGTGTGTGTGTGTGTGTGTGTCTCCGTCACAGTTACCGTGGCAACAGCCCTACCTCTGGATCTCCTTGTCGTTGCCCTCTCGGCGAAACTTCTCGATGTACTCTTTGCTGAAGCGCTCCTGAGTCTGACACTGCTCTTCGAAGATCTTTATGGTCTCATTGAACGCCTCGATGGCCGTCCTCTTCATCTGGATCTCCTGCAGGAGGAGGAGGCGGGGGAGGGGCTTATTGCATCGTTACGCAGTCTATCGTAGTGTATTATAATGTATCTTATTGTATCGTAGTGTAATATAATGTATTGTATCGTAGTATAATGTATTGTATAGATAGATATATACTTTATTAATCCCCAAGGGGAAATTTGTAGTCGTAGTAGCGCCTTACAACTTGTAGTGTATTATAATGTATCGTAGTGTAATATAATGTATCGTAATATATCGCAGTGTAATATAATGTATCGTAGTGTAATATAATGTATCGTAGTGTAATATAATGTATCTTATTGTAATATAATGTACTGTATTGTATCGTAGCGTAATGTATCGTAGTGTAATATAATGTATCGTAATGTATCGTAGTGTAATATAATGTATCGTAGTGTAATATAATGTATCTTATTGTAATATAATGTACCGTATTGTATCGTAGTGTAATATAATGCATCGTAATATAATGTATCGTATTGTAATATAATGTATCGTAATATAATGTATCGTAGTGTAATATAATGTATCTTATTGTAATATAATGTACCGTATTGTTTCGTAGTGTAATATAATGCATCGTAATATAATGTATCGTATTGTAATATAATGCATCGTAATATAATGTATTGTATTGTAATATAATGTATCGTAGTGTAATATAATGTATCGTAATGTATCGTAGTGTAATATAATGTATCGTAGTGTATTATAATGTATCGTAATATAATGTATCGTAGTGTATTATAATGTATCGTAATGTATCGTAGTGTAATATAATGTATCGTAGTGTATTATAATGTATCGTAGTGTATTATAATGTATCGTAATGTATCGTAGTGTATTATAATGTATCCTAGTGTATCGTAGTGTAATATAATGTATCTTATTGTAATATAATGTACCGTATTGTATCGTAGTGTAATATAATGCATCGTAATATAATGTACCGTATTGTAATATAATGTATTGTATTGTAATATAATGTACCGTATTGTATCGTATTGTCATATAATGTATTGTAATATAATGTATCGTAGTGTAATATAATGTATCTTATTGTAATATAATGTATCGTAATATAATGTATCGTATTGTAATATAATGTATCGTAATATAATGTATTGTAATATAATGTACCGTATTGTAATATAATGTATTGTATTGTAATATAATGTACCGTATTGTATCGTATTGTCATATAATGTATTGTAATATAATGTATCTTATTGTAATATAATGTATCGTAGTGTCATATAATATATCGTAGTGTCATATAATATATCTTATTGTAATATAATGTATCGTAGTGTAATATAATGATTTGTAGTGTAATATAATGTATCTTATTGTACCCTAGGGCATCCTAGTGTACAGTAGGATACCGTAGCTGTGTTGTCGTGTACCTGCGAGGTTCTGGTGTACTCCTCGTACAGTCGGTCGTACTCTCGATTCTTCTCCTGGTACTGCAGGTGATACTCGTGGAGCTTCTTCCCCACAGCTTCGATACTGTCCTCCTTCACCACCTGGTCCTGAACAACAACAACAACAAGTCCCATCAGACGCCTGGTGAGCTGACGCACGATCGGTCCATGAGTTGGGGCCGTGTACGGACCTGCTGGTGTTTGGAGACCGGGTACAGCAGCTTGACGTCCAGCTTGGGGTTGTACTGGGCGAGGGACTCGTGTCGGTAATGGTTGATCAGCTCCACCACCGAGCTGAAGGTCAGCGGGTCGGAGAAGCCGTACTTTCCCTCCCGGTGGAAGATCTTTATCAGCTTGTTGTTGCCTCCTTTCCTGAAAGTGGTCAGGGAACATTTGTTAGACCAAACCAGCAGACAATATCACGTGTGACACGAGGAAGTGGAGCCCTCGGCTGTCAGAACGGATTTCAAAATAAAAGCGACCTTCATGTGATCAGCGTCATATTCTTTCAATGTCCGTCAATAATGACGAAAGAGTGAAAGAAAGCAGAATGGATACATGTTAAAATAATGAATAAGTCTTGCTTTACCTGAGAGTCAGAGTGTAATCTCCGTGCATCTTAGTGGAGGCGTCTCGAACCAGAAACGTACCGTCAGCCGTGTCTCGCAGCTTCTCGTTCACCTCCTCTCTGCACAAGGAGCAAGTATTCAGGTGATGTACTAATACCACACTGTTAAGATAAAAGTACTAATACCACACTGTTAAAATAAAAGTACTAATACCACGATGAAAACAGTCAAAACTGAAAGTAATAATGTAACACTGTAAGAATACTCTGATGAATATGAAAGTACTATTAACACTGTAAAAAAAACTGTTAAAGTAATAATACTAAACTGTAAAATATTCTATTCTATAATTAGATTATTATTGAACAAATTCTACTATACATTATTAATACTAATCTATTAACAGTATCAACATTATTACTAAAACATGAACATAATTAAGAATACTTCTACTACAGTAACATTATTAGCCGTGGGCTCGGACATGTCTATCACCTGGAGATGTCTCCCCAGTACCACTCGGCGTCCTGCAGAGAGATGCTGTTGTTGAAGCTGCAGGCGGCTGCTGGAGCTGAAGACTTGACCGGTTTAGGAGGCAACGCTGCAACGAGAGAACAATCCTCTCATTTCAGGGTTTGTGATGAAGCAATCTCTACAAATGTTTAATTCTCTACACAATCATTCTGGAAGTCTGAACTATTTAGAGGAAGTGCAGCAACTGATGCATCAGGAGGAACAATGTCAGCTTGTCAAGGACACATCGGTTTATGTTTGAAGTCATTTAGGAACTCTTTGTCCACCAGAGGGCACTGATGGGTTTTTACAGCAATATTTCATTTAATTCTGAGAGAACCTCCCACACTGAAGCCTGGCTTCATGAAACAGATACCGAGACTAGATTAGACTCCACCTCGGAGGAAATGTGTGTTTAACTTGTCCCAAGTACAACAAAGGTACATACAAATACACAAATCACACCATTAAAACATACAAATATACAGTGTACAATAGTCGTGTTGAGTTCAATGTCTCTATGTAACGACAGCCTCGTCGTGTTGAGTTCAATGTCTCTATGTAACTACAGCCTCGTCGTGTTGAGTTCAATGTCTATGTAACGACAGCCTTGTCGTGTTGAGTTCAATGTCTCTATAACTACAGCCCTGTCGTGTTGAGTTCAATGTCTCTATAACTACAGCCCTGTCGTGTTGAGTTCAATGTCTCTATATAACTATAGCCTCGTCGTGTTGAGTTCAATGTCTCTATAACTACAGCCCTGTTGTGTTGAGTTCAATGTCTCTATGTAACGACAGCCTCGTCGTGTTGAGTTCAATGTCTCTATGTAACTACAACCTTGTCGTGTTGAGTTCAATGTCTCTATGTAACGACAACCTTGTCGTGTTGAGTTCAATGTCTCTATGTAACTACAACCTTGTCGTGTTGAGTTCAATGTCTCTATGTAACTACAGCCTCGTCGTGTTGAGTTCAATGTCTCTATGTAACTACAGCCTCGTCGTGTTGAGTTCAATGTCTCTATAACTACAGCCTCGTCGTGTTGAGTTCAATGTCTCTATAACTACAGCCCTGTCGTGTTGAGTTCAATGTCTCTATGTAACTACAACCTTGTCGTGTTGAGTTCAATGTCTCTATGTAACGACAGCCTTGTCGTGTTGAGTTCAATGTCTCTATGTAACTACAGCCTCGTCGTGTTGAGTTCAATGTCTCTATGTAACTACAGCCTCGTCGTGTTGAGTTCAATGTCTCTATATAACTACAGCCTCGTCGTGTTGAGTTCAATGTCTCTATGTAACTACAGCCTCGTCGTGTTGAGTTCAATGTCTATGTAACGACAGCCTTGTCGTGTTGAGTTCAATGTCTCTATGTAACTACAGCCTCGTCGTGTTGAGTTCAATGTCTCTATATAACTACAGCCTCGTCGTGTTGAGTTCAATGTCTCTATGTAACTACAGCCTCGTCGTGTTGAGTTCAATGTCTATGTAACGACAGCCTTGTCGTGTTGAGTTCAATGTCTCTATGTAACTACAGCCTCGTCGTGTTGAGTTCAATGTCTATGTAACTACAGCCTTGTCGTGTTGAGTTCAATGTCTCTATGTAACTACAGCCTCGTCGTGTTGAGTTCAATGTCTCTATGCAACGACAGCCTCGTCGTGTTGAGTTCAATGTCTCTATAACTACAGCCTCGTCGTGTTGAGTTCAATGTCTCTATGTAACGACAGCCCTGTCGTGTTGAGTTCAATGTCTCTATGTAACTACAACCTTGTCGTGTTGAGTTCAATGTCTCTATGTAACGACAGCCTTGTCGTGTTGAGTTCAATGTCTCTTTGTAACTACAGCCTTGTCGTGTTGAGTTCAATGTCTCTATGTAACTACAGCCTTGTCGTGTTGAGTTCAATGTCTCTATGTAACTACAGCCTCGTCGTGTTGAGTTCAATGTCTATGTAACGACAGCCTTGTCGTGTTGAGTTCAATGTCTCTATGTAACTACAGCCTCGTCGTGTTGAGTTCAATGTCTCGATGTAACTACAACCTCATCGTGTTGAGTTCAATGTCTCGATGTAACGACAGCCTCGTCGTGTTGAGTTCAATGTCTCTATGTAACGACAGCCTCGTCGTGTTGAGTTCAATGTCTATGTAACGACAGCCTCGTCGTGTTGAGTTCAATGTCTCTATGTAACGACAGCCTCGTCGTGTTGAGTTCAATGTCTATGTAACGACAGCCTCGTCGTGTTGAGTTCAATGTCTCTATGTAACGACAGCCTCGTCGTGTTGAGTTCAATGTCTCTATAACTACAGCCTCGTCGTGTTGAGTTCAATGTCTCTATGTAACGACAGCCTCGTCGTGTTGAGTTCAATGTCTCTATGTAACGACAGCCTCGTCGTGTTGAGTTCAATGTCTCTATAACTACAGCCTCGTCGTGTTGAGTTCAATGTCTCTATGTAAGGACAGCCTTGTCGTGTTGAGTTCAATGTCTCTATGTAACTACAGCCTTGTCGTGTTGAGTTCAATGTCTCTATGTAACTACAGCCTTGTCGTGTTGAGTTCAATGTCTCTATGTAACTACAGCCTCGTCGTGTTGAGTTCAATGTCTATGTAACGACAGCCTCGTCGTGTTGAGTTCAATGTCTCTATGTAACTACAGCCTCGTCGTGTTGAGTTCAATGTCTCGATGTAACTACAACCTCATCGTGTTGAGTTCAATGTCTCGATGTAACGACAGCCTCGTCGTGTTGAGTTCAATGTCTCTATGTAACTACAGCCTCGTCGTGTTGAGTTCAATGTCTATGTAACGACAGCCTCGTCGTGTTGAGTTCAATGTCTCTATGTAACGACAGCCTCGTCGTGTTGAGTTCAATGTCTCTATATAACTACAGCCTCGTCGTGTTGAGTTCAATGTCTCTATGTAACTACAGCCTCGTCGTGTTGAGTTCAATGTCTATGTAACTACAGCCTCGTCGTGTTGAGTTCAATGTCTATGTAACGACAGCCTTGTCGTGTTGAGTTCAATGTCTCTATGTAACTACAGCCTCGTCGTGTTGAGTTCAATGTCTCTATGTAACGACAGCCTCGTCGTGTTGAGTTCAATGTCTCTATAACTACAGCCTCGTCGTGTTGAGTTCAATGTCTCTATGTAACTACAGCCTCGTCGTGTTGAGTTCAATGTCTCTATGTAACGACAGCCTCGTCGTGTTGAGTTCAATGTCTCTATAACTACAGCCTCGTCGTGTTGAGTTCAATGTCTCTATGTAACTACAGCCTCGTCGTGTTGAGTTCAATGTCTCTATGTAACTACAACCTCATCGTGTTGAGTTCAATGTCTCTATGTAACTACAGCCTCGTCGTGTTGAGTTCAATGTCTATGTAACGACAGCCTCGTCGTGTTGAGTTCAATGTCTCTATGTAACGACAGCCTCGTCGTGTTGAGTTCAATGTCTATGTAACTACAGCCTCGTCGTGTTGAGTTCAATGTCTCTATGTAACGACAGCCTCGTCGTGTTGAGTTCAATGTCTCTATGTAACGACAGCCTCGTCGTGTTGAGTTCAATGTCTCTATGTAACGACAGCCTCGTCGTGTTGAGTTCAATGTCTGCATGTGACAGACGATGGTGACGTAATCCACTGGCTCCGCCTCCAAAAATCTTCCCAATAAACTCAACGTCTACGCACTAAAATATGAAACATCGACGACAGGATGTTGACGCATTGGTTTTTTTTTGGCAGATGCGCCCGACTTTTACCCAGAATACCTTTCTCTGCATCTTCTGGAAAGGATACAAGGTTCTCTAATAAACCCTGACGGACCCCGACAGGTGGGCCTGCAGAGTCCAGCCTCCGGGTTCAGGTCTGAGCTCCTACCTGGACTCTGCATGGTGATGTAGCTGAGGACCTGGTCCCGTCCTCTTCCTCCTCTTCCTCCTCCCTCCATGGCGGCCCTTAATTAAACCCTTCGGCCTCGGCGACGCTTCACAGGTGAAAACTCAGACCCGGGTCCTCCGGTCCTGGACCCCATGAGGTCCTGACCTGATCCCGCCTCTTAGAATAAAACAGAGAGCGACGTCACCTCGGAGGAGACGGTCCAGGACTCCATTTCTCTGCTTTTCTTCTTCTTCTTTTTTTTGGGACTCTCACTGTAATCTGAAGAGATGCTCGGCTGCACTGAGATCTGCAGGATTTCCTCTCCGTCGTCCTCCACCTCCTACGCTCGCCTCCGTCCTGCGGCCGCCTTCGCCGTTTTAAAGATCTTCCTCTTCTTTTTTTTTTTTTTAAAGCGACGCAACTTGGGTCTCTGTCCGCCTCCGTCTCTGAGCCTCAGTTCAAAGCTCAGGAGAGCAGCTTGGAGATGTGTGACATCACCGTTGCCCCCAGCCAATCCCGCGATGGCAGTGATATCACCGAGGCAACACCCCCCTCCCTCCTCCTCCTCCTCCTCCTCCTCTGCTGCATCTTCCACTGTGTGGACGGATGATGTCATCGTTTCAGCTGCCGCTCGGTCGGAGCGACTGACTGAATGGATGAACAGATCATCACCTGACCATCATTTATGATTAATATGACTTATTAAATCTACGACATGTAAACCGGTCTGCAGGGATGCTGACCTGAGATCAGTTACTTCAGTAGAAGTACTAATACCAGCGTAGAATACATCAGCATCCAAATATACTGAAAGTACCAAAAGTGAAAGTACTCATTATGCAGAATAATGTATATTATTCACACATTAATGTGTTTATCACTTTAACAAAAGGTGGAGTTCATGTTAATGACTAATCTATAGTAATGCATAATTTATTACTCGATCATATTTTATTTGACCTTGTAAAGTAACTACGAAGTAACTGTGACTCCTCTGGTTGTATAGAAGTATATGCTTCATGTGTTAAAGCTGCATTCTCTCTCCTGACCACCAGGGGGTGACTCCTCTGGTTGTATAGAAGTATATGCTTCATGTGTTAAAGCTGCATTCTCTCTCCTGACCACCAGGGGGCGACTCCTCTGGTTGTATAGAAGTCTATATAAATGACTCTACTTCTCTTGATGTATTCCCTCAGTAAACATTGTAAACATGAGTTTATGTCTCAATCTCTAGTTTCAAGTCTTCTTCAATACAGCATGATGTTCATTTAGTAAATTATGGTCATTTAGAGTCAAACAGACCATAAAGCAGGGGACGCTTTAGGGCGGGGCTACAGGTGATTGACAGGTCGTAAGCTGACAATGCGTCTCAACTTGCGTGGTGAAGGAACAACCTTAAACCAACGATGACATCGTAACACGAGAGGCAATCAAAGTAGCAACGCGGAGCTAACCGGCTAACGGAGGTTGCGTTTACTTGCGTGGTTCTACTCTGTAAAAATGAGGATTCAGTGAAGGTAAACCATCACGATGTGTTCAAAGGTAACGTTGAAACTGTTGTTTGAAGTGTTGGAACAGTGACGATGTTAAACATATCTTTAGATTCTTCTTCGGCTCTAATTATGCAAAACATGTGTTCAGTCTGGTCATGTGACTTCTGGTCATGTGACTTCAGACAGAGGAACTGAAAGTGATGAGACATCAACATCTCAACCAGACGCTGAATGATGCAACGCTCTGCAACCCAAAGATCGTCTACGAGCGAGAGGAAGAGTCACTCTGCGGTGTTTGTAGTTCTCAAACAGAGTGAGACGTCCTTTCACTAAGAGATGATCAATCATGATCATTTAAAGCTGCACACACACTCACACACTCACACACACTCACACTCACACACACACACACACACCTGGGGCAGCCTGGTTCATGTTGAGCTCGCTGGTGATCAGAACCTCCAGGACCTGAACCAGAAGGTCCAGACTGGACTCGGACCTGAAAGAGACTCAGGGTCAGACTCTTAAAGGGACAGGACACTCAAACTACCAGGACTAGAGTCCAGCTTTAGGGTCTAGAGGGGTACTGGGTCCGGGTCTAGAGGTGTACTGGGTCCAGGTCTAGAGGGGTACTGGGTCCAGGTCTAGAGGGGTACTGGGCCTGGTCTAGAGGGGTACTGGGCCTGGTCTAGAGGGGTACTGGGCCTAGTCTAGAGGGGTACTGGGCCCAGGTCTGGAGGGGTACTGGGCCCAGGCCTAGAGGGGTACTGGGCCTGGTATAGAGGGGTACTGGGCCTAGTCTAGAGGGGTACTGGGCCCAGGTCTAGAGGGGTACTGGGCCCAGGTTTAGAGGGGTACTGGGCCTAGTCTAGAGGGGTACTGGGTCCAGGTCTAGAGGGGTACTGGGCCTAGTCTAGAGGGGTACTGGGTCCAGGTCTAGAGGGGTACTGGGCCCAGGTCCAGAGGGGTACTGGGCCCAGGTCCAGAGGGGTACTGGGCCCAGGTCTAGAGGGGTACTGGGCCTAGTCTAGAGGGGTACTGGGCCCAGGTCTAGAGGGGTACTGGGTCCAGGTCTAGAGGGGTACTGGGTCCAGGTCTAGAGGGGTACTGGGCCTAGTCTAGAGGGGTACTGACCCGGCAGCCGGTCTGAACAGCAGCGGGCTGAAGTTCTCCGCCAGGGTCCGCGGGCTCATCTGGGTCCTGGAGCCCAGCAGGCAGAGCCGGGCCAGATGCCGGACCACGCTGAGCAGGGTCAGCCCGTACTGGACCGGACCGGACGGGGAGCTGGCCACGCCCCTCAGGAGCTGAGCACACTCCTCCTGGTCCTGGACCTCTGAGGAGGAAACCACAGGGTCAGGAGGAAGAGGAGGAGGAGGAAGAGGAGGAGAAGGAAACCACAGGGTCAGGAGGAAGAGGAGGAGGAGGAAGAGGAGGAGAAGGAAACCACAGGGTCAGGAGGAAGAGGAGGAGGAGGAAGAGGAGGAGAAGGAAACCACAGGGTCAGGAGGAAGAGGAGGAGGAGGAAGAGGAGGAGGAGAAGGAAACCACAGGGTCAGGAGGAGGAAGAGGAGGAGGAGGAAGAGGAGGAGGAGAAGGAAACCACAGGGTCAGGAGGAGGAAGAGGAGGAGGAGGAAGAGGATGAGAAGGAAACCACAGGGTCAGGAGGAGGAAGATGAGGAGGAGGAAGAGGAAGAGGAAACCACAGGGTCAGGAGGAGGAGGAGGAGGAGGAGGAGGAGGAAACCACAGGGTCAGGAGGAGGAGGAGGAGGAGGAAGAGGAAGAGGAGGAGGAAGAGGAGGAGGAGAAGGAGGAAGAGGAAGGAGGAAGAGGTGAAAGAGAAGGAGGAGGAGGAGGAGGAAGAGGAGGAGGAGGTGAAAGAGAAGGAGGAGGAAGAGGCAGGATGAAGAGGAGGAGGAAAAAGAGGAGGAGAACAAGAAGGAGAACAAGAAGAACAAGAACAAGAAGAAGAACAAGGCGGCGGCAGAGAGCTCCGGCACCTTGCACTGCGTGGATCATGTCGGTCTGCAGAGAGGACGGGAGAACCGGACCGGGAAGATCCTGCAGGAACCGGATCACCCCGTCACACAGGGACGACACCTCCAGCTGCTCCAGGTCTGCAAAACAAACACACCCTCACTACGCCGTCACCATCATCATCACCGTCACCACCATCATCACCGTCACCACCATCATCATCACCGTCACCACCATCATCACCGTCACCACCATCATCATCACCGTCACCCATCATCATCACCGTCACCATCATCATCATCATCACCGTCACCACCATCATCATCATCACCGTCACCACCATCATCATCATCACCGTCACCACCATCATCATCATCACCGTCACCATCATCATCATCATCACCGTCACCACCATCATCATCATCACCGTCACCACCATCATCATCATCACCGTCACCACCATCATCATCATCACCGTCACCATCATCATCACCGTCACCACCATCATCACCGTCACCACCATCATCATCACCGTCACCACCATCATCATCACCGTCACCACCATCATCATCATCACCGTCACCACCATCATCATCACCGTCACCACCATCATCATCACCGTCACCACCATCATCATCATCACCGTCACCACCATCATCATCGTCACCACCATCGTCACCACCGTCATCATCACCATCATACTGATCATCATCATCATCATCACCACCACCATCATCATCATCACCACCATCATCATCATCATCATCACCACACTGATCATCATCATCACCACACTGATTATCATCATCATCACCACCACCATCACCATCATCATCATCATCATCACCACACTGATCATCATCATCATCATCATCATCACCACCATCATCATCATCACACTGATCATCATCATCATCATCATCATCACCACCATCATCATCATCATCACCACACTGATCATCATCATCATCATCATCATCATCATCACTCCACTACTTCCTGTCTGCAGCTCCTCTGATACACCAGCAAGCTTTTAAAAATCATACTGAGTAAGAAGAAGGAGGAGGAGGTGAAGAAGAACAAGAAGGTGAAGAATGAAGATAAGGAGGATAACTAGAACAAGGAGAAAGAGAAGAAGAAGGAGCATCATCATCATCATCATCATCCTCACCAGCCTCAGCCAGCTGGCGGGTGTCTAGTCCTCCTCCACTCAGACTGCGATAAACAGAGAGACCGTCCTGACCTGCACACACACATTTATACACACATTAATACACACACATTTATATTTATACATGTATACATGCACACATTTATATTTATACACGTACACACACACACACATTTATACATGTACACACACACACATTTATACATGTACACACACACACATTTATACATGTACACACACACACACTTATACATGTACACACACATTTATACATGTACACACACACATTTATACATGTACACACACACATTTATACATGTACACACACACTTTGTTCACGTTATGTCAGAGAGAGTGTGTAAATATATACAAAAGCTAGAAAAAGACAACAACAAAAAAAAGACTGGTAGTTTGAGTGTCCTGTCCCTTTAAGAGTCTGACCCTGAGTCTCTTTCAGGTCCGAGTCCAGTCTGGACCTTCTGGTTCAGGTCCTGGAGGTTCTGATCACCAGCGAGCTCAACATGAACCAGGCTGCCAGGTGTGTGTGTGTGTGTGTGTGTGTGTGTGTGTGTGTGTGTGTGTGTGTGTGTGTGTGTGCGCGCGCTACCTTTGGTCTCCACGGCCTCCATCAGTCGGCTGAGGAGAGGCGGGGCCGAGTCTGGAGGTCCAAACAGCTCAGGGAGGTCCGGCAGCACGAACCCTAGAAAACACACACATTGAAAACACACACACACTCGTTACACACACATTACACACACACACACAACACACGTAAAGAATGTCATGTGTTTTGGTGTTTTTGGTGTTTTTGGTTCTCACCCTCCGACTCGGAGTCCGTCCTCACGGACGCCGCAGACGGCGGCCGTTGGGGGCGGGGCTTAGGCGTGGGCGGGGACATCCTCTTCTTGCCGATGAACTCCACGTACGTCCCGGGGAAGTCGCCCTTCTCCTGTCGCACAGAGACCCACGGTTAGAGAGACCCTGAACGCACCGCTCATGTTAAGCATGAAGGAACAGGAAGTACAAAACCGACTGAACAGGATTCATCAAATAAAAGAATAATTAGTATTAGTGTTATTCAGCTGTTGTTCAGATGAATGAATAATAAACAGGAAGCTGGTGTTTCATTGTAAAGGAGCAGAAAGGAGAGGAAAGAGTCCTGGATGTAAAACAGAAACATTGTAAGATAAGAAGTGTTGGAGCTCAGCGACAGGAAGCGTTTCACTTCCTGTCGCTGAGAAACACGACAGACTTTATTCTGAAAGTCGTTCACTTACTATTATTATTATATAAGAATATTGAGAATATGAGACAGAAACCAGAGCTCGTCCTCACGCTGGAGCAGCGTTCACTTAATTAATAATTCATCATTAAAAAGCTTTCAGCGTCTCCAGCTGATGAACATCAAACTGAAACTGTTTAACACGGAAAGAAAAGTGTGTAAACAATGAAGACTTGACAGACGGGCAGCAGTAGATCACAATGGAACTTTAACAACCACACAGCTGTCAGAGGGAGAGGTGCATTGTGGGTAATGTAGGAAGAGGAACGTGTGGAATCAAATTAATCAGATTTTAAAGTTTTGAAGCGAACGGTTTATTTTGAAATGAGACGCGTAGAATAAAATCTTTACGATGAAATGTCACAACTTTAAGCTTCGTTTCGGCGATGCGTTCAAGGACCGTCGGAGCGTTGCTAATCCGACCGCAGCGACGAAAACAGAAACCAGCCTTCCGGCCCCGGGAGCCGCAGCCGGACGCGGCGCCTCACCTGCGTGGTTTCGTTGACGCCCGGCAGCCAGCCGATCTCTGACGGGCGCTCCTCGGCTCCGCCCCCGCAGCCCAGCGCCAGCAGCGCCGCGCGGCTGACCAGCAGCAGGTCGCCCACGCGCAGGTCGATGTCCTCCTCGCGCTCCTTCTTGTAGTCGTACAGCGCGCGGTACTGGAAGCCCTCGGAGCTCATCGTCACGGCCGCGTGTGTACGGCTTTAAGACGGCGAGCAGCGACACGCACACGCACACGCACACGCACACACACACACACGCACGCACACACGCACGCGCACGCACACCCACAGCTCTGGGTAGAAAAGGCGTGGCTTTGAGTCCTGAGGGAGCTAGCGAGGGGAACGTCCTCCAGGCCCCGCCCCCCGCCACGGCCGACCAATCACAGCATTCATGAACAGAAGCCTCAGCAGAGGTGGCGGCCACATCTGGGGAGGCGACGAGTCCACCTGAGAGACGGGGGAGGAAGAGGAGGAGGAGGAGAAGAAGAAGAAGAGGAGGAGGAGGAGGAGAGGGAGGAGGAGGAAGAGGAGGAGGAAGAGGAGGAAGAAGAAGAGGGAGGAGGAGGAAGGTGAGGAGGAAGAAGAGGAGGAGGAGGAGGGAGGAGGAGGAAGAAGAAGAGGAGGAGGGAGAGGAAGAAGACGAAGAAGAGGAAGAGGAGGAGGAGAGGGAGGGAGGAGGAAGATGAGGAGGAGGAGGAAGATGAGGAGGAGGAGAGGGAGGAGGAAGAGGAGGAAGATGAGGAGGAGGAGGAAGAAGAGGAGGAAGAAGAGGAGGAGGAAGAAGACGAAGAAGAGGAGGAGGGGGAGGAGGGAGAGGAGAAAGAGGAAGAAGAGGAGGAGGGGGAGGAGGGAGAGGAGAAAGAGGAGGAAGAGGAGGAGGAGGAGAGGGAGGAGGAAGATGAGGAAGAAGAGGAGGAAGAGGAGGAGGAGGAGGAGGAGGAAGAAGAGGAGGAGGAAGATGAGGAGGAGGAGGAAGAAGAGGAGGAGGAAGAAGAGGAGGAGGAAGATGAGGAGGAGGAGAAAGAAGAGGAGGAAGAAGAAGAAGAGGAGGAGGAGGAGGAGGAGGATGAGGAAGAGGAGGAGGGAGAGGAAGAAGACGAAGAAGAGGAGGAGGAGGAGGAGGAGGAGGAGGAGGAGGAAGATGAGGAGGAGGAGGAGGAGGATGAGGGCAAAGGTTAACAGACGGTTCATCAATACAGAACATGTATTTATTTATTTTTAAACATTGTTTTAGTCACTTGGAGCAACGGACGGTGACACACACACACACACACACACACACACACACACACACACACACACACACACACACACACACATATTTCAGAATGCATCTGACCTACAAACAGAATGTAAACAAACTCATTCACCGGTTTATTAAGAAGATAATAATAATAATAATAATAATAATAATAATTTACTAACTCAATCTTAATATGATAATATATTAATATGAATATATATTCATATTAATCTTTAATAAAGCACACAATACTTCAATAGGCGTAAACAATCAGCCTGAAGCACGTTTCATGTTTTCATCATAAAAGAGTGAAACATTATTTGTGATTTTAGCGGTTAGTGGGAAGCCTGGTCTCATAAAACTATAAAACTAACAGCTGTGTCATCTACTACTTCCTCGCTCTATTAAAATAAATAATACATAAATATATATAGATTCTCTCCCACATTTTTTTTTAAACACATTATCTGGACTACATAATAATTGGACTACATCAAATTTGGGGTACATAATATTTTTTGTTTGGATTTCTCACATGTTATTGTCTCATTTTGTTGATTTATTTTGTTTAAATGGTCACTGTCGGTGAATGGTTTTAATAAAAAGTTGATTACCCGTAACATAAAATACTAGTTAGTCGCCACTTTATATTAAAAACAGAGAAAATCATGTAATCTGCACATTGGAGGAAATCTATAGTTGAAACTGGCCTGAAATAAAAGTAATAAATAATCACACTAACACTGGTATATATTAATTATATATAATATTAAATATTTGATTAGACTTTATGAGTATTCAGGACAAAAGGTGATAACATGAACACTGTCATTATGTCACTTCCGGTCAGGAGACAATCACTAGAAAGCAAATCATAGAAATTATTTCAAACTGCATCAATTGAGCCGAAAAGTGTCCAACAGTCCAACATTCAACACCATGTGATATAAATAATAAAACATGAATATGTTAAGGATTTAAAGGTGAAGTTCACACAAACCCTTCCGTGAAGTGACCATTGTGTTAATCACTAACAACACTAAATATAATATAAAGGACTTCCAGACTGAATTAGTGGAGCCGAACAGATACAAATAACGTGATTAACAAAACAACACAGATACGCTTTACAGAATATTCCTGTTTTACAGGTAAGCTAACATTCACACAGAACCCCCAGGAAACGACACGCCAGTTAGCATGCTAGCTTGGCGTGCGCGTGAACGTCTCACCTGCTTGTCTTTTAGTTTTTCACCGATGAGAACCTGCAGCTGGACAAGCAGCGGACGCCATTTTGGATCGAAGAGCAGGCACGACGTCCGGGTTTCCCCCAAAAAGCTGGAATATTCCAATATGATCGATTATTTGCAGAAGCAAAGACACTCGTGCTTCAGCCGTCTGGATTTTAGCAGCTAAAGTTAGCGTTAATAATTTAAACTACTTCCGGTACGGACCTTCAAAATTAAACGGGTGTTATAATGTTAAACATATTAATTTGGGGGGAAACACACACAAAAAGATGAACTTTGAGTAAAATGCGATCTGTTAAAAATGTTTATTCTATTTATAATAACTCATTTGTTGGCTAAAGTCTTTTATAAATTTTATGATATATTTAACGAGCGTCACGAGCGGAATTGACACGTTCCGGATGGCTTTCAAAATAAAATGCTTCCGGCGAACGTGTGTTGTGAAAAATAATTGAGAGTTTTGCGCAAAATTATGGCGTTTTAAGAAGAAAACTGATTTAACATCTTAAGTATATTAAGGATGTTTAACAAAAATGTCTGTTAACTTCACTTTAAGAGCCCACAAATGTGGATTTAAGAGATTACAACCGATTACAGCTGGAGAAAGGAAGGCTGGGCACCTACGTCACATCCGGTGACCTAGATTTTAATGCTGTCAAGACCGGGGACCATGGCAACAAAGGAGTGTGTGTGCGTGAGAGAGAGAGATGGGGGTGTACTGTATTCATGTCCTCATTTATTCAGGTCTTACACAAACAGTCCTCTGTGTGTGTGTGTGTGTGTGTGTGTGTGTGTGTGTGTCATGTGACCGCTGCAGCTTTTCTAGAACACACTGCACATCACATGAACCGTTCTTTAAAAAACATTCAACCTTTATTTACACCAAATCTGTATAAAAATAAATAAATAAGAGTTATAGATTCATCTCAGAATTCATAAATATACAAAAACAGAAGTAGATTTCGATAAAATGTCAATGAGGTTCTGAACAAAACAGAATTGCTGTCAGGTAAAATGTTAAAAAAGCACTTATTTTAGTATGATGTGAATTCATCTACTGGAGTAATAGTACTCTGATACAGCACTACTGTCCCTTTAAGACAACAAGCAACTCATTTATATTAATGTAGACGGCAGTTTGATGAGGACGTATATAAATGTGCTAGTTCCTGTCTCCGTACTGGTCGCGCTGCTACAAGCTGAAGACGTTCCCCCGTCCGTGCACCGACAGTTCGATGCCCCCGGTCAGCTGCAGCTCCTCCATCAGGAAGCGCCCCACCGGCTCCGAGCGCCCCACGTCGCAGAACACCCAGATCTCCGCCCGATCCCGCCGGATGTTGGCGTTGCACGTCGGCAGCCCGGCGCTCCGGGTGCACCGGCTCAGAGCCCGCCATACCTAGGGGGAGGGGGCGGACAGGTGAGGGGGCTTCTATACAAACAGAGGAGTCGCTTTAACCATGAAGTATAGACTTCTATACAACCAGAGGAGTCGCTTTAACACATGAAGTATGACTTCTATACAAACAGAGGAGTCGCTTTAACACATGACGTATGACTTCTATACAACCAGAGGAGTCGCTTTAACACATGAAGTATGACTTCTATACAAACAGAGGAGTCGCTTTAACACATGACGTATGACTTCTATACAACCAGAGGAGTCGCTTTAACCATGAAGTATAGACTTCTGTACAACCAGAGGAGTAGCTTTAACACATGAAGTATGACTTCTATACAAACAGAGGAGTCGCTTTAACACATGACGTATGACTTCTATACAACCAGAGGAGTCGCTTTAACCATGAAGTATAGACTTCTGTACAACCAGAGGAGTAGCTTTAACACATGAAGTATGACTTCTATACAACCAGAGGAGTCACCCCCTGGTGGTCAGGAGAGAGAATGCAGCTTTAACACATGAAGCATAGACTTCTATACAACCAGAGGAGTCATCCCCTGGTGGTCAGGAGAGAGAATGCAGCTTTAACACATGAAGCATAGAATACAGGCTCAGCCTCCTGTAGGCTGTAGTTGAATGGTTGTAATGCTTGCATGTCAAATCGTCTCTTGGTTGAAATCAATCATATAAAATAATAATAATAATAATAATAATAATAACAGTAGACCTGCTCGATGTCTCCGGCCCGCCCACAGTTGTGCTGCCCGATCACCCATTTGGCCCTCTGGTGCAGGTGGAGCCGGTGGACGGAGACCGCGTGCCGGAACGGTTTGGACAGCGACTCCGTCCGCAGAACTCCTCTCTGCGTGAAGACGCTCCAGGAGCGTTTGAGCGGCGAGTCCGTGGCGGCGGCGCCATCTTTGTGTTCCGAGGTCGCCCTCTCTGGCGTTTTATCTTCGGGTTCCGGTGGGTGACGACGTCCTGCCCCAACGGGACTGGGAAACGTGGGTTCCTGCGGCTGGTAGACGAGGGAACCGGCCGGGCAGACGATGACGGGAGCCGGTCTGGCCGGTCTGATGGGCGCGTGGCGGTCGGCGGCGGCGGGGAACCACGGCGAGAAGACCGGAGGAGTCCTGCAGGGGAAAGACTCCAGGAGCCTCTCCGTCCGCTCTAATAGAGCGCCGAGTCCAGCAGCGGATCCAGGACCATAGTGCAGAACCACATCCGCCATTCGGATCAGAGGACCCTCCTCTCCCTCCTCAGCGGCCTCTTCATCACCTCCCCCCTTCAGAAAGACAGACAAGAAGAACCCGGGTTACTTTAAAAGTTACAGAACATTTAGTTGAAGGTCACATAGTCAGGGTCTGAGAACATGTTCACGCTTTAATGTTTAAAAAACTATCTTTCTAATCATGTCTGTGTGAAATGCTGTTTAATAAAATATCATAAAATACACACACACATATATATATAAATACAAAATACAACCTAAAGTTCATCATATCAAACGTGACATCACACATAAGAATATTACATTATTAAAAGTATATTAATATTAAACATATTCTCTCCTGTTTTATCTATCTGATTGTTAGTTTAATAAAAGTTAAACTAGTTTTATAAATGCTTCCGGTTTCTGAAGCTAATGTTTTTAGCATATCATGCTAGCTCTCGTTAGCTTATCACAAAGAGAGCTAGCTAGAGAACATGGCGGTCCAGGTGTCCAACAGGTAAGTCGGTAGACAACCTTCAGTCCAACAACACGAGACTCACACATTTAAACTCCTTTAAACTCCTTTACACACCTTTAAACACCTTTAAAGCAGCTGACTGCGGCCCGTCTGCTCAAACAGCCATCAAGGAGTGAAGTCCCATCAGCCACCGCGAGGCTAACGTGCTTCTCGGGAACTCTCGCGAGAGTTGAAGTAACGTTCAGACTGCCATTTCAGCGCTTTCCTTTCCGGTATTTATATCCCGATTAAAGCTGTATTTTAAGGATACTTTATTGTATTTTTAAATAACAGTACGTGTTGTTTTTTAAATTACATTTCCTGTATTGTTGCGTAACTACAAACCAAATTAATACAGAATTATTAGTGTTTATAGAAAAAGTATTCATAGAAATACTAATACCACCGTCACACTGACTGTGGTATTAGTATTTCTATGAATACTTTGTTCTCTCATTAGAGCATTTTTACTCATGCATAAATATAAAAGCAGGATTTTACTGTTATAGTTGAACTATTAACTAATGAAAGCAGTAAGAAATACAATTGTACTTAAGTTACTTCACTGGTATTTGCTTAGTCTTTGATAATATATAATATAATCTCATGATATTAGTAAATAATAAACACAACTGTGGTCTTTCCTTAAGACGAACCGTGTTGACATACCAAAGGTTTATTTCGGAGTCGTACTTCAAACTGGATGAACACTGCTGAAGAACCGACAGACAGGCAGCAGTTTGTCAACAGGACATCTTTATTCATACGTCTGTTGTCTTTATTCAAATTACAGTAATATACTTGTGAGATGACTGAAGCTCTCAGCTCGACTACTTGAAGCAAACTTTGTTTTTCCTGTTGTTTTTCTCCTTTTTTTAAAATTAATCTTGCAACAGAAAAGAAAAAAAGAAGCACATATGCCATAAAGAAGAAGAAGAAGAAGAAGAAGAGTGTGGTGCGTCGGTGAGGAAGCTTATCGTCTAAACAAAAACAAAACAGGAAAACAAAAAGAAACATGTCGTAAAAAGATCAGAATATG
Source organism: Taurulus bubalis (assembly GCF_910589615.1). NCBI lineage: Eukaryota > Metazoa > Chordata > Actinopteri > Perciformes > Cottidae > Taurulus > Taurulus bubalis. The sequence goes on along the minus strand of NC_136596.1, from coordinate 1,184,052 downwards.
GCACATTTGGTCCACGTTGGTAGTTTTATTATCTCGTTTTCAAACATGTGATAAACAAAAACAAAAAAAAGAAAACAGATCATAGTTGTTCCTCCCAGAAGCGTTAACGACAGCAGACTGAGAACAGGACTAGAGGGGCCGCTCTCTTTTTGTTAAAATCTTGGTTTCGTTCAGCCAATCGTTTGTTTCTATTCTCCCCGGTACAGTAATAATATTATTATTAATATCTTCTTTCCAGCCAAGATGAGAGGGGAGGGCAGGGGGCGGAGCTTCGTGGATGACAGAAAGGGGGCGGGGCTGGACGATCACAGGAAGTAGTCGGGAGTGCGTCTGGTCACATGGGGCTCGCCGCGGCGGGGGGCGGGGTCAAACTGAAGGCTGAGGAGGGAGAAAGGTCGTTAGCGATGACATCATCCAACCCAACAGTAATAAATACATGTGTTTCAGTTCACAACTCAAATATTACGCAGCGAGTGATATCATTTCTATGTTTCTTAACTTTGGCAGCGTGAATAAAATGTAAATATGAAAAGCCTCCTGTGGTCTGAACCAACTAACTTTATTCCTCTTCTCCACCAGATCCACCGCTTCCTGTTCTTACCCGTCACAATAAAAGCCCTTGACATACAACATGCGTTGTGAGTGCATTTCACACGTTATTCATATCGTTTTATTACAAACCTGGGAGGAACAGGAAGAAGAAGAAGAAGAAGAAGAAGAAGAAGAAGAAGAAGAAGAAGAAGAAGAAGAAGAAGAAGCGCTTTCACTTACAAAGAGTATTTCAGAGTGTCGTCCAGCTCCATGATGGCCGCCTGGTTTCCACAGCGGTAGCAGTAGTTAGGAGCGCTGAAGATCGTCACCACGTTCTTATCATGGCCCCAGTTGTAGCCCTGCAGGTACAACACACATGCTACATGTTAGCAAAGTGTGTGTGAGTGAGTGTGAGTGAGTGTGTGTGAGCGTGTGTGAGTCTCACCTCCATGACCAGCTGATGGGCGCGGGACACCAGGGTGAGTCCGTTGGCGTGGTTGAAGGTTTCAGAGATGTCTTGTCCGAAGGTGTAGCCGGCACCTCGAGGAGAGATGCCCCACCCACCACGGTCATCCGGGTCAGACCACAGCAGGTCACACATGGGGCCCTGAAACAGACCCAGGATCAGTATTTAGGTATCTTTAGGTGATCTGGTTTAACTAAACCTAACTCAACCTGGTTATGAGTGCCTTCTCATAAAAGGGGGCGGGGCTTGCAGCATCTGACCAATCACAAACTTGGAAAAGTCTTGCATAATACATATAAAGAATACAACTATAATATCAGAGAAACATGAAGTGAAACACTAGTTAGAAACCACAACTCAACTCTTACCCACAATGCACCAGGAACCTCAACTCTTACCCACAATGCATCAGGAGCCTCAACTCTTTTACCACAAACACATCAGCACCTCAGGGGAATGTTAACAAGCGTTTTTTAAGAAAGCAAGGATGTTTTTTATTGAATTTTGTCGTTTTCATTCAGCTTTTCTAACGCGGAAGAAAAATATGTGAATGGAAACGAGGCTGCTGTCTTCATCATCATCATCTTCATCATCACACTGTGGTTTATTCTGACTCAATCACACATAAAGAGAAATGATTCAGCCGCTGAAAAATAGTCCAACAAAACACACTGTGTTCTAGCGTGTGTGTGTGTGTGTGTGTGTGTGTGTGTGTGTACCTCATGTGGGACCTCCTGCAGGCGGTCCAGAGCTCGTATGTGATCCAGAGTGTCTATGGAGGGAGACAGACCTCCGTGGAGACAGAAGATCTGAAACATAGAAGAAGAAACGACCCTGTGACTCAACCAGGAAGTAGACGCGCCAGAACAACATGAACACATGAACATGAACAACATGAACACATGAACACACATGAACATGAACACATGAACACATGGCGTTACCTGTCCGTCCACCAGCGCGGTGAGAGGCAGGTAGTCGAACAGGTCGGTGAAGTACTTCCACACGTTGGCGTTGCCGTACTTCCTCAGACACTCGTCGTAGAACCCGTAGACCTGCGTGATCTGCCGCGACTCGTGGTTCCCTCGCAGGATGGTGATCCGCTCCTGGAAACGGACCTGACGACAACAACAACAACGACGACGACGACACGTTAAGGGTGCGTTCCTTCGTCTTTAAAACATTCTGTACTGGAAGGTGAATGATTTGGAAAAGAGTGACGTCTTGTTAACCAATCAACACAAATGTTTTATTAGTCATGAAGCGCTTCATTCATCTTTCACTCAAAGGAAAGCAAAATATCAACAGTGTCATTTTACAGACCAGACGATGGAGAGATCAATGAAGTAAGCATGTTAATAAAGAGTTAAAGGTTATTAGTTATTATTCCAATCTGTCATCAATAATCAATCGGTGGATTATTCTCTTTCTAACTCCATGAACAAACTCACTTCTTCTCTGATCATCCAGTCGTCTAATCTCACAATAATTCGGAGAAAATCACATCACAGATGCAATATTTTTTATCAATGTGCTCCACCGACACTCAGGAGGGTCCCTGAACGCCCCTCATCCTGGATGAACTTAAATATGCAAATGAGGCTGTTTGAGATTAAATAAAAGCAAGAAAACAAACATCTTGTTGTGATAAACAAATGTTTGATTGTTTTTTAATATAAAGCTCGTACTCCAGTAGAAAGTATCAGTACTCCTTATGCAGAATAATGTAATATCTTATAATAATTGGTGATGGAGCTGGTAAAGATGGGACTGATTTAAATGTATTTATATATAAATACTACTGTGAAATACTGCTGGGCAGATTGTTGATGTAATAAAACTAATTTATTGATTACATTTTGTTTTATTAATCTGATTCTGCAGGTGTATATATATATATATATATATATATATATACATACACAGTGCTGATGGGCAGTGGTCACACACACACCCACCCCTCACCTTTAGCGTGACGAGCAGCGTGACCGTCTCCACAGAGTAGTACCCTCGGTCCACGTAGTCGCCCATGAACAGGTAGTTGGTGTCGGGCGACTTGCCCCCGATCTTGAAGAGCTCCATGAGGTCGTGGAACTGCCCGTGCACGTCCCCGCACACCGTCACCGGGCATCGAACCTGCGACACGGGAAGAGACGTGAGCCTCAGAGCGCCACCACGCGTAGAAAGCATCCACCGTGTGATGGCAGCCGTCTCCCGTAACATAACGTCTAAATATATTATTATGTTTAATTCTTTAATCTTAAATAAACGATCAAAGTTTAAATGTTAGGTAAAATAATTCAGATTAAAGGGCCTGAACGCAACGCGACACACTGTTCACAAACAGGAAGTAGAATGAGACATTAAAAGCAGCCGTTGGAGTTTAGAGCAGAGTTCTGGTGTTTACAGTGAAACCAGCTGACAGTGAACCAGCTCGACCAGATTAAAGGAGCAATACGGGACTTTATGATGTCAATATGAGCTCTGACTCAAACACTGCTCCTTGTTATATAACCATGAGTTACATAATTCATCTCTAACATCTATTTTATATTTATGTGGAAACGTCTGGATTTATTCTAGTTCATCACCAACACTACATTTTACTAGATTACACCTAAACGCATCATGAGAACGTTATCATCTACCTTCAGCCAGTACTCATGTTCACTGAGCGGAGCCTGAAGGCATCATGAGAACAGTATCATCTACCTTCAGCCAGTACTCATGTTCACTGAGCGGAGCCTGAAGGCATCCCTTAGCTGTTGGTATTCAACCCGCACAGCTAACCACTAACGTCATAACGCGATAAAGAATAAAATAAACCAACTTTGAGCTCATCTTAGACGCTTCCTTTAAGTGATTTCATATATTACTATATTCAGATGAACGGCCTCCCAGTACTGTAACCAACCAGGAAGTGTTTGATTGTTTCTCTGGGGCATTGTGGGAAATCTCACCTCCTGAACGTTGGACTCCTTGGTCAGGATCTCCTTGGCCTGCAGGAACAAACAGGAAGTGGTGTTAGAAAACGTTTAGTGACCTCACAGGACACCGTAGCGCTAGAAACCACCCGAGAAGAGCAGAGCGTTCCAGAAGCTGAGCGACTAATTCAATCATTATTATAACTCAATTAACATTCAACACGAGCAATGCATCTCATCTCAGAGCTTCATAAGAGCTGCACATGAATATATATATGAATATTAACAGTATTGATTCATCTTTAATCAAATGAAACGTGATCAACAGGGAGGCCACTACGCATTGTTTTCTGAATGAATAAATCTGCTTTAACGGGTTTGTCTATAATCAGGAATCATCACTAATGAGAAGAAATTAATCTTGAACATGACAAACACAGTGATGTGAAAATAGATTTCTGTTGATGACTAACAGCTGCAGCTTAACAATGACAGGATCATTCATTCTATTATTATGTTTAGACATTCATTATATTGTTATTATTATGTTAACCATTCGAGACATTATTATTGTTTAGACATTCATTCTATTATTATGTTTAACATGAATTACTATCGTGTGCATCTTTCCCTGTGAACGCTTTCACAGGGAAAGATGCACACGATTATACGATTTCATTAACTCAACAACACAACGCTCGACCCGCAGCGCTCAGCTCGCCGGGTTTCCGCCATTGTCCCCCGGGTCTCAGGACGTTGTTCCCCGGGTCTCAGGACGTTGTTCCCCCGGTCTGAGGACGTTGTCCCCCGGGTCTCAGGACGTTGTTCCCCCGGTCTGAGGACGTTGTTCCCCGGACATGAAACCGGGCGATGAGGCACAGAAAGCTGGAGTGACGCGAGAGGCTCGTCAGGTTTATGTAATGAAACGGATGATCGATAAAGACAGGGCGCGGTGCTAATCATAACTAATACACGTATTAATACCATCAATATAACATACAGTACACACTCCTTTGTGTGTATACATATATAAACATATATTAGTCGAGTATTGATATGTGTCGAGGGCCGCCATGTTAATAAAGCGGTGGTAAAATAGGCTCCGTCTATTTGCTGGCAATGATGGAACAATATGTGGATTCTCGGGCCTGCCTGGACTCAAGACGACGATCGGCGACTAAACGGTCGCACATCGGCGCGGCTTTAATGAAAATGGCGGCGCACAAACATGTCAAAAACACATATACGCCATAAAGAAAGCAAGACGTTAAATCTTAAGTTGATTGGGGTCGAAAACGGGGCTAAAGAATAGCCACCTCGCCGTGAAGTGACGTCCACTCCAGAAATTAGCCGGAGCCGATTCCTTATATATATTTTTTTTAGCCTAGGCCGCACTGAAAAACGGGGCCGACTAAGCTCGCGATCGAACCCGCACGGGAGGCTCTGAAAAACGGGGCCGACGGAGACTACGATCGAACCCGCAGGGGGAGGGCGCTCTGAAAAACGGGGCCGACGAGCCGCGATCAAAAGGCCTCTGAGAAAACGGGGCCGACGGAGCCTACGATCGGGGGGTTCTCTGAAAAACGGGGCCGGCTCACCTTCTCGCAGAGGGTCCGGACCTGGTTTTCCGAGAGCTGCTTGCACTCGTTGAGCTGTTCGATCCACTGGTCCAACTCTTTAGTGAAGGATTTGTCCTCCATGACGGCGGCGGCCTGGTCTCACAGCGAGCTGCCTTCTTCTAGCTCCGTCGCGTTGGTCGAACCGGTCTGGTCCCCGCCAAAAAATATCACCGAAAAGACCTCTGAAAACAAATCGACTAGCCGCTCAGTCGACTTCTATCATGATAAAGTACCGACGTCGAGTGGCCAACGGTGAACCCAGAGTTTCTCTTCCCGGGGGGATCGGAGGGTCGACGGACCGGAGCTGAGAGAGGCGGCGGCGTCGCAGCGGCTAGCCGATGTGCTAAAAGAGCTAGCTACAATAACATCCGGGCATTTTCAGCGGCGGGCGGAGAGTGCGCAGCAGCGTCCCCGCGTGGACAAGCGGAGAACTGCAGGGCATTTAGTGAATTACATGAAGACGTCTTATTGTTACATAATTATTACATTATTATTACATTATGTGAGTGAACACGCAAAACTTCCAAATACAAGTCTGTAAACATTTATTTAAAAAGACTTATGGGTATACTTATTATATGTATATAATATATACATATAATATATACAGTATTTTATATATATATATATATATATATAATACATAAACTCTGGCCAACTATAACACGGTTGTGATGAATTGTACTATTCTGTGTTCAAGTGTTTGTTATATTTTATTCCCCTCATGTGTGTAACAAACTACTGGAAACATAAGTTGTAAAAATATACTGTATATTTTAAAAGTGTTGATGCAGAAACTTTTTTTTTTTTTTAATATGTAAATTCCCTCAAATGAAAGCATCAACACGACCACACGTTTTAATGTTCTCACCTTCAGGCTGTTTTTCTTTTAACACGAGAAGAGTCTGCTAAGGAGTCCAGAGATTAATAGATGAATGAAAACAAGATAAAAAAACATCTTAGACGCCATTAAATATGCAAAATAACCAAAGAAACGAGGGCAGAAGGAGCAGCTGAGAAAATCAGTGTTTACAGAGGCTTTTATTGTGGAGGGGTTCAGATCAACACACAGCTTTAAGGCGACGACACACAGGAACACATGAAGCACAACATAATGGTACAAATATACTGCGACATATGAAAGAGTTATAGTCGGGCTCTTCCGGTCAGAATATCGGCGCCGTCTCCAGAGCTTTGACTCGAGCGGCGAACACCAGAACCCGGTTCTCCACCTCGGCGTTGACGTCGGCCTGCGAGGCTCGTGGGTTCTGACGGAGGAACTCTGAGATGCTCAGGATGCACTCGCTCTGAGGACACACAAGCTGTCAATCAATCTGCAGGCTCAACCAATCAGATCCCTTTATTGTTGAGTTACGACAAGGAGCTTTAACGCTGTTGTTCTGGCGCCCCCTGTGGACTAAAGTGGTAGTGTTGGTTCTGGCGCCCCCTGTGGACTAAAAAGGTAGTGTTGGTTCTGGCGCCCCCTGTGGACTAAAGAAGTAGAGTTGGTTCTGGCGCCCCCTTTGGACTAAAGAGGTAGAGTTGGTTCTGGCGCCCCCTTTGGACTAAAGAGGTAGTGTTGGTTCTGGCGCCCCCTGTGGACTAAAGAAGTAGAGTTGGTTCTGGCGCCCCCTTTGGACTAAAGAGGTAGTATTGGTTCTGGCGCCCCCTTTGGACTAAAGAAGTAGAGTTGGTTCTGGCGCCCCCTTTGGACTAAAGAAGTAGAGTTGGTTCTGGCGCCCCCTTTGGACTAAAGAGGTAGAGTTGGTTCTGGCGCCCCCTTTGGACTAAAGAGGTAGTGTTGGTTCTGGCGCCCCCTTTGGACTAAAGAAGTAGTGTTGGTTCTGGCGCCCCCTTTGGACTAAAGAGGTAGAGTTGGTTCTGGCGCCCCCTGTGGACTAAAGAAGTAGAGTTGGTTCTGGCGCCCCCTGTGGACTAAAGTGGTAGTGTCTCTGAGCCCTTCAGAAAACCTCTCATTTTAGACACTCGCCTTGTAAGCGTCCACTTTGTCCTGTCCGGTGAAGCGGTTCAGCAGCTCCCTGCCGACCTGAACGCCCGTCACCGCTGCCAAGAGCGTCCGGTCCTCGTCGGTCTGGGAGGACAACCAGCGCAGCAGCGCCACCTGCAGGAGGGAGGAGACGTTACAGGAGGATCAGAGCAGGAGACGACCTGCGGTTCTTTAAAGTGAAGTCTATGCTTCATGTGTTAAAGCTGCATTCTCTCTCCTGACCACCAGGGGGTGACTCCTCTGGTTGTATAGAAGTATATGCTTCATGTGTTAAAGCTGCATTCTCTCTCCTGACCACCAGGGGGCGACTCCTCTGGTTGTATAGAAGTTTATGCTTCATGTGTTAAAGCTGCATTCTCTCTCCTGACCACCAGGGGGGTGACTCCTCTGGTTGTATAGAAGTCTATGCTTCATGTGTTAAAGCTGCATTCTCTCTCCTGACCACCAGGGGGTGACTCCTCTGGTTGTATAGAAGTATATGCTTCATGTGTTAAAGCTGCATTCTCTCTCCTGACCACCAGGGGGCGACTCCTCTGGTTGTATAGAAGTCTATGCTTCATGTGTTAAAGCTGCATTCTCTCTCCTGACCACCAGGGGGCGACTCATCTGGTTGTATAGAAGTCTAGTCTAGTCTCTTTTTATAAATTTAAAAAATGAAGCTGTTATCTTCAAACACAACGGACTCTATTCACTAAGAAACAGTCCTTTTACAGGAGTGTGTTTGAGTTATTGTGTGACTTTGTTCTTTTAAAGTGTTTGTGATCTTGAAACATAAACATCTCAACACGCCGCCGTTTATTTAAACATTTGTATTCTGTGTGCAGGAAATACACTTTAAATCACATTCAACCACATTCATTCACCAAATTAATTGTTTTTAACCTGAGAAATCAACGTTGGCTGATATTCACTACTGTCATATAATATATGGGGGAAATTAAATTTAAAAAAAAATAAATATATATATATATTACGTTATAACTACACAGAGTGCCAGAAAACATATTGTATACATATTCTGGGGACATTTTCTGAAATCCCGATATTAAATATTCTTATGGGCAGTTGTGTAATATCACTAAGTACTTCTATATTATGTGAAATACTTTCTACTTCATCTCAGAGGTAATAATGTACTTTATATTGCTTTATATTTCAGTAATAATGTACTTTTTACTGCTTTATATTTATATGCATATATATCGGATAGCTTTCGTTACTTTACTAAATAAAACATAGCAATACGTTATTATTATTATTTCGATGTGAAGCGATAGTATTGTTGCACCGGATGAATATTAATATTAAACATGTACATATCATTTCTCACCTGCTGGAATAACTGCGCGTTCGTCATCTCGGAACCCGACATGAGAAACGGAAAAACGGACGAAATACCGATAAAAACACAAGACAGTGGGAAGTTAAGAAGAAAGAAAACCCTCAGAACTTCTTCTGGAACCGACAGAAGAAGTTAAAGTCGCTATTTTCACTAAAATATACAAAACAAACTGAGTATTATCGCGACTGGAAGACGGAAAAACGTCTCACTTCCTGTTTACGTCTTTTCTTCTTCGTTGGTGTCAGTTTGGGATTCAGACTCGCTGCTGCTACCTAGCGGTCATATGTATATATATATATATACACGTAGGCCTCTTACCTGCTCTTACCTCATAAGAGCAGTATATATTTAATAAATATATATATATAATAAATACATATGTGTATATATGTATATATATATAAACATATATGTAAATATATATATATTATATATACATTTTAAATATATATGTATATATTTAAGAAATGTATATATATATATGTATATATATATATATATATATATATATATATATATATATATATATATATATACTGGACTAAATATGACACTAAATAAATAAATAATTGACAATTGTGCATTTATCTTTACTTATTTATGTATTCATTTAATAAAATCCTTCCCTCATTCTTTTAACCATTTGTAATGTACTTATTCATTTATCTGTCCTTTTATATATTTCAGTATTTGATAATTTTAACTCCTTTAAATACTGTTGGACAGATTCAAATATTTAATAACTTTATCATGTTTTCATTGTAAAGTCGTTCAGGTTGTTTCTTAAATGCAGTAAAAACTACAACATTTACCTCTGAGTCGTAGCAGAGTAGAAGTACAACCCTGAAATACTTCAGTGAAGTGAAAGGACCAGGAACTAGTATTTAAGCGCAGTACTCAAAGTACTTGCACGTATGAAGTGAGTCAAATGAATGCTGTACGGTAAAATGTTGGTACCGTAACTTGAAGCATGAGTTGTTTTAACGATCACATTTATTAAAGTTCATGAGTCCAAACAGGAAAAGAACATTTTCACTTCATATTTAAACAAAAATATCACAATTAATCACATCACGTGAGAGTGTTCTTTTCCCCACTGGACTCTGAATGCAGCATCTCAGGACGACAGTCTGCTTGTTGTTGCTTGTTGGCACACACACACACACACACACACACACACACACACACACACACACACACACACACACAGGATGGAGGTCAGAGGTCAGTCTCCTGTGGTTTGCAGAAGGACCCCAGCTGCTTGGTGTTGGCGTCCCTCAGCAGCTGCAGCTGCCGCTCTCCTCTGCGGTACAGATACTCGATGTGCATCACGTCCGTCTTCTTCAGCCGAGCGTTCTCTCTGAACTCGTCTCGGATCCGCGGGACGAAGCCCGGCTTGTCCCGCCCGGCCCGCAGGAAGAGCCGGTACAGAACCAGGACCTGCTTCTGCAGCTTGCTGTGGCGCGCCATCGGGCCGACCAGAACCGGGACCAGGACCAGGACCGGGACCAGGACCAGTATCAGGACCAGTATCAGGACCGGGACCAGAACCAGGACCAGGACCAGTATCAGGACCAGTATCAGGACCAGAACCAGGACTGGGACCAGGACCAGTATCAGGACCAGGACCAGAACCAGGACCAGGACCAGAACCAGGACCAGTATCAGGACCAGGAGCAGGAGCAGGATTAGGACCAGAACCAGGACCAGTATCAGGACCAGGAGCAGGAGCAGGATTAGGACCAGAACCAGGACCAGTATCAGGACCAGTATCAGGACCAGGACCAGAACCACGACCTGGAGCAGGATTAGGACCAGAACCAGGATCAGAATTGGGTTCCCTAGTACCGGAACGTCTACATCCACTAGAGGCTACTGGGATCAGACTCTGGCTGTATGGACCCTGAACGCACCACGACGCTCTGATTGGCTGAACTGGAGATAAACACACAGTTACCAACCAACCAACCAACCAACCAACCAATCATATTACCAGGATGTGGTAGTTGTGGGACAAACACAGGTGGAATGTCAGTATGTGTACTAGTACTACAGTCGTATACAGCAGTACTAGTATACAGTAGTAGTATATATGGTGGTAGTTGTGGGACAAACACAGGTGGGATGTCAGTGTGTGTACTAGTTGTAGTATTATACAGTAGTAGTATACAGCAGCAGTAGTACTAGTATACAGTTGTAGTAGTAGTAGTAGTAGTAGTAGTAGTAGTAGTACTAGTATACAGTAGGAGTATACAGTTGTAGTAGTAGTAGTACACAGCAGTAGTAGTACTAGTACACAGTCGTAGTATAAGCTCGCATTAGCAGTAAATACACAGAAGCTGTTTAAATGGACATGAACGTGTCTGAACTGGGAGAGAAACCAGCAGCAGACTAAACCAGTGAGCTTCACTCACGTGTTTCAAACTGGGAGAGAAACGAGATTCAGCGAGTCGACGGGCTTCCGGTGGTTGAACTGGTTTCCGTCCGTGAAGTTACCGTTAGGTGAAGAGTTCTCTGCGTGACCTCACGAAGCGTTACGACACCAGCGAGGACTGAAGACTACAACGACCACAACTTCCGGGTGGTCTGTCACCGGAAGTTGTAGAACACTTCACAGGAAGTTGTACTACTCGGAATATTACAACGGCTTTTTTTTATTATTATTATTGTTTTACTTCATTTAGAAATATTCCGTACATTAAAAGCTTCTGGTAAGAATATTGATTTCACATTCCTCAAATAATAATACTAATTATTATTTATAAATAATTTTAAATAATCTAAATTGATGATTTAAATGAATAAAGAATACAAATCCAAAGCATTCCGTCTTTTGTATTAGCTGCTGTGTATCAGCCAATAGTGGCAGAGAATAAAAATAATAAAGCTTTAACTGATTTATAAACAAAGTTAGTTCGGGATTAAATCTTTTATTCTGAAAACCTTGAACCGGAAGAGAATGTGTATTTCCGGTTTGTCTCGGCGGTGTCAGATGTCACAACAGAGCCGCAGCAGTCAGCTGTGAGTCACTGAGTGGAGGTTCAACGCGGTTACAGAAAGGTTCGTCTTTTATTTCTGTAGTTTAGAGTATTTTCACGAAACTCCGTTTCCGGTTTGGAAGTTTGCTAAAAGTGGAGAAAAAAAAAGGCATTTCTGTGACGTCATTAAGCTCACGTCATCTTCTGTCTGAAGCTCATTAGTTCATCTCATAATCCATTCATCATTCTGCTTGTTGGCTTCTGATCAACAATCATCCGTTCATTCTGTATTTATTTATGGTTTAAGTTGGTTTTAAAAAGAGATGTTTAAAGCACTTTGTTTACATCAAATAAACATTAAACAATACTTGTATTAGCATTGTCCAGTAAAATGACAGTGATGAGTTACTGTAGGAGTACTGACTTATGGGCTCACTAATATCATAACATATCATATTTGCTTCTTAGAGGAGCTCTGGGAATATATTATTAATATATAATAATGTTGTTCAAACAGTTTCCTTGATGTTTGGAGTTTATTTGTTCAGGTTTCTGATTAAATATGAATATTGATAATATTTGATTGCACTTTTCCTACTATATTTACATCAAATTGTATTTAGAAACATTTACACAAATAATACAAAATTGGCAAAAACTCCACTAAAATGTAGTAAAATTATTAGAATAAAATTAAACGTAAATAAAAAAGGTTCCACTAATATTATATAATTTGTTCTATTTTAGTATTTTTTCTATTTTCCTAATGTTACATATTTGTAGTTGTATATTTGTAATAATTCGGTTGGTAACCCTTTGAGCTGCAGGGCGAGGAGAGAAGGAGGAGAGCAGGCTGCACACTTTAAAGCAGAGTTCTTCCCTCCAGGTCCTCCGGTCGTCTCCTCACTGCTCAGACAGGAGGAGTTCACATCCTACAGAGCTGGAGTCTTTACTTGTTTAGTTCCAGCTCACGACATGAAAGGCTGTGTTTTTATTCCAGTTTTATACTTTTCCTCTTCCCTATAAGTCAGCAACACGTTCAATTCAATGAAACCGGTTCAGTGTCACACTGAGGGTCGTAGTGATTAGGAATCTTCTACATGTGTCGTCCCACATGTGTAAAGGAAAGCTGTCAGTCAAGTCTTCATCCTGTTGGGGAAGACCTCGTCTCAGAAGAGTCGAGGCAGGAAATCTGAAGTGTCATCCAGTCTCTGAAGAGGGAGTCTTGTCTTTGATGGAAAAAGTGATGTTTCTCCTCTTTTGGTAAAGAAGTTTATTAAGTCCAGTTTTCCAAAGAACTGGTGGATCCTTATCCAGACTCAGAGATGTGTAGTCTCTCGTCTTCTGCACGTGTCAGGATGACATCATGCATCCTGCAGCCACTCAGACCAGAGGAGGCTGGTTACACAATATGGCTACTCATGAACACATCCTATACACAGGCTGGTTACACAACGCCCCTTATAGTATGTTATGCAGGTTGTGTGTACACAAGTAGACTTTTAGGCTTTTCATTCGCCCTACGATCATCCAACACCCTGCTTGTGTACTGCAGCCATGGAGGAGGCGGAGCTGGAGGAGCAGCTGGAGAGGCTGCTGATTGGCCGGGGGTCAGAGGTCACGTGCTGCGACGTCGGCCTGGAGCAGAGCAAGCCGGCGACGCTGAGGAAGAACGTCACCTACATCGTGTGCTGCGTCCTCTTCAACGACAAGGTCACGCCCCGCCCGCCCCGCCGGCCCCACCGGCCCGCTGGCGGCGTCTATAAGAGAGCGTGTGTGTGTGTGTGTGTGTGTGTGTGTGTGTGTGTGTGTGTGTGTGTGTGTGTGTGTGTGTGTCGTCCCTCAGGAGGAGGTGCTGATGGTGCAGGAGGCGAAGCAGGACTGTTACAAGCTGTGGTACCTGCCTGCAGGGAGGGTGGAGGTGGGGGAGAGTCTGGAGGAGGCGCTGAGGAGGGAGGTGAGACACACACACACACACACGCACACACACACACACACACACACACACACACGCACACACGCACACACACGCACACATGCACACACACACACACACACACACACACGCACATGCACACACACACACATGCACACACATGCACACACACACACACACACGCACATGCACACACATGCACACACACACACACACACACACACATGCACACACACACACATGCACACGCACATCACACACTCACACGTGCACAGACACGCACACACACACCTGGCTCACCGCTCTTGTTTGCCCGCAGGTGAAGGAGGAGGCGGGGTTTGACTGCGAGCCAATCACCTTGCTGCTGATCCAGGAGCAGGGACCGCAGTGGATCCGCTTCATCTTCCTCGCTACCGTCACAGGTCAGAGGTCACCCATTGCGTCTCAATTCTGTTGTTCACGACCTCACCACTAGATGTCCCCAGATCCCCAACACTCGTCATGCTGAACAGAGATCAGTCGACCATGAAAATACTCTTTAGTTGCAACATTTCTCTCGACATGAATGAAACATAAACAGGAGTTGTACTTAGTTGTGTACGGCTGAGGTGTTTGAGGTGTTTGAGGTGTTTGAGGTGTTTGCCGACAGTAAAAGCATAACACCTGTCTCCTCTCAGGTGGGAGTCTGAAGAGCCTGTCGGCTGCAGATAAGGAATCTCTTCAGGCCTCCTGGTGGGACAGACAGTCCGTGCTCCCTCTGAGAGGACGGGACATCCTCCGACTCATCGACTGCGGACTCAAGTACGACGTTGTCTGTCTTTGTGCTAAGCTAGGCTAACTCTCCAGGAGAGAACCCTCCGTGTGTCCTCTAATGTCCCGTGGAGAAGATCAGTTTTATTACAATGAAGCCGAACACCAGCACTGACTCCCGTGATGCTTTCAGGTACCGTCGTGATCCCTGGCACCCCGTCACGCTGCCTGTGGACCTGAGCTGCCGTCACGTGGTGCAGAGACTCGTCCTCGTCTTCACCGGCGCCGACCAGCAGATCTGGGTCCTGCTCCTCAAAGGTGGCGGCGGATTCTCTTCCGGGCTTTCATATTCCAGCTAGTTTTATACTATTATTATTATTATTATTATTATTATATTATAGTTTTATTCTTCTTTTATACTAGTTTTATTCTTCTTTCATACTAGTTTTATTCTTCTTTATACTAGTTTTATTCTTCTTTTATACTAGTTTTATTCTTCTTTTATACTAGTTTTATACTAGTTTTATTCTTCTTTATACTAGTTTTATTCTTCTTTTATACTAGTTTTATTCTTCTTTATACTAGTTTTATTCTTCTTTATACTAGTTTTATTCTTCTTTATACTAGTTTTATTCTTCTTTTATACTAGTTTTATTCTTCTTTATACTAGTTTTATTCTTCTTTATACTAGTTTTATTCTTCTTTTATACTAGTTTTATTCTTCTTTATACTAGTTTTATTCTAGTTGTATTCTTCTTTATACTAGTTTTATTCTTCATACTAGTTTTATTCTTCTTTTATACTAGTTTTATTCTTCTTTTATACTAGTTTTATTCTTCTTTATACTAGTTTTATTCTTCTTTTATACTAGTTTTATTCTTCTTTATGCTAGTTTTATTCTTCTTTTATTCTAGTTTTATTCTTCTTTATACTAGTTTTTTCTTCTTTATGCTAGTTGTATTCTTCTTTTATTCTAGTTTTATTCTTCTTTTATACTAGTTTTATTCTTCTTTATACTAGTTGTATTCTTCTTTATACTAGTTTTATTCTTCTTTTATACTAGTTTTATTCTAGTTGTATTCTTCTTTATACTAGTTTTATTCTTCATACTAGTTTTATTCTTCTTTTATACTAGTTTTATTCTTCTTTATACTAGTTTTATTCTTCTTTATACTAGTTGTATTCTTCTTTTATACTAGTTTTATTCTTCTTTATACTAGTTTTCTTCTTCTTTATACTAGTTTTCTTCTTCTTTATACTAGTTTTATTCTTCTTTATACTAGTTTTATTCTTCTTTTATACTAGTTTTATTCTTCTTTATGCTAGTTTTATTCTTCTTTTATTCTAGTTTTATTCTTCTTTATACTAGTTTTTTCTTCTTTATGCTAGTTTTATTCTTCTTTTATTCTAGTTTTATTCTTCTTTTATACTAGTTGTATTCTTCTTTATACTAGTTGTATTCTTCTTTATACTAGTTTTATTCTTCTTTTATACTAGTTTTATTCTAGTTGTATTCTTCTTTATACTAGTTTTATTCTTCATACTAGTTTTATTCTTCTTTTATACTAGTTTTATTCTTCTTTATACTAGTTTTATTCTTCTTTTATACTAGTTTTATTCTTCTTTATGCTAGTTTTATTCTTCTTTTATACTAGTTTTATTCTAGTTTTATTCTTCTTTATACTAGTTTTATTCTTCTTTATACTAGTTGTATTCTTCTTTTATACTAGTTTTATTCTTCTTTATACTAGTTTTCTTCTTCTTTATACTAGTTTTCTTCTTCTTTATACTAGTTTTATTCTTCTTTATACTAGTTTTATTCTTCTTTATACTAGTTTTATTCTTCTTTTTACTAGTTGTATTCTTCTTTATACTAGTTTTATTCTTCTTTATACTAGTTTTATTCTTCTTTTATACTAGTTTTATTCTTCTTTCATACCAGTTTTATACAAGTTTTACTAGTTGTTTACTAGTTTTTAATACTAGTTTTTAATACTAGTTTTATACCAGTTTTCCTAGTCTTACAAGTTTTATACAAGTGTTACTAGTTTGACGAGTTTTACAAATTTTATACCAGTTTTCCTAGTTTTTTACTAGTTTTACTATTAGCGTTACAGAAAACACGAAAAGTAAGATATTTCAAAACGTCTGTGTACATATACACGTTTTTTTAAACTTTTCTTCCAGACAAATGTTTTTTAGTTATTACCCATGAGCCTCTTGTGTGTGTATGTAGGAATGTATATGCGCTGCATATATAAATACTAGTTTGACATACTAGTAATGTGGTAACCCTCTGCAGCCCCGGGGCTCCACCTCCCCACGGCGGCGGCGGTGAAGACGCACGCGGTGACGTGGGCGGCCAACATGGTGGTGCAGGACGCCATGCCGACGGCGTACCGCGACCACGACGTCAACACGCTGGGCGCCTTCAGCCTGCAGCACCACGGCCGGCAGCACGGCAAGACGGACGGCGTGTGCTTCAACACGCTGGTGGAGCTGACGCCCGACCACGTCAGGCGCAACGAGGACGGGGAGAAGGTGGAGCGGCCCGGGACGGGGCGGCCGCCGCCGGTGGAAAACCCCCGATACGTCTGGCACCAAGTCCAGAAACCTACTCTGAGAGAGAGACTGCTGGAGAAGACCAAGAACACCTCCATCCTACCCATCCACAGCCTTTACTGAGGACTCTTATTGTGAAAGGAACACGCTCACTGATGGCTTTTACTGAGGACTCTTATTGTGAAAGGAACATGCTCACTGATGGCTTTTACTAAGGACTCTTTTTGTGAAAGGAACACGCTCACTGATGGCTTTTACTGACCACTGAGGACTCTTATTGTGAAAGGAACACGCTCACTGATGGCTTTTACTGAGGACTCTTATTGTGAAAGGAACACGCTCACTGATGGCTTTTACTGAGGACTCTTATTGTGAAAGGAACACGCTCACTGATGGCTTTTACTGACCACTGAGGACTCTTATTGTGAAAGGAACACACTCACTGATGGCTTTTACTGAGGACTCTTATTGTGAAAGGAACACGCTCACTGATGGTTTTTACTGAGCACCGAGAGGACTCTTATTGTGAAAGGAACACGCTAACTGATGGCTTTTACTGACCACTGAGGACTCTTATTGTGAAAGGAACACGCTAACTTTGAAAATATTATAAATATAGCGTTCACTTAAAGTGATATTTATTCTTTTAGGTCTAAAATACGCCCATAGCAGTACTTTGAAGTACCTCGTACTACTGTCCCTTTAAGAAAGGAGTTGAAGAGTTTGAATGTAATCAGAGCAATAAAATACTAATATGTTTTTGATTTTAGAAGACAGATTCTAAGAGAAAAAGATAAATACTTGTTGATCTAATAAGTGTTATGTTGAGTTTTTCCTCTCATAATAGCATCCTGTCCGTGTGGAGGAGCTGTGAGCTGATTATATTATATTATATTATATTACATGTACAAATGATACTGCAGATTTACAGATACATATTTATTGGAAAGCAAACAATCAAAACCTTTTAATCGGCAAATATGTTAAATAAATATATTTATTTCACTATTTATATAAATATATATTTATTTAACGTCAAACAAACAAAACAGAACAAGTTTATAATCAGTTTATGTTATATTTTGTCTTGGCTTGTCCTCAATATGTTCACTGTGTTTGAAACTATGGAATAAATGGAAACAATTATGATTCTCACGTGTTTGTTTGTTTGTTTGTTTGTTTGTTCGGATTGTTTTTTGGCATTAAGGGAATTTAATGTATGGCCTCATTATTTGTATTATCCATGTGTAGGATTCTACATCAAAGTAAAGCTTATCATTATAAATAAATATTATTTATTCTCTTGGTTTCATCATTCTTGCAGACTAAATTCTTCAGAATTCGACACAAAAGAATCAGAGTTCTTATGCACTTTATTTCTCCACATGTGATGATGTCATTGCGCGTGTGTTGAACTCATGCCAGGTCAGCTGACTCCTCGTTGACCTCTTCGACCTCTTCGACCTCGTTGACCTCTTCGACCTCTTCGACCTCGTTGACCTCGTTGACCTCTTCGACCTCTTCGACCTCGTTGACCTCTTCGACCTCGTTGACCTCTTCGACCTCGTTGATCTCGTTGACCTCTTTGACCTTGTTGACCTCTTTGACCTCGTTGACTTCGTTGACCTTGCTCCTGTTGTCGTTGAGCTTGTTCAGGTGTTTGCTCCTGTTGTCCAGGCGGACGCTCCACTCGCCCCTCAGCCTGCAACAGGAAGGAGACGCTTCAGTCAGGAAGTCATGAAGCTTCATGTGTGAAGTACAGCCAACTGTTGCACTTTTACTCCAGTTACTATGTCCTAGAAAATCAGTGTTTCACAATATTGTACAATGTTTCACAATGTTTTACAATGTTTCACAATGTTTCACAATGTTTTACAATGTTTCAGTGTTTCACAATGTTTCACAATGTTTCACAATGTTTTACAATGTTTCACAATGTTTCACAATGTTTTACAATGTTTCACAATGTTTCACAATGTTTTACAATGTTTCACAATGTTTTACAATGTTTCAGTGTTTCACAATGTTTCACAATGTTTTACAATGTTTCACAATGTTTCACAATGTTTTACAATGTTTCACAATGTTTCACAATGTTTTACAATGTTTCAGTGTTTCACAATGTTTCACAATGTTTCAATGTTTCACAATGTTCTACAATGTTTCACAGTGTGACACAATGTTTTACAATGTTTCACAATGTTTTACAATGTTTCAGTGTTTCACAATGTTCTACAATGTTTCACAGTGTGACACAATGTTTTACAATGTTTCACAATGTTTTACAATGTTTCAGTGTTTCACAGTGTTTCACAATGTTTTACAATGTTTCAGTGTGACACAATGTTTCACAGCGTTTCAGTGTGACACAATGTTTCCAGGTGTTTCAAAGCGTGTCACAATGTTTCTCAGTGTTTCCGTCCTCACAGTGTCTAGAAGCAGCACTGAGGTCAGATTTAGTGTCTCTAAGCAGATCTGGTATCTTGGTGACAGCTGCAGTGTCATCACCATCAATCAAACACACACCAAACGTGTGTGTGTGTGTGTGTGTGTGTGTGTGTGTGTGTAACAGAGCCCTCTCTGTCAGCTGTCCTCACAGTGTCTCTGCCACCTTCCTGTCAAGTTTTTTGGATTATTCCATTTGTCCGCTCAGCTGCTGATAATCTCTCAGGACGCTTCAGAGAGCCGCTAACACCGAACATCTGTCTCAGTGGCGAGGTTACAATCAGCATTTACTCTGCCCTAGTAACGGGGAGTTATCTGCTCTGGCTCCGAAATATCATCAAATATTAAATAGCATTTAAACATATATATATATATATATATATATATATATATATATATATAAGTGAAAATGTATCTCAATCGTATTCTATTGTTTATTCTTTTCTATCATTAATATGATTATTGTGATTATTATCAACCTGATAAACAACGTTTTTAACAAATCAATCCTTCATTTCACAACCATCTGGCAGTAAATATTGTGACTACACAGAAAACTAGGATTCTCTATTAAACGTGGTGCTTGTTGTCAAAGCTAAGAGCCAATCAGCTGTTTGATCTTGCTTTGATCATGACGTCAGAGCAAGTCGGACACAAATGTAGCCGGCATGCGTTGTGATGGAGTCTTATCAGGACGAGTATCACTGTTTACTGACGGAGAGACAACGTATACATGGTGACGACCTGTCAATCACCTGTAGCCCCGCCCTAAAACGTCCCCTGCTTTATGGTCTGTTTGACTCTAAATGACCATCATGTACTAAATGAACATCATGCTGTATTGAAGAAGACTTGAAACTAGAGATTGAGACATAAACTCATGTTTACAATGTTTACTGAGGGAATACATCAAGAGAAGTAGAGTCATTTATATAGACTTCTATACAACCAGAGGAGTCACCCCCTGGTGGCCAGGAGAGAGAATGCAGCTTTAACACATGAAGCATAGACTTCTATACAACCAGAGGAGTCGCCCCCTGGTGGTCAGGAGAGAGAATGCAGCTTTAACACATGAAGCATAGACTTCTATACAACCAGAGAAGTCACCCCCAGGTGGTCAGGAGAGAGAATGCAGCTTTAACACATGAAGCATATACTTCTATACAACCAGAGGAGTCACCCCCTGGTGGTCAGGAGAGAGAATGCAGCTTAAACACATGAAGCATAGACTTCAGGAAAAGAGACACTTTGCCCAGATGGTCTGGTGGGAGACCATCTGGGCAAAGTGTCTCTTTTCCTGAAGGCGTCGATCGGCGGAGTCTTCTTGAATTGTGGCGTCTGTGATGAAACTGGATGTGGTTTCAGTTGGACATGTGACCGTGTGGCAAATAGACGCATCTAAAAACAGACGCTGTCATTACAAATGGTCTCTCGTCTCTCAGCGAGCTGGAGGACATACCGGGACAAACACTCAGCGACCCTGCAGACAGTCTGGTTGTTAAAGGTCTCCGTAATGATGACCGGGTACCAGCAGAAACATCAGACAGCCTGGAACCTGAACTCACCTCGTAAACCTGGAGACCGACTTGACCAACCTTCTCCGTTCCCTCGATGACGCTGCCTACCTTCTGATACGGCCGTTGAAGCAGAAGTAAAGAACGTACATTAAGGTGGTGTTTTTCTGTATCGTATCATAACTCTTCATCGATCCATCATCTTCTTCCTGTCAATCTCCATTGTTACATTATGAAGGGATTTTCATCCGTATGCATACATCCTCCCATTAAACCTTCACCTCTTGGCGTTACACCAGCTATTAGCCCGGTCCCTCCTCACTCCAGTCCTCTATCCCCCTTAACCTCACACCCCCCTCAGCCCATCACACCTAATCCCTCTGCTATCCATTACACTGCACCCCTTAATCCTCCACTATCAATACCGTGTATCTCATAATCCCCCGGCTATCTATTGCAATGTAGGCCCGACTCCACGGCTCTCTCCTCCAACCTCGGCTCTCGTCCCTACTAATTGTGTGTGTTATGTGTGACCTGGCCAGAGGCTGGAAAAAAACTCAGGAGGTGATAATTGCAGAGCAATGAGTGATGGAGGCCGGCTGACACTTGGAGGCTGAAAGAAGATATTCAGTTCTTGATCATGAAAAAAAACACGAGCAAGGAAAGATGGAATTATATTATTGCATGTCAGCTGCATCCTCTCTCCTGTCCACCAGGGGGCGACTCCTCTGGTTGTATAGAAGTCTATGCTTCATATGTTAAAGCTGCATCCTCTCTCCTGTCCACCAGGGTGTGACTCCTCTGGTTGTATAGAAGTCTATGCTTCATGTGTTAAAGCTGCATTCTCTCTCCTGTCCACCAGGGTGTGACTCCTCTGGTTGTATAGAAGTCTATGCTTCATGTGTTAAAGCTGCATTCTCTCTCCTGTCCACCAGAGTGTGACTCCTCTGGTTGTATAGAAGTCTACGCTTCATGTGTTAAAGCTGCATTCTCTCTCCTGACCACTAGGGTCAAGTGGTGAATGTATCTTTATTTAAATTTTGTCATACATTTTCTTTGTTTGTATTTTTTTCGTAATTAGTATTTGTATTTCTTTTTATTAGTATTATTATTTTCCATTTGTATGTTTTTTTCAATTATTTTTTGCCAAACCTAACTTTTCTATCTATGTATAATATTAATATATCTAAATGAATAAAAATGTAAGTGACAAAAAAAGACACGATAACGATGCATCATGTCTTAGAGGTTCATCATCTCCAATATGGAAGAAAACCTGTGAAAGAATATATAAAAGTACCCAGAGTACACACACAGGAACGCATCAGTCGTATATAAAGACTCAGCATTGAGTACTTCTACCCTTTGTGATTAAAGTACATGCAGCTGCTAAAGTACTTGTACCTCAGTCATATTTTCACTGCAGGCCTTGTACTTGTTTCAGAGTATTTTCTGTGTAAACATGTCATTCGTGTTTTAGCGTAGTTCTCGGCTGTGTGGCTGAGTCGTACTTCTTCAGCGCGCTCTTCCTCTTCCTCTGCTCTTCGCTCTCCGCATGCTGACTGTCGCTGCCGATCTTCTGCTCCCAGAACGTGGAGATGTGCAGCCGGTCGTGGATCTTTGCCAAGCTCATCTGCAACGGCACGGTTCAGAGGGGTTAAGTCTGCGCTGGCCCTTTAAACGGTGATGTCATCGTGTACTGAGCACAACTACACGAGTACTACCGATAATACTACATAACGCACTGAAGTACTTTTACTGAACACCTCATCGTGCATTCAAACATATTCAGATGTTATGGCAACAAAAAGTACTTCAAGTATCAAAAATATAAAGTATTAGTTGTGCAGTCTACGTGTACATATATATATATATATGTAGTAAATAATAATAATCACATTAAGCACCTCAAACTGTACATTATTAAACTAACTGTTTAATATACTTTCCAAAATAATATTATTAATTATTTTACTATTATTTTATTTTATTTATCCAACATCATATTTGTTCATATCATATATATATATATATATATATATATATATATATATATATATATATATATATATATATCATGGTAATGATAGTAAAAAAAATTTTTTTAAAGGTTAAATTCGGGAGGGAATTACAACAAAATATGACTATATGTTCTAGTTATTATATATTTAAACGGAATATAAAATAACATGGAATTAAATCCACCTGAACATAATAATAATAACAGTAACATAAATACTAATAATAACTCCACACAGATGCAGACACATAGACTTTGTAAACGTTAACAATACTGTGTTAGTTTAATCATGAATGAAGCTCACTTCACTGAAGTGAGCGTAGAGAAAATAAACTGAATAAATATATTAATGAACTTTAAACGCTGAAAGACACAAAATATTTTAGATTCACAGACTAGAAACATTAAAAAAGAGCAAACAAACCTTCAGAGGTTCAACTGAGCGTCCGTCAGCCTCACTGAGTGGATGAGGAGTGTGTGTGTGTGTGTGTGTGTGTGTGTGTGTGTGTGTGTGTGTGTGTGTGTGTGTCTCCACTCAGCAGATATAAATGTATAACATGTGAAACTCTGTCTGTAAATCCGATCTTTTATTCCCCCTCTTTCTCTCTCTCTCTTTCTCTCTTTCTCTCTCTCTCTCTTTCTCTCTGTTCTGTCTGATGCTCTCTCGTCCACCTTTCTCCCTCCCAGTGAACTCACTGTACTGGAATCTAACTGAAGTGCTGGGACACACTGGGAGTGGAGACATGAGGACAGAGAGAGAGGGAGTGATGGAGGGAGAGAGGAGGGAGAGAGGAGGGAGAGAGGTGTGAATAAACTTATTTATAGAAGCAGTTTGTTATTTCCTGAAGCGCTTAAGTAGTTTTCATCATAAATGAACTACAGGTACCTTTATAAAGGTACCTGTAGTTCCTTTATGAAGGTACCTGTAGTTCCTTTATGAAGGTACCTGTAGTTCCTTTATAAAGGTACCTGTAGTTCCTTTATGAAGGTACCTGTAGTTCCTTTATGAAGGTACCTGTAGTTCCTTTATAAAGGTACCTGTAGTTAAATTATGAAGGTACCTGTAGTTCCTTTATAAAGGTACCTGTAGTTAAATTATGAAGGTACCTGTAGTTAAATTATGAAGGTACCTGTAGTTCCTTTATAAAGGTACCTGTAGTTCCTTTATAAAGGTACCTGTAGTTAAATTATGAAGGTACCTGTAGTTCCTTTATGAAGGTACCTGTAGTTAAATTATGAAGGTACCTGTAGTTAAATTATGAAGGTACCTGTAGTTCCTTTATAAAGGTACCTGTAGTTAAATTATGAAGGTACCTGTAGTTCCTTTATGAAGGTACCTGTAGTTAAATTATGAAGGTACCTGTAGTTCCTTTATGAAGGTACCTGTAGTTAAAATATGAAGGTACCTGTAGTTCCTTTATGAAGGTACCTGTAGTTAAATTATGAAGGTACCTGTAGTTCCTTTATGAAGGTACCTGTAGTTAAATTATGAAGGTACCTGTAGTTCCTTTATAAAGGTACCTGTAGTTCCTTTATGAAGGTACCTGTAGTTCCTTTATAAAGGTACCTGTAGTTCCTTTATAAAGGTACCTGTAGTTCCTTTATAAAGGTACCTGTAGTTCCTTTATGAAGGTACCTGTAGTTCCTTTATAAAGGTACCTGTAGTTCCTTTATAAAGGTACCTGTAGTTCCTTTATAAAGGTACCTGTAGTTCCTTTATAAAGGTACCTGTAGTTCCTTTATGAAGGTACCTGTAGTTCCTTTATAAAGGTACCTGTAGTTCCTTTATGAAGGTACCTGTAGTTCCTTTATGAAGGTACCTGTAGTTCCTTTATGAAGGTACCTGTAGTTCCTTTATAAAGGTACCTGTAGTTCCTTTATGAAGGTACCTGTAGTTCCTTTATGAAGGTACCTGTAGTTCCTTTATAAAGGTACCTGTAGTTCCTTTATAAAGGTACCTGTAGTTCATTTATGAAGGTACCTGTAGTTCCTTTATAAAGGTACCTGTAGTTCCTTTATGAAGGTACCTGTAGTTCCTTTATGAAGGTACCTGTAGTTCCTTTATGAAGGTACCTGTAGTTCCTTTATGAAGGTACCTGTAGTTCCTTTATAAAGGTACCTGTAGTTCCTTTATAAAGGTACCTGTAGTTCCTTTATAAAGGTACCTGTAGTTCATTTATGAAGGTACCTGTAGTTCCTTTATAAAGGTACCTGTAGTTCCTTTATAAAGGTACCTGTAGTTAAATTATGAAGGTACCTGTAGTTCCTTTATGAAGGTACCTGTAGTTAAATTATGAAGGTACCTGTAGTTCCTTTATGAAGGTACCTGTAGTTAAAGTATGAAGGTACCTGTAGTTCCTTTATGAAGGTACCTGTAGTTAAATTATGAAGGTACCTGTAGTTCCTTTATGAAGGTACCTGTAGTTAAATTATGAAGGTACCTGTAGTTCCTTTATAAAGGTACCTGTAGTTCCTTTATGAAGGTACCTGTAGTTCCTTTATGAAGGTACCTGTAGTTCCTTTATAAAGGTACCTGTAGTTCCTTTATAAAGGTACCTGTAGTTCCTTTATGAAGGTACCTGTAGTTCCTTTATAAAGGTACCTGTAGTTCCTTTATAAAGGTACCTGTAGTTCCTTTATGAAGGTACCTGTAGTTCCTTTATAAAGGTACCTGTAGTTCCTTTATGAAGGTACCTGTAGTTCCTTTATAAAGGTACCTGTAGTTCCTTTATAAAGGTACCTGTAGTTCCTTTATAAAGGTACCTGTAGTTCCTTTATAAAGGTACCTGTAGTTCCTTTATGAAGGTACCTGTAGTTCCTTTATAAAGGTACCTGTAGTTCCTTTATGAAGGTACCTGTAGTTCCTTTATAAAGGTACCTGTAGTTCCTTTATGAAGGTACCTGTAGTTCCTTTATGAAGGTACCTGCAGTTCCTTTATAAAGGTACCTGTAGTTCCTTTATAAAGGTACCTGTAGTTCATTTATGAAGGTACCTGTAGTTCCTTTATAAAGGTACCTGTAGTTCCTTTATGAAGGTACCTGTAGTTCCTTTATGAAGGTACCTGTAGTTCCTTTATGAAGGTACCTGTAGTTCCTTTATAAAGGTACCTGTAGTTCCTTTATAAAGGTACCTGTAGTTCCTTTATAAAGGTACCTGTAGTTCATTTATGAAGGTACCTGTAGTTCCTTTATAAAGGTACCTGTAGTTCCTTTATAAAGGTACCTGTAGTTCCTTTATGAAGGTACCTGTAGTTCCTTTATAAAGGTACCTGTAGTTCCTTTATGAAGGTACCTGTAGTTCCTTTATGAAGGTACCTGTAGTTCCTTTATGAAGGTACCTGTAGTTAAATTATGAAGGTACCTGTAGTTCCTTTATGAAGGTACCTGTAGTTAAATTATGAAGGTACCTGTAGTTCCTTTATGAAGGTACCTGTAGTTAAATTATGAAGGTACCTGTAGTTAAATTACGAAGGTACCTGTAGTTCCTTTATGAAGGTACCTGTAGTTCCTTTATGAAGGTACCTGTAGTTAAATTATGAAGGTACCTGTAGTTAAATTATGAAGGTACCTGTAGTTCCTTTATAAAGGTACCTGTAGTTAAATTATGAAGGTACCTGTAGTTCCTTTATGAAGGTACCTGTAGTTAAATTATGAAGGTACCTGTAGTTCCTTTATGAAGGTACCTGTAGTTAAAATATGAAGGTACCTGTAGTTAAATTATGAAGGTACCTGTAGTTAAATTATGAAGGTACCTGTAGTTCCTTTATGAAGGTACCTGTAGTTAAATTATGAAGGTACCTGTAGTTCCTTTATGAAGGTACCTGTAGTTCCTTTATGAAGGTACCTGTAGTTCCTTTATGAAGGTACCTGTAGTTCCTTTATAAAGGTACCTGTAGTTCCTTTATAAAGGTACCTGTAGTTCCTTTATAAAGGTACCTGTAGTTCCTTTATAAAGGTACCTGTAGTTCCTTTATAAAGGTACCTGTAGTTCCTTTATGAAGGTACCTGTAGTTCCTTTATAAAGGTACCTGTAGTTCCTTTATGAAGGTACCTGTAGTTCCTTTATGAAGGTACCTGTAGTTCCTTTATGAAGGTACCTGTAGTTCCTTTATGAAGGTACCTGTAGTTCCTTTATGAAGGTACCTGTAGTTCCTTTATAAAGGTACCTGTAGTTCATTTATGAAGGTACCTGTAGTTCCTTTATAAAGGTACCTGTAGTTCCTTTATGAAGGTACCTGTAGTTCCTTTATGAAGGTACCTGTAGTTCCTTTATGAAGGTACCTGTAGTTCCTTTATGAAGGTACCTGTAGTTCCTTTATAAAGGTACCTGTAGTTCCTTTATGAAGGTACCTGTAGTTCCTTTATAAAGGTACCTGTAGTTCCTTTATAAAGGTACCTGTAGTTCATTTATGAAGGTACCTGTAGTTCCTTTATAAAGGTACCTGTAGTTCCTTTATAAAGGTACCTGTAGTTCCTTTATGAAGGTACCTGTAGTTAAATTATGAAGGTACCTGTAGTTCCTTTATGAAGGTACCTGTAGTTCATTTATAAAGGTACCTGTAGTTCATTTATAAAGGTACCTGTAGTTCCTTTATGAAGGTACCTGTAGTTCCTTTATGAAGGTACCTGTAGTTCATTTATGAAGGTACCTGTAGTTCATTTATAAAGGTACCTGTAGTTCCTTTATAAAGGTACCTGTA
>NC_136596.1:1143757-1153757 GCF_910589615.1 Taurulus bubalis | reverse complement strand
GCATATACTTCTGTGCAACCAGAGGAGCCCCCCCCACCCCCCGTGGTCAGGAGAGAGAATACAGAAGGATTTACTGGAACCATTAGACACTAATGTTTGTATTTAATGCCAGAAACTGATGAAACACTACCGCTTTTGTACACAAGGGGCGCCAGAATCAACACTACATGTTGTAACGGTCCTCTACTTCAGTAAAAGTACTATACTATAATACTCTGAGTCCTGTATTCGACATTTGAGTAAAACTAAATGTATTACCAGCAAGAGATACAAGTATCTAACGTAAAGTACTCATTATGCAGAGTGTTGTATTACGGAGCCGTCAAGGTTCACAAAAGATAAATATATATATTATGTTATCAAGATTATAATTCTTTATTTATTTTTAAGGACTTCGGGGTCCAGCTGTTAGTTTTGTTAATAAATAAATAAATACATAAATACTGACCTCATGTGAATCCCACTTTTACTCAACAGCAACCTGAGTAATCAAAACTGAAATTCAAAGTGCAAATTATAAATATAAATTATATAATAATAAATGATTTATATTTTATTTAAATGATATTTAATATATATTTAATAAGTTGATCACATGTTTTGTTTATACAATCTAAATAAATGAATTTAGTGACGTAGAAGTAGTGAGAAATGGAAAAGCACCTAATGTACTAGAATAGAGTTTCTCCTTCACTGACGAGAAGATCAAAGGCTCGTAGCGACCTCTGGTGGATGTGGAAGGAAGTACAGGGACCAGAATGAGGGGCGGGATCAGGACCACGATCAGGACCAGGATGAGGATGAGGACCAGGACCAGGATGAGGATGATGATGAGGACCAGGATGAAGATGAGGACCAGGACGAGGATGAGGATGAGGACCAGAACCAGGATGAGGGGCGGGATGAGGATGAGGACCAGGACCAGGATGAGGATGAGGACCAGGACGAGGATGAGGATGAGGACCAGGACGAGGATGAGGATGAGGACCAGAACCAGGATGAGGGGCGGGATGAGGATGAGGACCAGGACCAGGATGAGGATGAGGATGAGGACCAGGACCAGGATGAGGATGAGGATGAGGACCAGGACCAGGATGAGGATGAGGACCAGGACCAGGATGAGGATGAGGACCAGGACGAGGATGAGGATGAGGACCAGAACCAGGATGAGAGGCGGGATGAGGATGAGGACCAGGACCAGGATGAGGATGAGGATGAGGACCAGGACCAGGACCAGGATGAGGATGAGGACCAGGACCAGGATGAGGATGAGGATGAGGACCAGGACCAGGATGAGGATGAGGACCAGGACCAGGATGAGGATGAGGACCAGGACCAGGATGAGGATGAGGACCAGGACGAGGATGAGGATGAGGACCAGAACCAGGATGAGAGGCGGGATGAGGATGAGGACCAGGACCAGGATGAGGATGAGGATGAGGACCAGGACCAGGACCAGGATGAGGATGAGGATGAGGACCAGGACCAGGATGAGGATGAGGATGAGGACCAGGACCAGGATGAGGATGAGGATGAGGACCAGGACCAGGATGAGGATCAAACTACCTACCAGTGTGTTAATATTAAAATAAAGATTAAAGTTCTTAATGATAAACAAAAGAAACTGATGAATGAAGGGATTCTTAATATATATATAAAAAAAGACAAATAGTTTGTGTTGTAATTCTCATGCGGAGAAATAAATAAATACATCACTGTAACTAAATACTTTTACAAGACTGTTATCAATTAGTCCATCAATCCTTAAGTTTATTAATAAATTAGTTTATTAATACATTAGTTTATGAATCAATTAGTCTATAAAGCAATTGGTTCATTAGTATAAAAATGGATCGACAGAAAAAGTATGTAAAAATGTTTAGTAAGTCATTTTTTCTCTAAAAGTGCTGGTTTCAGATGCAATAATATGAATAATGTTAATAAATCATATTAATATAACAGTGTATTTGTACTGTGTGGGGTTTTACAGTGTGCTATTAGTACTTTTACTGGAACAAAGTATTAGTACACTGTGCTATTAGTACAATTACCGAGTATATTTTTAAATCCAAAAAGGCGGGAAAACTCATGAAAGCAGGAAGTACAACCGCACACGAGGAGTGAACTTCAAAATAAAACAGGAAATAGACTAAACTAAACAAAAAAAACGTGAGAATAACAAAGTATTTACACAAGAACTGTACTTTTAGTGTACAATTTTGAGGTACTTGAGTATTTCCTTGTTTTACTACTTCATACTTGTACTCCGCTACATCTCTTATAACTTATCTGATTACTTCACATATTCGATTATTAAAACTAATTAAGGATGAACACATTAATACATCAGTAAATATAATTCAAATATATAAAATATATTATTCTGCATAATGAGTGTCTATACTTCTGGTACTTTAAGTATACTTTGATGCTGATACTTTTGTACAAACACTTCTACATGGTGGTACTGCTACTTCAGAGTCAGAGTACTTCTTCCAGGAACTGAGTTCAGTTTCCTGTTTTACTCTGAAAAGATTATTTATTATCCAGACAATCGCTCAGGTCATGTGACACACAGCTGGAGTCTCACCTCAGCGGGTAAAAATAGCACATTGGGTCACACACACACACAAACACACACACACACACACACACACACACACACACACACACACACACACACACACACACACACACACACACACTCGGTCAGTAAACAAGCTGAAGGGAGCAGACTGCAGGACGTTAACAGGAACTCAGGTCAGAAAACACGTTGCTTTGATCTCAGCTGGACGTTGTTTATTATAATGTTATTACTCATGAATAGAGTTCCTCTCCGTCTCAGAGTAGTTATGATGGTAGTTATAGTAGTTATAACCACCAGACTAGTTATAATGGTAGTTATAGTGGTTATAACCACCAGACTAGTTATAATGGTAGTTATAGTGGTTATAACCACCAGACTAGTTATAATAGTAGTTATAGTGGTTATAACCACCAGACTAGTTATAATGGTAGTTATAGTAGTTATAACCACCAGACTAGTTATAATGGTAGTTATAGTAGTTATAACCACCAGACTAGTTATAATGGTAGTTATAGTGGTTATAACCACCAGACTAGTTATAATGGTAGTTATAGTAGTTATAACCACCAGACTAGTTATAATGGTAGTTATAGTGGTTATAACCACCAGACTAGATCTCAGAGTTAATATTGTACTTTTTCTGTATTACACCTCAGAGGTAACTGTTGTACTTTTTACTCCTCCTCCTCCACCTGCTCCTCCTCCTCTTCCTCTGCTTCCTCCTCCTCTTTCATGTCCTCCTCCTCTCCTCCTCCTCCTTCTTCTTCCTCCTCCTCCTCCTCCTTCTCCTCCTCCTCTTCCTTCTCCTCCACCTCCTCCTCCTCCTCCTCCTCCTCCTCCTCTCCTCCTCCTCCTCCTCCTCCTCCTCCTCTTCCTCTTCCTCCTCCTCCTCCTCCTCCTCCTCTCCTCCTCCTCCTCCTCCTCAGAGATGGGTCTGGAGGTGCCGGTCAGTGACCTGTCTGTGCTCAGAGACGTTTGGGAGGTCCGGGTGAAGAAACACCACCAGAGACAGAAGAAGGAGCAGAAGAGGCTCGAGCAGAGCGCCCTGCCCAAGTAACCGTTGCTATTACCATGTTATTACCATGTTAATACATGTTATTACTCTGCTATTACCATTTTATTACTATGCTATTACTGTGTTATTACTATGTTATTACCATGTTATTACTCTGCTATTACTATGTTATTACTCTGCTATTACCATGTTAATACCATGTTATTACTCTGCTATTACGCGAACATTGTTCTTCCTTCAAAGTGGGACGTGACAGAAAAAGTTTGAGAACCAATGAACTAGACTAACTCTCATAGTCTCTGAACTAGACTAAGTCTCAGTCTCTGAACTAGATCAAGTCTCATAGTCTCGGAACTAGACTAACTCTCATAGTCTCTGAACTAGACTAAGTCTCAGTCTCGGAACTAGACTAAGTCTCATAGTCTCTGAACTAGACTAACTCTCATAGTCTCTGAACTAGACTAAGTCTCAGTCTCTGAACTAGATCAAGTCTCATAGTCTCGGAACTAGACTAAGTCTCATAGTCTCTGAACTAGACTAACTCTCATAGTCTCTGAACGAGACTAAGTCTCAGTCTCTGAACTAGATTAAGTCTCATAGTCTCTGAACTAGACTAAGTCTCAGTCTCGGAACTAGACTAAGTCTCATAGTCTCTGAACTAGACTAACTCTCATAGTCTCTGAACTAGACTAAGTCTCAGTCTCTGAACTAGATCAAGTCTCATAGTCTCGGAACTAGACTAAGTCTCATAGTCTCTGAACTAGACTAACTCTCATAGTCTCTGAACTAGACTAAGTCTCAGTCTCTGAACTAGATTAAGTCTCATAGTCTCTGAACTAGACTAACGTCTCATAGTCTCTGAACTAGACTAAGTCTCAGTCTCTGAACTAGACTAAGTCTCATAGTCTCTGAACTAGACTAACGTCTCATAGTCTCTGAACTAGACTAAGTCTCAGTCTCTGAACTAGATTAAGTCTCATAGTCTCTGAACTAGACTAACGTCTCATAGTCTCTGAACTAGACTAAGTCTCAGTCTCTGAACTAGACTAAGTCTCATAGTCTCTGAACTAGACTAACGTCTCATAGTCTCTGAACTAGACTAAGTCTCAGTCTCTGAACTAGACTAAGTCTCATAGTCTCTGAACTAGACTAGAGTCTCATAGTCTCTGAACCTCCTGGTCTCATAGTCTCTGACTAGACTAAGTCTCATAGTCTCTGAACTAGACTAAGTCTCATAGTCTCTGACTAGACAAAGTCTCATAGTCTCTGACTAGACTAAGTATCATAGTCTCTGAACCTCCTGGTCTCATGGTCTCTGACTAGACTAAGTCTCATAGTCTCTGAACCTCCTGGTCTCATAGTCTCTGACTAGACTAAGTCTCATAGTCTCTGAACTAGACTAAGTCTCATAGTCTCTGACTAGACTAAGTCTCATAGTCTCTGACTAGACTAAGTCTCATAGTCTCTGAACCTCCTGGTCTCATAGTCTCTGACTAGACTAAGTTTCATAGTCTTGCACTATGAGGGTCAGAGATGATTTCAGTAACATGAACACAGACTATTTATAATCAAACATCAGTGCTGAAGGTCAACGGGTGATGAAAGGTCACGAGGTCGCAGAACCAACGTCTGAATCTGATCTGATGTTAAAATGAAGCGTCTGTCTGTCTGTCTGTCTGTCTGTCTCTCTGTCTGTCTGTCTGTCTGTCTGTCTGTCTGTCTGTCTGTCTCTCTGTCTGTCTGTCTGTCTGTCTGTCTGTCTCTCTGTCTCTCTGTCTGTCTCTCTGTAGGATAAACCAGCAGTGGCAGTATCGTATCTACTGTAAAACTCTGAAGACCAAAGAACTCAACCTGCTGCATCGTTACATGGAGAGATCTACACTGACTGGTACACAGGTGAACTCAGGTAACTACTGCACAGGTAACTACTGCTGTACTCAGGTAACTACTACACAGGTAACTACTACTCAACTGAACTCATGAACTCAGGTAACTACTACACAGGTAACTACTACTCAGGTAACTACTACACAGGTAACTACTACACAGGTGAACTCAGGAACTACTACACAGATGAACTCAGGAACTACTACACAGGTAACTACTACACAGGTGAACTCAGGAACTACTACACAGGTGAACTCAGGAACTACTACACAGGTAACTACTACACAGGTAACTACTACACAGGGAACTACTACACAGGTGAACTCAGGAACTACTACACAGGTAACTACTACAAAGGTGAACTCAGGAACTACTACACAGGTAACTACTACTCAGGTAACTACTACACAGGTAACTACTACACAGGTGAACTCAGGAACTACTACACAGGTAACTACTACACAGGTGAACTCAGGAACTACTAAACAGGTAACT
This sequence comes from Taurulus bubalis, assembly GCF_910589615.1. Classification (NCBI taxonomy): domain Eukaryota; kingdom Metazoa; phylum Chordata; class Actinopteri; order Perciformes; family Cottidae; genus Taurulus; species Taurulus bubalis. Next base: position 1,147,773 of record NC_136596.1, on the reverse strand, counting down.
ACTACTCAGGTCACTACTACACAGGTAACTACTACACAGGTAGCTACAACTCAGGTGAACTCAGGTAACTACTACACAGGTAACTACTACACAGGTGAACTCAGGAACTACTACACAGGTGAACTCAGGAACTACTACACAGGTAACTACTACACAGGTAACTACTACACAGGTGAACTCAGGAACTACTACACAGGTAACTACTACACAGGTGAACTCAGGAACTACTACACAGGTGAACTCAGGAACTACTACACAGGTAACTACTACACAGGTAACTACTACACAGGTGAACTCAGGTAACTACTGCACAGGTAACTACTGCTGTACTCAGGTAACTACTACACAGGTAACTACTGCTGTACTCAGGTAACTACTACACAGGTAACTACTACTCAACTGAACTCATGAACTCAGGTAACTACTACACAGGTAACTACTACTCAGGTAACTACTACACAGGTAACTACTACACAGGTGAACTCAGGAACTACTACACAGGTGAACTCAGGAACTACTACACAGGTAACTACTACACAGGTAACTACTACACAGGTGAACTCAGGAACTACTACACAGGTGAACTCAGGAACTACTACACAGGTAACTACTACAAAGGTGAACTCAGGAACTACTACACAGGTAACTACTACTCAGGTAACTACTACACAGGTAACTACTACACAGGTAAACTCAGGAACTACTACACAGGTAACTACTACACAGGTGAACTCAGGAACTACTACACAGGTAACTACTACTCAGGTCACTACTACACAGGTAACTACTACACAGGTAGCTACTACTCAGGTGAACTCAGGTAACTACTACACAGGTAACTACTACACAGGTGAACTCAGGAACTACTACACAGGTGAACTCAGGAACTACTACACAGGTAACTACTACACAGGTAACTACTACACAGGTGAACTCAGGAACTACTACACAGGTAACTACTACACAGGTGAACTCAGGAACTACTACACAGGTAACTACTACTCAGGTAACTACTACACAGGTAACTATTACACAGGTGAACTCAGGAACTACTACACAGGTAACTACTACCCAGGAAACTACTACCCAGGAACTACTACACAGGTAACTACTACACAGGTAACTACTACTCAGGTGAACTCAGGAACTACTACACAGGTGAACTCAGGAACTACTACACAGGTAACTACTACACAGGTAACTACTACACAGGTGAACTCAGGAACTACTACACAGGTAACTACTACACAGGTGAACTCAGGAACTACTACACAGGTAACTACTACACAGGTGAACTCATGTAACTACTACACAGGTAACTACTACTCAGGTGAACTCATGTATCTACTACACAGGTAACTACTACTCAGGTAACTACTACACAGGTAACTACTACTCAGGTGAACTCAGGTAACTACTACACAGGTAACTACTACTCAGGTGAACTCAGGTAACTACTACACAGGTAGCTGCTACTCAGGTAACTACTACTCAGGTGAACTCATGTAACTACTACTCAGGTAACTACTACACAGGTAACTACTACACAGGTGAACTCAGGAACTACTACACAGATGAACTCAGGAACTACTACACAGGTAACTACTACACAGGTGAACTCAGGAACTACTACACAGGTAACTACTACACAGGTAACTACTACACAGGTGAACCCAGGAACTACTACACAGGTGAACTCAGGAACTACTACACAGGTAACTACTACAAAGGTGAACTCAGGAACTACTACACAGGTAACTACTACTCAGGTAACTACTACACAGGTAACTACTACACAGGTGAACTCAGGAACTACTACACAGGTAACTACTACACAGGTGAACTCAGGAACTATTACACAGGTAACTACTACTCAGGTAACTACTACACAGGTAACTACTACACAGGTAGCTACTACTCAGGTGAACTCAGGTAACTACTACACAGGTAACTACTACACAGGTGAAATCAGGAACTACTACACAGGTGAACTCAGGAACTACTACACAGGTAACTACTACACAGGTGAACTCAGGAACTACTACACAGGTAACTACTACTCAGGTAACTACTACACAGGTAACTATTACACAGGTGAACTCAGGAACTACTACACAGGAAACTACTACCCAGGAAACTACTACCCAGGAACTACTACACAGGTAACTACTACACAGGTAACTACTACACAGGTGAACTCAGGAACTACTACACAGGTAACTACTACACAGGTGAACTCAGGAACTACTACACAGGTAACTACTACTCAGGTAACTACTACACAGGTAACTATTACACAGGTAACTACTACACAGGTAACTACTACACAGGTAACTACTACACAGGTGAACTCAGGTAACTACTACACAGGTAACTACTACTCAGGTGAACTCAGGTAACTACTACACAGGTAACTACTACTCAGGTGAACTCAGGTAACTACTACTCAGGTGAACTCAGGTAACTACTACACAGGTAACTACTACACAGGTGAACTCAGGAACTACTACACAGGTAACTACTACACAGGTAACTACTACACAGGTAACTACTACTCAGGTGAACTCAGGTAACTATTACACAGGTAACTACTACTCAGGTGAACTCAGGGAACCACTACACAGGTAACTACTACTCAGGTAACTACTACACAGGTAACTACTACACAGGTAACTACTACGCAGGTAACTACTACTCAGGTGAACTCAGGTAACTACTACACAGGTAACTACTACACAGGTAACTACTACTCAGGTGAACTCAGGTAACTACTACACAAGTAACTACTACTCAGGTGAACTCAGGTAACCACTACACAGGTAACTACTACTCAGGTGAACTCAGGTAACTACTACACAGGTAACTACTACACAGGTAACTACTACTCAGGTGAACTCAGGTAACTACTACACAGGTAACTACTACTCAGGTGAACTCAGGTAACTACTACACAGGTAACTACTACTCAGGTGAACTCAGGTAACTACTACTCAGGTGAACTCAGGTAACTACTACACAGGTAACTACTACACAGGTGAACTCAGGTAACTACTACTCAGGTAACTACTACTGTACTCAGGTAACTACTACTGTACTCAGGTAACGACTAAATACTGCTCATCATGTTGTTGTTGTTGTTGTTGTTGTTGTTTATCTGTCAGAAGCAGAACCGCTGGAGCAGGAGGATCCAGAGCAGAACAGACTGGTCTTCAGGCTGGAGGGAGAGCAGTGGACGGTGAGACAGAGAGAGAGAGAGAGAGAGAGAGAGAGAGAGAGAGAGAGAGAGAGAGAGGGAGAGAGAGAGGGAGAGAGAGAGAGAGAGAGAGAGAGAGAGAGAGAGAGAGAGAGAGAGAGAGGGAGGGAGAGAGAGAGAGAGAGAGAGAGAGAGAGATAGCTGATGAGTGCTGTCCTGCAGGACTTCCCCATGGACCTGCAGTGGAGGACGTTCCTGACTGAGTGGCACGTCAGCGGCACGAGGATCAGCCGGCTGCCGGCGCTCCTGCCGCTGTTCAGCCGGCTCACCGTGCTGCAGATCCCTGAGAACACCGTGAGAGAGCTGCCGCCGGAGATCGGTGAGAGAGAGACACACACACATCGAGTACACACACATCAAGTACACAACACACACATCGAGTACACACACATCGAGTACACACACATCAAGTACACACACATCGAGTACACACAGAGAGGGATCTGGTCCGTGAGGTTTCTGTCTTCTTGAGTGTTGTAGCTCCGCCCCCTGCGATCACCTGTGTTTGTTGCCTTCAGGTAAGCTGGCGGCGTTGAGGGAACTGAACGTGAGCTACAACCGTTTGTCCAACGTTCCTCCAGAACTCGGAGACTGTGAGAACCTGAAGAGACTCGAACTCACGGGGAACCAAGACCTGTCGGATCTGCCGTTTGAGGTAAAGCAGAGAGATAGTTTCAGTGATGATGTCACCGTGCTGATGATGATGTCACTGATGATGACAATGTCACCGTGCTGATGATGATGTTACTGATGATGATGATGA
>NC_136596.1:1106257-1133757 GCF_910589615.1 Taurulus bubalis | reverse complement strand
AATCCGGTCTCTCTAACCCCGCCCCCACTCACGGCGAAGGGGTCGGCCTGCTCCCAGGAGATGGGGAAGCCCCAGGACGTCAGCCTCATCTTGTCCGGCAGCGACTCGGGCACCACGAAGAACACGAAGGCGATGTCGGCCACGGCGATCACCGTGGCAACCAGCACCACCAGGCTGTCGCCGTACTGCGCCGACAGGTAGGCGCCGATGGCCGGGCTCGTCACCAGGCTGGCGGCGAAGGTCGCCGAGACCTGAGGGCGTCAGACGGCAGGACTTCAAGGTGTGTAAACATCATTCTGGTGGTTACCAGTCCATAAGAGCTGTGGTTACCAGTCCATAAGGGCTGTGGTTACCAGTCCATAAGAGCTGTGGTTACCAGTCCATAAGAGCTGTGGTTACCAGTCCATAAGAGCTGTGGTTACCAGTCCATAAGAGCTGTGGTTACCAGTCCATAAGAGCTGTGGTTACCAGTCCATAAGAGCTGTGGTTACCAGTCCGTAGGGGCTGTGGTTACCAGTCCGTAGGGGCTGTGGTTACCAGTCCGTAGGGGCTGTGGTTACCAGTCCGTAGGGGCTGTGGTTACTAGTCCATAGGGGCTGTGGTTACTAGTCCATAGGGGCTGTGGTTACCAGTAGGGCTGCAACAACGAATCGATAAAATCGATTATCAAAAGTGTTGGCAACGAATTTCATTATCGATTCGTTGTGTCGCGCGATTATTACGCCGGCAATAAGTCGCGGAGAAGAAAAAAAAGAGCGGAGCAGAGCAACTGGCCGGCCAGCGTTTCTGAGATTGGAGTGAGACACGAGAAAAGCTGAGGTCGTGATGTTCTCAAAAATAGAAGATCTTTGACAAGTCGAGTCTTGGCCAATCAGCGTCTTCATGTTCCTCAAACTTGTTTTTAATGAAGCTAGTCAGCTTGCTATCGCGTTAGCTAACGTGTTTGGGTTGTGTATTGTCGTTAAAGTTCCGTTATGTTCCGTTACAGTTCAGTCTTGCTTGTAAAAAAACGTAACGTGGTGAAACATGCCGTCACCACCCGGTCTGGTTCAGTTCACGCTGTCACTCGTTAATGTTAAACCGGCTCACCGGAGGATCTGATGAAGGTTTTTTTTTTATTTTTACTCAAAGTAGAATGAAGCAAATCACGTAGTTGGGCTTAGCCAACAACGTGACGTCGTGGTCATAAGAGACCCAGAATGAAAGAGTTTAAGGAAGAGGACGCTCTATATGGAGCAGTACAGCTTCCCTCTGTCCAGTATTTCATACATATTGATAAAGCAGGGTATGTAAATGCAGCCTCTGGAGGGATCAATTACAGTAAAAAGGTCAGGCTCAGGGATGTTCAAGGAGCAACCTGTTTGTGCACTTTCTGAAGATGTTTTGCACTGTCACTTCTGTTTTTGAATAAAGGGTTGGAAATGAACGCTTTTTTGATAAAAACATTTTTTTATCCGATTCATCGATTAATCGAAAAAATAATCAACCGATTAATCGATTATTAAAATAATTGTTAGTTGCAGCCCTAGTTACCAGTCCATAAGAGCTGTGGTTACCAGTCCGTAGGGGCTGTGGTTACCAGTCCGTAGGGGCTGTGGTTACCAGTCCGTAGGGGCTGTGGTTACCAGTCCGTAGGGGCTGTGGTTACTAGTCCGTAGGGGCTGTGGTTACCAGTCCGTAGGGGCTGTGGTTACCAGTCCGTAGGGGCTGTGGTTACCAGTCCGTAGGGGCTGTGGTTACCAGTCCGTAGGGGCTGTGGTTACTAGTCCGTAGGGGCTGTGGTTACCAGTCCGTAGGGGCTGTGGTTACCAGTCCGTAGGGGCTGTGGTTACCAGTCCGTAGGCGGTGCTCCTCTCGTGCTCCTCCGTGATGTCGGCCACGTAGGCGAAGATCACAGAGAAGGTCACGGCGAAGACGCCCGAGACGGAGATCAGGGCGAAGTACCACCTGCAGACAGGAAGGAGAGGAAGTGACCTTTTTAAATGTTCACACTAGATTGATGGTTCACATCCCATAATAAGGTTGTTTTAGCAACCGATAAGTATTTAGTGTGTGACTGACTGGTGGAGAGACCTGTCTCTCAGAGGAGAGAGGAGAGAGGAGGAGACAGGAGACAGGAGAGAGGAGACAGGAGACAGGAGGAGAGAGGTGACAGGAGGAGAGAGGAGATAGGAGAGAGGAGAGAGAGGAGAGGAGAGATGAGAGAGGAGGAGACAGGAGAGAGGAGGAGAGATGAGAGAGGAGAGAGGAGACAGGAGGAGAGAGGAGACAGGAGGAGAGAGGGGACAGGTGACAGAAGAGAGGAGACAGGAGACGAGGAGACAGGTGACAGGAGAGAGAGGAGAGAAAAAGGCCACGTGGACACTGACGATTATGTGTTTTGAAACCCAACAAACAGAAGTGTGGGCGGAGCCAGAGACAGACTGGGCGGAGCCAGAGACAGACTGGGCGTCTCACCAGGGGCTGATCCTCATGAAGGGAATGGGGGCGCAGGTGAAGAAGACCGTCATAAGGAGGAAGGACTTCCTGCCCCAGATGTCCGACAGAGCACCAATCAGAGGAGCCGACAGAAACGACAGGAAGCCCTGACCAGGAAGACAAAGACATCATGTAAACATGGACGATCTGTTTTTATCTTAACAGCTGCAACAATGTATCAACTATTTTCATTTCTGATTTAAATCAAGAAGATGATCTGCCCGTGACTCTGTGGTCAGAGGGGCGGGGCTTCCTTCAGGTGAGACACCTTCATGACGTCAACAAACCTCTCTCTCTGCAACAACAAAGGAGCCACTGAGGTTCACAGATTAGAGATGTTGACAAAGGTCTGTCCTCTGGTAGCAGGAGAGAGGAGACAGGAGAGAGGAAACAAGAGACAGGAGAGAGGAGACAGGAGAGAGGAGACAGCTGTCTCACCTTAACTCCGTGAACCAGGCCGTTCATCAGGAAGGTGTGCTGAGGAAACGTCTCATGAAGGACCTGCAAACACAACAACAGCTCAATGTACACAATAAACACAACAACAGCTCAATGTACACAATAACACAATACGTTCCTGTATTACTACTACGATAATACTACTATTACTACTACTCCTGCTATTGTAACTACTACTAGTATTATAATATCCTGGACTCTGAATGTCTTCAGTCTTTGTTCCTCTCCTGTGAATTAGTCTTAAAACACAACTGTAGCACTTGTTGTGTTTTGTTGTTGTTGTTGTTGTATCCGTTTGAGGGGAATTCCAGAAAAAGGATGAAACCAACTAAACCTCTCGTGCACATTTAGACACATCTGAAAGAGTTCTTATCTTTTCATGAAAGAAAAAGAGCAGCTGACTGGAGGAGCTTTGACTTCATGTTGTTTTTGTTGACCGGGTGTTTACTCACCGTCAGCATGGGCGTGGTCAGCAGCCCCCAGGCGAAGAACTCCAGGAAGATCACCACCACCGCGTGAGTCACTGTGGCTCGGCCTCGGCCGATCTGTGGCGGGAAAGAGGCCCGACGTTAACTCTTCATCCACGGGATTCACCCACTTCCTGTCCAACCAGACCTCAATGCCTCCAACCTGACCCCAATACCTCCAACCTGACCCCAATGTCTCCAACCTGACCCCAATACCTCCAACCTGACCCCAATACCTCCAACCTGACCCCAATGTCTCCAACCTGACCCCAATACCTCCAACCTGACCCCAATGTCTCCAACCTGACCCCAATGTCTCCAACCTGACCCCAATGTCTCCAACCTGACCCCAATGTCTCCAACCTGACCCCCAAACCTCCAACCTGACCCCCAATACCTCCAACCTGACCCCAATACCTCCAACCTGACCCCAATGTCTCCAACCTGACCCCAATGCCTCCAACCTGACCCCCAATACCTCCAACCTGACCCCAATACCTCCAACCTGACCCCAATGTCTCCAACCTGACCCCAATACCTCCAACCTGACCCCAATGCCTCCAACCTGACCCCAATGTCTCCAACCTGACCCCCAATGCCTCCAACCTGACCCCTGACCCCCAATGTCTCCAACCTGACCCCAATGTCTCCAACCTGACCCCAATACCTCCAACCTGACCCCAATGCCTCCAACCTGACCCCAATGTCTCCAACCTGACCCCAATACCTCCAACCTGACCCCAATGTCTCCAACCTGACCCCAATGCCTCCAACCTGACCCCAATGTCTCCAACCTGACCCCAATGTCTCCAACCTGACCCCAATGCCTCCAACCTGACCCCAATGTCTCCAACCTGACCCCCAATGCCTCCAACCTGACCCCTGACCCCCAATGTCTCCAACCTGACCCCAATGTCTCCAACCTGACCCCAATACCTCCAACCTGACCCCAATGCCTCCAACCTGACCCCAATGTCTCCAACCTGACCCCAATGCCTCCAACCTGACCCCAATGCCTCCAACCTGACCCCAATGTCTCCAACCTGACCCCAATACCTCCAACCTGACCCCAATACTTCCAACCTGACCCCAATGTCTCCAACCTGACCCCCAATACCTCCAACCTGACCCCCAATACCTCCAACCTGACCCCAATGTCTCCAACCTGACCCCAATACCTCCAACCTGACCCCCAATACCTCCAACCTGACCCCCAATACCTCCAACCTGACCCCCAATACCTCCAACCTGACCCCAATGTCTCCAACCTGACCCCAATGTCTCCAACCTGACCCCCAATACCTCCAACCTGACCCCAATACCTCCAACCTGACCCCAATGTCTCCAACCTGACCCCAATACCTCCAACCTGACCCCAATGCCTCCAACCTGACCCCAATGTCTCCAACCTGACCCCCAATGCCTCCAACCTGACCCCTGACCCCCAATGTCTCCAACCTGACCCCAATGTCTCCAACCTGACCCCAATACCTCCAACCTGACCCCAATGCCTCCAACCTGACCCCAATGTCTCCAACCTGACCCCAATGTCTCCAACCTGACCCCAATGTCTCCAACCTGACCCCAATACCTCCAACCTGACCCCAATGTCTCCAACCTGACCCCAATGTCTCCAACCTGACCCCAATACCTCCAACCTGACCCCCAATACCTCCAACCTGACCCCAATGTCTCCAACCTGACCCCAATACCTCCAACCTGACCCCCAATACCTCCAACCTGACCCCAATGCCTCCAACCTGACCTTAATGCCTCCAACCTGACCCCAATACCTCCAACCTGACCCCCAATACCTCCAACCTGACCCCAATGTCTCCAACCTGACCCCAATACCTCCAACCTGACCCCAATACCTCCAACCTGACCCCAATGTCTCCAACCTGACCCCAATACCTCCAACCTGACCCCAATGCCTCCAACCTGACCTTAATGCCTCCAACCTGACCCCAATACCTCCAACCTGACCCCAATACCTCCAACCTGACCCCCAATACCTCCAACCTGACCCCAATACCTCCAACCTGACCCCAATGTCTCCAACCTGACCCCAATACCTCCAACCTGACCCCAATGCCTCCAACCTGACCCCAATACCTCCAACCTGACCCCAATGCCTCCAACCTGACCCCCAATACCTCCAACCTGACCCCCAATACCTCCAACCTGACCCCAATGTCTCCAACCTGACCCCAATACCTCCAACCTGACCCCCAATACCTCCAACCTGACCCCAATGCCTCCAACCTGACCCCAATGTCTCCAACCTGACCCCAATACCTCCAACCTGACCCCCAAACCTCCAACCTGACCCCCAATACCTCCAACCTGACCCCAATACCTCCAACCTGACCCCAATGTCTCCAACCTGACCCCAATGCCTCCAACCTGACCCCCAATACCTCCAACCTGACCCCAATACCTCCAACCTGACCCCAATGTCTCCAACCTGACCCCAATGCCTCCAACCTGACCCCAATGCCTCCAACCTGACCCCAATGTCTCCAACCTGACCCCCAATGCCTCCAACCTGACCCCTGACCCCCAATGTCTCCAACCTGACCCCAATGTCTCCAACCTGACCCCAATACCTCCAACCTGACCCCAATGCCTCCAACCTGACCCCAATGTCTCCAACCTGACCCCAATACCTCCAACCTGACCCCAATGTCTCCAACCTGACCCCAATGCCTCCAACCTGACCCCAATGTCTCCAACCTGACCCCAATGTCTCCAACCTGACCCCAATGCCTCCAACCTGACCCCAATGTCTCCAACCTGACCCCCAATGCCTCCAACCTGACCCCTGACCCCCAATGTCTCCAACCTGACCCCAATGTCTCCAACCTGACCCCAATACCTCCAACCTGACCCCAATGCCTCCAACCTGACCCCAATGTCTCCAACCTGACCCCAATGCCTCCAACCTGACCCCAATGCCTCCAACCTGACCCCAATGTCTCCAACCTGACCCCAATACCTCCAACCTGACCCCAATACTTCCAACCTGACCCCAATGTCTCCAACCTGACCCCCAATACCTCCAACCTGACCCCCAATACCTCCAACCTGACCCCAATGTCTCCAACCTGACCCCAATACCTCCAACCTGACCCCCAATACCTCCAACCTGACCCCAATGCCTCCAACCTGACCCCCAATACCTCCAACCTGACCCCCAATACCTCCAACCTGACCCCAATGTCTCCAACCTGACCCCAATGTCTCCAACCTGACCCCCAATACCTCCAACCTGACCCCAATACCTCCAACCTGACCCCAATGTCTCCAACCTGACCCCAATACCTCCAACCTGACCCCAATGCCTCCAACCTGACCCCAATGTCTCCAACCTGACCCCCAATGCCTCCAACCTGACCCCTGACCCCCAATGTCTCCAACCTGACCCCAATGTCTCCAACCTGACCCCAATACCTCCAACCTGACCCCAATGCCTCCAACCTGACCCCAATGTCTCCAACCTGACCCCAATGTCTCCAACCTGACCCCAATGTCTCCAACCTGACCCCAATACCTCCAACCTGACCCCAATGTCTCCAACCTGACCCCAATGTCTCCAACCTGACCCCAATACCTCCAACCTGACCCCCAATACCTCCAACCTGACCCCAATGTCTCCAACCTGACCCCAATACCTCCAACCTGACCCCCAATACCTCCAACCTGACCCCAATGCCTCCAACCTGACCTTAATGCCTCCAACCTGACCCCAATACCTCCAACCTGACCCCCAATACCTCCAACCTGACCCCAATGTCTCCAACCTGACCCCAATACCTCCAACCTGACCCCAATACCTCCAACCTGACCCCAATGTCTCCAACCTGACCCCAATACCTCCAACCTGACCCCAATGCCTCCAACCTGACCTTAATGCCTCCAACCTGACCCCAATACCTCCAACCTGACCCCAATACCTCCAACCTGACCCCCAATACCTCCAACCTGACCCCAATACCTCCAACCTGACCCCAATGTCTCCAACCTGACCCCAATACCTCCAACCTGACCCCAATGCCTCCAACCTGACCCCAATACCTCCAACCTGACCCCAATGCCTCCAACCTGACCCCCAATACCTCCAACCTGACCCCCAATACCTCCAACCTGACCCCAATGTCTCCAACCTGACCCCAATACCTCCAACCTGACCCCCAATACCTCCAACCTGACCCCAATGCCTCCAACCTGACCCCAATGTCTCCAACCTGACCCCAATACCTCCAACCTGACCCCAATACCTCCAACCTGACCCCCAATACCTCCAACCTGACCCCCAATACCTCCAACCTGACCCCAATGTCTCCAACCTGACCCCAATACCTCCAACCTGACCCCAATGTCTCCAACCTGACCCCAATGTCTCCAACCTGACCCCAATACCTCCAACCTGACCCCCAATACTTCCAACCTGACCCCAATACCTCCAACCTGACCCCCCAATGCCTCCAACCTGACCCCAATACCTCCAACCTGACCTTAATGCCTCCAACCTGACCTTAATGCCTCCAACCTGGCCCCAATGCCTCCAACCTGACCCCAATACCTCCAACCTCACCCCAATGCCTCCAACCTGACCCCAATACCTCCAACCTGACCCCCAATACCTCCAACCTGACCCCAATGCCTCCAACCTGACCCCAATGTCTCCAACCTGACCCCAATACCTCCAACCTGACCCCAATACCTCCAACCTGACCCCCAATACCTCCAACCTGACCCCCAATACCTCCAACCTGACCCCAATGTCTCCAACCTGACCCCAATACCTCCAACCTGACCCCAATGTCTCCAACCTGACCCCAATGTCTCCAACCTGACCCCAATACCTCCAACCTGACCCCCAATACTTCCAACCTGACCCCCCAATGCCTCCAACCTGACCCCAATACCTCCAACCTGACCTTAATGCCTCCAACCTGACCTTAATGCCTCCAACCTGGCCCCAATGCCTCCAACCTGACCCCAATACCTCCAACCTCACCCCAATGCCTCCAACCTGACCCCAATGCCTCCAACCTGACCCCAATGCCTCTCTTTGGGTTCCTCTCATCCTTCTCAAATGAAGATGCAGGATGAGACTTTTTTTAAAGTGACAGTACAATGCTCCAGCAATAACTATATACTATATAGTAATAACATATACTATGTAGTAATAACTATATATTATATAGTAATAACCATAAACTATATAGTAATAACCATAAACTATGTAGTAATAACTATATACTATGTAGTAATAACTATATAGTTAGTACTATATACTATACAGTAATAAATATATACTATACAGTACTAACTAGATATTATATAGTAATAACTATATACTATGTAGTAATAACTTCCTAGGCTGCTGTTTAGTTTCTTTCTTTCTTTTAGGCTGTTGATGGGACAAAAACACCTCTAAAGAGTTGATTATTCAATAAAATGACAGATTACGAACTATAAAATCAATACATAGACTAATAATCAGACTATCTGAGAAGATGCAGGAGTTTAGCATCTTCACAACAACGACAGATAGTCCAGAGGAAAAGTTGCACATCTTGGTCTTCCTGTAATCGCAATGATGCGTTCACTGACCCAGTAGCAACCCCGTAAATCTCCCACTCCCACGAGCTCGTGCTACTCTACTAGCCCAAGTTAGACGACTGGTTAGCGGTCTGACCGCGCAGCGTGACGTCACCGACGTGCCTCTTGTCCCAGGGTTAGTTAGCTTCACGTTTAGCTCGCGCGCTGAACCTCACCGAGCTGCGGGGCGACATGGCGTCGTCTTTGGCCTCGCGGCTCATCGGCTCACATCTTCGTCGCTCGACATCCTCCCGGGGTGTCTCCGTCCCTTCCAGGGTGTCCCGCTGCTAGAGCGTCTCCGCTTTCATGGACGTTTAAACGGCGGTTACCCAAAAAAATACCCCGTGACGCTTCGGCGGCTTTTACCCCTCTGGTTGTAACGTAACAGTTGGTCGCCGTGTTTAGTTCACCAGAGTGCCCCGGTGTCGCGCTGTCATCTCGCGTTGGTCTGATATAAACGCCGCCCTTACGGGGCCGGCGCCGGTGAGAAAACACGAACGCCTTTTTTTCTCTCGACCAGAACGCTAGCTGTTCCCAGATCAGCTCTTATTCAGATTCAGTAGTCCTTTACACAGTTGGTAGATGGTATATCTGACTCTGGATCAGTTTACACGTTTACGCCTCTATATATGCGTATCGAGCAGAGCGCGCCCCCTGCTGTGCCGCCGGCCACACTACAATGCAGTTGATGTTTTATTTGTGTCGTTAAATAGATTTTTTTTAAATCAAATCCAAAATACTGGTCAATAATTCTTCTTTAAGCAAATATATAAGAAAATAATAATAATATAATTATGTATGTTTTTTACATAGAGAAAACAGATATTTTCAGTATTTGGCAGGAAACCGAGCGGCCAACATTCTACTGGATCATTATTTGGCAGGGAGGAGAAAGACGGGACTCGGCTGAGGAAGAACACAAACAATCACCAGAGTCAAGGCAAGTCAGTAGTATTAAAGTCAGTAGTAGTAAAGTCAGTATTATTAAAGTCAGTAGTATTAAAGTCAGTAGTATTAAATTCAGTAGTAGTAAAGTCAGTATTATTAAAGTCAGTAGTATTAAAGTCAGTAGTATTAAAGTCAGTAGTAGTAAAGTCAGGAGTATTACGGTCAGTATTATTAAAGTCAGTAGTAGTAAGGTCAGTATTATTAAAGTCAGCAGTAGTAAAGTCAGTAGTAGTAAAGTCAGTAGTAGTAAAGTCAGTAGTATTAAAGTCAGTAGTAGTAAAGTCAGTATTATTAAAGTCAGTAGTATTAAAGTCAGTATTATTAAAGTCAGTAGTATTAAAGTCAGTAGTAGTAAAGTCAGTAGTAGTAAAGTCAGTAGTAGTAAAGTCAGTATTATTAAAGTCAGTAGTAGTAAAGTCAGTAGTATTAAAGTCAGTAGTAGTAAAGTCAGTAGTAGTAAAGTCAGTAGTAGTAAAGTCAGCAGTAGTAAAGTCAGTAGTATTAAAGTCAGTAGTAGTAAAGTCAGGAGTATTAATGTCAGTAGTAGTAAAGTCAGGAGTATTAAAGTCAGTAGTATTAAAGTCAGTATTATTAAAGTCAGTAGTAGTAAAGTCAGGAGTATTAAAGTCAGTAGTAGTAAAGTCAGTATTATTAAAGTCAGTAGTATTAAAGTCAGTAGTATTAAAGTCAGTAGTAGTAAAGTCAGTAGTATTAAAGTCAGTAGTAGTAAAGTCAGGAGTATTAATGTCAGTAGTAGTAAAGTCAGGAGTATTAAAGTCAGTAGTAGTAAAGTCAGTACTATTAAAGTCAGTAGTAGTAAAGTCAGTAGTATTAAAGTCAGTATTATTAAAGTCAGTAGTATTAAAGTCAGTAGTATTAAAGTCAGTATTAAAGTCAGTAGTAGTAAAGTCAGTAGTAGTAAAGTCAGGAGTATTACAGTCAGTATTATTAAAGTCAGTAGTAGTAAAGTCAGTATTATTAAAGTCAGCAGTAGTAAAGTCAGTAGTATTAAAGTCAGTAGTAGTAAAGTCAGTAGTAGTAAAGTCAGTAGTAGTAAAGTCAGTATTATTAAAGTCAGTAGTATTAAAGTCAGTAGTAGTAAAGTCAGTAGTAGTAAAGTCAGTAGTAGTAAAGTCAGTATTATTAAAGTCAGTATTATTAAAGTCAGTAGTAGTAAAGTCAGTAGTATTAAAGTCAGTAGTAGTAAAGTCAGTATTATTAAAGTCAGTAGTAGTAAAGTCAGTAGTATTAAAGTCAGTAGTAGTAAAGTCAGTAGTAGTAAAGTCAGTAGTAGTAAAGTCAGTATTATTAAAGTCAGTATTATTAAAGTCAGTAGTAGTAAAGTCAGTAGTATTAAAGTCAGTAGTAGTAAAGTCAGTATTATTAAAGTCAGTAGTAGTAAAGTCAGTAGTATTAAAGTCAGTAGTAGTAAAGTCAGGAGTAGTAAAGTCAGTAGTAGTAAAGTCAGTAGTAGTAAAGTCAGGAGTATTAAAGTCAGCAGTAGTAAAGTCAGTAGTATTAAAGTCAGTAGTAGTAAAGTCAGTAGTAGTAAAGTCAGTAGTTGTAAAGTCAGTAGTATTAAAGTCAGTATTATTAAAGTCAGTATTATTAAAGTCAGTAGTAGTAAAGTCAGTAGTAGTAAAGTCAGTAGTATTAAAGTCAGCAGTAGTAAAGTCAGTAGTATTAAAGTCAGTATTATTAAAGTCAGCAGTAGTAAAGTCAGTAGTATTAAAGTCAGTAGTAGTAAAGTCAGTAGTAGTAAAGTCAGTAGTTGTAAAGTCAGTAGTATTAAAGTCAGTATTATTAAAGTCAGTATTATTAAAGTCAGTAGTAGTAAAGTCAGTAGTATTAAAGTCAGTAGTAGTAAAGTCAGTAGTATTAAAGTCAGTAGTAGTAAAGTCAGTAGTAGTAAAGTCAGTATTATTAAAGTCAGTATTATTAAAGTCAGTAGTAGTAAAGTCAGTAGTATTAAAGTCAGTAGTAGTAAAGTCAGTATTATTAAAGTCAGTAGTAGTAAAGTCAGTAGTATTAAAGTCAGTAGTAGTAAAGTCAGTAGTAGTAAAGTCAGTATTATTAAAGTCAGTATTATTAAAGTCAGTAGTAGTAAAGTCAGTAGTATTAAAGTCAGTAGTAGTAAAGTCAGTAGTAGTAAAGTCAGTAGTAGTAAAGTCAGTAGTATTAAAGTCAGTAGTAGTAAAGTCAGTATTATTAAAGTCAGTAGTATTAAAGTCAGTAGTAGTAAAGTCAGTAGTAGTAAAGTCAGTATTATTAAAGTCAGTATTATTAAAGTCAGTAGTAGTAAAGTCAGTAGTATTAAAGTCAGTAGTAGTAAAGTCAGTATTATTAAAGTCAGTAGTAGTAAAGTCAGTAGTATTAAAGTCAGTAGTAGTAAAGTCAGGAGTAGTAAAGTCAGTAGTAGTAAAGTCAGTAGTAGTAAAGTCAGGAGTATTACAGTCAGTATTATTAAAGTCAGTAGTAGTAAAGTCAGTATTATTAAAGTCAGCAGTAGTAAAGTCAGTATTATTAAAGTCAGTAGTAGTAAAGTCAGTAGTATTAAAGTCAGTAGTAGTAAAGTCAGTAGTATTAAAGTCAGTAGTAGTAAAGTCAGTATTATTAAAGTCAGTAGTAGTAAAGTCAGTAGTATTAAAGTCAGTAGTAGTAAAGTCAGTAGTATTAAAGTCAGTAGTAGTAAAGTCAGTAGTAGTAAAGTCAGTAGTAGTAAAGTCAGTAGTAGTAAAGTCAGCAGTAGTAAAGTCAGTAGTATTAAAGTCAGTAGTAGTAAAGTCAGGAGTATTAATGTCAGTAGTAGTAAAGTCAGGAGTATTAAAGTCAGTAGTATTAAAGTCAGTAGTAGTAAAGTCAGTATTATTAAAGTCAGTAGTAGTAAAGTCAGGAGTATTAAAGTCAGTAGTAGTAAAGTCAGTATTATTAAAGTCAGTAGTATTAAAGTCAGTAGTATTAAAGTCAGTAGTAGTAAAGTCAGTAGTATTAAAGTCAGTAGTAGTAAAGTCAGGAGTATTAATGTCAGTAGTAGTAAAGTCAGGAGTATTAAAGTCAGTAGTAGTAAAGTCAGTACTATTAAAGTCAGTAGTAGTAAAGTCAGTAGTATTAAAGTCAGTATTATTAAAGTCAGTAGTATTAAAGTCAGTAGTATTAAAGTCAGTATTAAAGTCAGTAGTAGTAAAGTCAGTAGTAGTAAAATCAGGAGTATTACAGTCAGTATTATTAAAGTCAGTAGTAGTAAAGTCAGTATTATTAAAGTCAGCAGTAGTAAAGTCAGTAGTATTAAAGTCAGTAGTAGTAAAGTCAGTAGTAGTAAAGTCAGTAGTATTAAAGTCAGTAGTAGTAAAGTCAGGAGTATTACAGTCAGTATTATTAAAGTCAGTAGTAGTAAAGTCAGTATTATTAAAGTCAGCAGTAGTAAAGTCAGTAGTAGTAAAGTCAGTAGTAGTAAAGTCAGTAGTAGTAAAGTCAGTATTATTAAAGTCAGTAGTAGTAAAGTCAGTAGTAGTAAAGTCAGTAGTAGTAAAGTCAGTATTATTAAAGTCAGTATTATTAAAGTCAGTAGTAGTAAAGTCAGTAGTATTAAAGTCAGTAGTAGTAAAGTCAGTATTATTAAAGTCAGTAGTAGTAAAGTCAGTAGTATTAAAGTCAGTAGTAGTAAAGTCAGTAGTAGTAAAGTCAGTAGTAGTAAAGTCAGTATTATTAAAGTCAGTAGTATTAAAGTCAGGAGTATTAAAGTCAGTAGTATTAAAGTCAGTAGTAGTAAAGTCAGCAGTAGTAAAGTCAGTATTATTAAAGTCAGTAGTATTAAAGTCAGTATTATTAAAGTCAGTAGTATTAAAGTCAGTAGTAGTAAAGTCAGTAGTATTAAAGTCAGTAGTAGTA
Source organism: Taurulus bubalis (assembly GCF_910589615.1). NCBI lineage: Eukaryota > Metazoa > Chordata > Actinopteri > Perciformes > Cottidae > Taurulus > Taurulus bubalis. Next base: position 1,119,907 of record NC_136596.1, on the reverse strand, counting down.
AAGTCAGTATTATTAAAGTCAGTAGTAGTAAAGTCAGTAGTATTAAAGTCAGTAGTAGTAAAGTCAGTATTATTAAAGTCAGTAGTAGTAAAGTCAGTATTATTAAAGTCAGTAGTAGTAAAGTCAGGAGTATTAAAGTCAGTAGTAGTAAAGTCAGTAGTAGTAAAGTCAGTAGTATTAAAGTCAGTAATATTAAAGTCAGTATTATTAAAGTCAGTAGTATTAAAGTCAGTAGTAGTAAAGTCAGTAGTATTAAAGTCAGTAGTAGTAAAGTCAGTAGTATTAAAGTCAGTAGTAGTAAAGTCAGTATTATTAAAGTCAGTAGTAGTAAAGTCAGTATTATTAAAGTCAGTAGTAGTAAAGTCAGGAGTATTAAAGTCAGTAGTAGTAAAGTCAGTAGTAGTAAAGTCAGTAGTATTAAAGTCAGTAATATTAAAGTCAGTATTATTAAAGTCAGTAGTATTAAAGTCAGTAGTAGTAAAGTCAGTAGTAGTAAAGTCAGTAGTAGTAAAGTCAGGAGTATTAAAGTCAGTAGTAGTAAAGTCAGTAGTAAAGTCAGGAGTATTAAAGTCAGTAGTATTAAAGTCAGTAGTAGTAAAGTCAGTAGTAGTAAAGTCAGGAGTATTAAAGTCAGTAGTAGTAAAGTCAGTAGTAGTAAAGTCAGGAGTATTAAAGTCAGTAGTAGTAAAGTCAGTAGTAGTAAAGTCAGTAGTAGTAAAGTCAGGAGTATTAAAGTCAGTAGTAGTAAAGTCAGTATTATTAAAGTCAGTAGTAGTAAAGTCAGTAGTAGTAAAGTCAATAGTATTAAAGTCAGTAGTATTAAAGTCAGTAGTCGTAAAGTCAGTAGTAGTAAAGTCAGTAGTATTAAAGTCAGTAGTAGTAAAGTCAGTAGTAGTAAAGTCAGTAGTATTAAAGTCAGTAGTAGTAAAGTCAGTAGTATTAAAGTCAGTAGTAGTAAAGTCAGTAGTAGTAAAGTCAGGAGTATTAAAGTCAGGAGTATTAAAGTCAGTAGTATTAAAGTCAGTATTATTAAAGTCAGTAGTAGTAAAGTCAGCAGTAGTAAAGTCAGTATTATTAAAGTCAGTAGTAGTAAAGTCAGTAGTATTAAAGTCAGTAGTAGTAAAGTCAGTAGTAGTAAAGTCAGGAGTATTAAAGTCAGTAGTAGTAAAGTCAGTAGTATTAAAGTCAGTAGTAGTAAAGTCAGGAGTATTAAAGTCAGTAGTAGTAAAGTCAGTAGTATTACAGTCAGTAGTAGTAAAGTCAGGAGTATTAAAGTCAGTATTATTAAAGTCAGTAGTATTAAAGTCAGTAGTAGTAAAGTCAGTATTATTAAAGTCAGTAGTAGTAAAGTCAGCATTATTAAAGTCAGTAGTAGTAAAGTCAGTATTATTAAAGTCAGTAGTAGTAAAGTCAGTATTATTAAAGTCAGTAGTAGTAAAGTCAGTAGTAGTAAAGTCAGGAGTATTAAAGTCAGTAGTAGTAAAGTCAGTAGTATTAAAGTCAGTAATATTAAAGTCAGTATTATTAAAGTCAGTAGTATTAAAGTCAGTAGTATTAAAGTCAGTAGTATTAAAGTCAGTAGTAGTAAAGTCAGTAGTATTAAAGTCAGTAGTAGTAAAGTCAGGAGTATTAAAGTCAGTAGTAGTAAAGTCAGTAGTAGTAAAGTCAGTAGTAGTAAAGTCAGTAGTAGTAAAGTCAGTATTATTAAAGTCAGTAGTAGTAAAGTCAGGAGTATTAAAGTCACTAGTAGTAAAGTCAGTAGTAGTAAAGTCAGTAGTAGTAAAGTCAGCAGTATTAAAGTCAGTAGTAGTAAAGTCAGCAGTAGTAAAGTCAGTAGTAGTAAAGTCAGTAGTAGTAAAGTCAGTAGTATCAAAGTCAGTAGTAGTAAAGTCAGGAGTAGTAAAGTCAGTAGTATTAAAGTCAGTAGTATTAAAGTCAGTAGTAGTAAAGTCAGTATTAAAGTCAGTAGTAGTAAAGTCAGTAGTAGTAAAGTCAGTAGTATTAAAGTCAGTAGTAGTAAAGTCAGTAGTATTAAAGTCAGTAGTAGCAAAGTCAGTAGTAGTAAAGTCAATAGTATTAAAGTCAGTAGTATTAAAGTCAGTAGTAGTAAAGTCAGTATTAAAGTCAGTAGTATTAAAGTCAGTAGTAGTAAAGTCAGTAGTAGTAAAGTCAGGAGTAGTAAAGTCAGTAGTAGTAAAGTCAGGAGTATTAAAGTCACTAGTAGTAAAGTCAGTAGTAGTAAAGTCAGTAGTAGTAAAGTCAGGAGTATTAAAGTCAGTAGTAGTAAAGTCAGGAGTATTAAAGTCACTAGTAGTAAAGTCAGTAGTAGTAAAGTCAGTAGTAGTAAAGTCAGCAGTATTAAAGTCAGTAGTAGTAAAGTCAGCAGTAGTAAAGTCAGTAGTAGTAAAGTCAGTAGTAGTAAAGTCAGTAGTATCAAAGTCAGTAGTAGTAAAGTCAGGAGTAGTAAAGTCAGTAGTATTAAAGTCAGTAGTATTAAAGTCAGTAGTAGTAAAGTCAGTATTAAAGTCAGTAGTAGTAAAGTCAGTAGTAGTAAAGTCAGTAGTATTAAAGTCAGTAGTAGTAAAGTCAGTAGTATTAAAGTCAGTAGTAGCAAAGTCAGTAGTAGTAAAGTCAATAGTATTAAAGTCAGTAGTATTAAAGTCAGTAGTAGTAAAGTCAGTATTAAAGTCAGTAGTATTAAAGTCAGTAGTAGTAAAGTCAGTAGTAGTAAAGTCAGGAGTAGTAAAGTCAGTAGTAGTAAAGTCAGGAGTATTAAAGTCACTAGTAGTAAAGTCAGTAGTAGTAAAGTCAGTAGTAGTAAAGTCAGCAGTATTAAAGTCAGTAGTAGTAAAGTCAGTAGTAGTAAAGTCAGTAGTAGTAAAGTCAGTAGTAGTAAAGTCAGTAGTAGTAAAGTCAGTAGTATCAAAGTCAGTAGTAGTAAAGTCAGGAGTAGTAAAGTCAGTAGTATTAAAGTCAGTAGTATTAAAGTCAGTAGTAGTAAAGTCAGTATTAAAGTCAGTAGTAGTAAAGTCAGTAGTAGTAAAGTCAGTAGTATTAAAGTCAGTAGTAGTAAAGTCAGTAGTATTAAAGTCAGTAGTAGCAAAGTCAGTAGTAGTAAAGTCAATAGTATTAAAGTCAGTAGTATTAAAGTCAGTAGTAGTAAAGTCAGTATTAAAGTCAGTAGTATTAAAGTCAGTAGTAGTAAAGTCAGTAGTAGTAAAGTCAGTAGTATTAAAGTCAGTAGTAGTAAAGTCAGTAGTTGTAAAGTCAGTAGTATTAAAGTCAGTAGTAGTAAAGTCAGTAGTATTAAAGTCAGTAGTAGTAAAGTCAGTAGTTGTAAAGTCAGTAGTATTAAAGTCAGTAGTAGTAAAGTCAGTAGTATTAAAGTCAGTAGTAGTAAAGTCAGTAGTATTAAAGTCAGTAGTATTAAAGTCAGTAGTAGTAAAGTCAGTAGTAGTAAAGTCAGGAGTAGTAAAGTCAGTAGTAGTAAAGTCAGTAGTATTAAAGTCAGTATTAAAGTCAGTAGTAGTAAAGTCAGTAGTAGTAAAGTCAGTAGTATTAAAGTCAGTAGTAGTAAAGTCAGTAGTATTAAAGTCAGTATTAAAGTCAGTAGTATTAAAGTCAGTAGTAGTAAAGTCAGTAGTAGTAAAGTCAATAGTATTAAAGTCAGTAGTATTAAAGTCAGTAGTAGTAAAGTCAGTAGTAGTAAAGTCAGTAGTATTAAAGTCAGTAGTAGTAAAGTCAGTAGTATTAAAGTCAGTATTAAAGTCAGTAGTATTAAAGTCAGTAGTAGTAAAGTCAGTAGTATTAAAGTCAGTAGTAGTAAAGTCAATAGTATTAAAGTCAGTAGTATTAAAGTCAGTAGTAGTAAAGTCAGTAGTAGTAAAGTCAGTAGTATTAAAGTCAGTAGTAGTAAAGTCAGTAGTATTAAAGTCAGTAGTAGTAAAGTCAGTATTAAAGTCAGTAGTAGTAAAGTCAGTAGTATTAAAGTCAGTAGTATTAAAGTCAGTATTAAAGTCAGGAGTATTAAAGTCAGTAGTAGTAAAGTCAGTAGTAGTAAAGTCAGTAGTATTAAAGTCAGTAGTAGTAAAGTTAGTAGTGTTAAAGTCAGTAGTAGTAAAGTCAGTAGTATTAAAGTCAGTAGTAGTAAAGTCAGTAGTATTAAAGTCAGTAGTAGTAAAGTTAGTAGTGTTAAAGTCAGTAGTAGTAAAGTTAGTATTGTTAAAGTCAGTAGTAGTAAAGTCAGTAGTAGTAAAGTCAGTAGTAGTAAAGTCAGTAGTAGCAAAGTATATAATATATAGTAGATATAATAGTAATAATATATAATGAATAATATATATTATATATAATAATAATAATAATAATAATAATAATAATAATAATACTATATAACTCAGTAGTAGTAGTAGAGATTATTATATGCATATACATATTGTAAAATGCTATTATATATATATATATATATATATATATATATATATATATATATATAAAATATTATACATATTGTTTGTATACATATTATAACGGACCAATGTAAACTGGGTCCTGCTCTACATACTCCGGTACGTTAGGTGGCGGTATTCATCTAAAAAGCTAGTACTGCAACCGGCCAACCAAAAAAAGAAGAAGAAGAAAAAACAAACAAGAAAACCCCCCAATTGCAGCAAAATCCGCGCTTTTATTGTGGAGGGTCCCCCCCTCACTTCCGCCGTGCCTCCACCTGCAGCGCGGCCCGCTTGACGCAGCGGCGGAGAACCAAACGGAGGAGAGCGGATCGATTCGGAGCCACACGGCGGCGGATCGGGATTATGCGGCGACGCGGACCTGCTGTCTCGGTAAGAACCCCGAACCCGAACCCGACCCCCGGGCCGGCTACCGGGCCGCGAGCCCGGGCTTTCACGTTTCACCGCAAAGCAGCTAGCTTTAGCCCCCCCTCCCCTTTCCTCCCCCTTTCGCTCCCTTTGTTCGCTTGCGCCTTTTTTTTTTTTTTTTTTTGCACTGATGCGGGTTTTTTGTGTGTAAATACTGGCGCAATATGGCCGCCGTCTGCAGTGGAGGAGCTGTGCGTGCACATGTTTAGAGATGCAGGAGCCTCACGTTACGTGCTGGTCAGTGAGTGAGGAAGAGGAGGAGGAAGAGGAAGGTAAACTGTGACCTCTGGGATGGTCATCTTCATCATCCTCAGCAGCCAAAACAATCAGACACACACACACACACACACACACACACACACACACACTGACAGGCTGCAGAGGATCATGTGTTCACTGTATCTTTGTTCATCATCATCATCATCATCATCATTCTCCCAGTGTGAAGATGAAGCATGATGAAGAAGGTCCTCTCTACTTGCTCTGTGATGGTTTATGTTATGTCAACACCGCTGAGGAGGAAGAGGGCAGTGGAGCAGGTTTCAATATTGTTTTTTATCTGACGAGAGAGATTCAAAGAAATCTGATGTGGCGTTGAATCGTTTCCCGGTCTGAGGAGAAAACAGGACTTAACTAACTACAGAAGAAGAAAAGCAACATTAAGCATGTAAACTACCGTTAAAACAACAACAAGAAGAAGATTAACATTAAGCATGTAAACTACCGTTAAAACAAGAAGAAGATTAACATTAAGCATGTAAACTACCGTTAAAACAACAACATGAAGAAGAAGAGCAACATTAAGCATGTAAACTACCGTTAAAACAAGAAGAAGATTAACATTAAGCATGTAAACTACCGTTAAAATAACAACATGAAGAAGAAGAGCAACATTAAGCATGTAAACTACCGTTAAAACAAGAACCTGAAGAAGAAGAGCAACATTAAGCATGTAAACTACCGTTAAAACAAGAACCTGAAGAAGAAGAGCAACATTAAGCATGTAAACTACCGTTAAAACAAGAAGAAGATTAACATTAAGCATGTAAACTACCGTTAAAACAACAACATGAAGAAGAAGAGCAACATTAAGCATGTAAACTACCGTTAAAACAAGAAGAAGATTAACATTAAGCATGTAAACTACCGTTAAAACAACAAGAAGAAGAAGAAGATTAACATTAAGCATGTAAACTACCGTTAAAACAACAACATGAAGAAGAAGAGCAACATTAAGCATGTAAACTACCGTTAAAACAAGAACCTGAAGAAGAAGAGCAACATTAAGCATGTAAACTACCGTTAAAACAAGAAGAAGATTAACATTAAGCATGTAAACTACCGTTAAAACAACAACATGAAGAAGAAGAGCAACATTAAGCATGTAAACTACCGTTAAAACAAGAAGAAGATTAACATTAAGCATGTAAACTACCGTTAAAACAACAAGAAGAAGAAGAAGATTAACATTAAGCATGTAAACTACCGTTAAAACAACAAGAAGAAGAAGAAGATTAACATTAAGCATGTAAACTACCGTTAAAACAACAACATGAAGAAGAAGAGCAACATTAAGCATGTAAACTACCGTTAAAACAACAAGAAGAAGAAGAGCAACATTAAGCATGTAAACTACCGTTAAAACAACAAGAAGAAGAAAAGCAACATTAAGCATGTAAACTACCGTTAAAACAAGAAGAAGAAGAAGAAGATTAACATTAAGCATGTAAACTACCGTTAAAACAACAAGAATAAGAAGAAGATTAACATTAAGCATGTAAACTACCGTTAAAACAACAACAAGAAGAAGAAGAAGATTAACATTAAGCATGTAAACTACCGTTAAAACAACAACATGAAGAAGAAGATTAACATTAAGCATGTAAACTACCGTTAAAACAACAAGAAGAAGAAGAGCAACATTAAGCATGTAAACTACCGTTAAAACAACAAGAAGAAGAAAAGCAACATTAAGCATGTAAACTACCGTTAAAACAACATGAAGAAGAGCAACATTAAGCATGTAAACTACCGTTAAAACAAGAAGAAGAAGAAGAGCAACATTAAGCATGTAAACTACCGTTAAAAGAAGAGCAACATTAAGCATGTAAACTACCGTTAAAACATGAAGAAGAAGATTAACATTAAGCATGTAAACTACCGTTAAAACATGAAGAAGAAGATTAACATTAAGCATGTAAACTACCGTTAAAACATGAAGAAAAAGATTAACATTAAGCATGTAAACTACCGTTAAAACATGAAGAAGAAGAGCAACATTAAGCATGTAAACTACCGTTAAAACATGAAGAAGAAGATTAACATTAAGCATGTAAACTACCGTTAAAACATGAAGAAGAAGATTAACATTAAGCATGTAAACTACCGTTAAAACATGAAGAAGAAGAGCAACATTAAGCATGTAAACTTCCGTTAAAACATGAAGAAGAAGAGCAACATTAAGCATGTAAACTACCGTTAAAACATGAAGAAGAAGAGTAACATTAAGCATGCAAACTACCGTTAAAACATGAAGAAGAAGAGTAACATTAAGCATGTAAACTACCGTTAAAACATGAAGAAGAAGATTAACATTAAGCATGTCAACTTCCGTTAAAACATGAAGAAGAAGAGTAACATTAAGCATGTAAACTACCGTTAAAACATGAAGAAGAAGATTAACATTAAGCATGTAAACTACCGTTAAAACATGAAGAAGAAGAGTCACACTAAGCATGTAAACTACCGTTAAAACATGAAGAAGAAGATTAACATTAAGCATGTCAACTTCCGTTAAAACATGAAGAAGAAGAGCAACATTAAGCATGTAAACTACCGTTAAAACAACAAGAAGAAGAGCAACATTAAGCATGTAAACTACCGTTAAAACATGAAGAAGAAGAGTAACATTAAGCATGTAAACTACCGTTAAAACATGAAGAAGAGTCACATTAAGCATGTAAACTACCGTTAAAACAACAAGAAGAAGAGCAACATTAAGCATGTAAACTACCGTTAAAACACGAAGAAGAACAACATTAAGCATGTAAACTACCGTTAAAACATGAAGAAGAACAACATTAAGCATGTAAACTACCGTTAAAACATGAAGAAGAGCAACATTAAGCATGTAAACTACCGTTAAAACATGAAGAGCAACATTAAGCATGTAAACTACCGTTAAAACATGAAGAGCAACATTAAGCATGTAAACTACCGTTAAAACATGAAGAAGAGCAACATTAAGCCTGTAAACTACCGTTAAAACATGAAGAAGAGCAACATTAAGCATGTAAACTACCGTTAAAACATGAAGAAGAAGAGCAACATTAAGCATGTAAACTACCGTTAAAACATGAAGAAGAGCAACATTAAGCATGTAAACTACCGTTAAAACAAGAAGAAGAGCAACATTAAGCATGTAAACTACCGTTAAAACAAGAAGAAGAAAAAGAAGAAGAGCAACATTAAGCATGTAAACTACCGTTAAAACAACAAGAAGAAGAGTAACATTAAGCATGTAAACTACCGTTAAAACACCTGGTCTAGTTGATCCTGGTCTAGTTAATCCTGGTTTACTAGATCCTGGTCTAGTTGATCCTGGTTTACTAGATCCTGGTCTAGTTAATCCTGGTTTACTAGCTCTTGGTCTAGTTAATCCTGGTTTACTAGATCCTGGTCTAGTTAATCTTGGTTTACTAGATCCTGGTCTAGTTGATCCTGGTTTACTAGATCCTGGTCTAGTTGATCCTGGTTTACTAGATCTTGGTCTCGTTAGATTTCGGGTCTTGTGTCAAACGTTTTGTGACGCAGGCTGATCAGTTTATTTACAGGCGGTTTAAATTGATGATCAATACTAATCTCATAATCAATTATTCGTTAGTCTGATTTATGTCATGTAAATCTTCATCATAACTTTTTCCCTGTTTTTAATGTGAAATATAAATCTATTAACGTAGAAAATACTGACGATCCGATTGGTGAAAAATAAAAGTAAATGTTTGAGTAATTTGTCTGCATCTCGTCAGTTGTTGACTGAAAAGAGTGAATGAGCTTTGAAGATGTGAGACTAATAACCCGTTGGGGTTTCTTCCTCAGGCTGAACCCTCGTCCTCCTCATCGCGTCCCTCAGCTGTGACGTCGCCTCGGTCTCCAGGTGTTAGCCTGCACCCGGCCTTCATGCAGCCTGTCCAGGGCCCGGCCTAATTCCTGGTGCTCCTTCTCTCCCACCACCTCTTCCCTCCTTTCCCTCCTCTCCCCTTTCCCTCCCCCCTTCCCTCCCCCCTTCCCTCCCCCCCGCCTTCCTTCTCCCCCGCCCTCCCTCCCCCTCCTCGGCCTGTTGTCACGCAGTCCGGCTCCACCAGCGTTTAGTCTGGACCGGCGGCCTGGCTGGCTGCCCCCCTTACAGGTGGATGAATGAAGACCCCATTCAAGAGCCCCGCGTCCCCGCGGCCGCCCCGAGCAGACGGGGGTGAGTCACTCGGATCAGAGCGTTTCTCCCCCCCCACATTTAAACCGTTTGCTGCTTTGCGTCCTTGAACGCACCACCCCATCAGTGACGGATGCGTTTGTGTTTCAGGACATTCCGGCGTTTCTGCAAACATGATGAAGAAGAAGAACTCGCACAAGTAAGTGTGACGGATGTTTGGGGAAGCTTTTCGTTCTTTATTTAAAAAAAAAAAAGAGGCCAGATGTTAAATGAAGGTACATCTTCATCTCCTCACTCTGCTGCTCTTCTTCCTCCTCCTGCAGGAAGCAGAGGACCAGTGTTGGTCCCAGTAAGACTCTGGCTCAGCCCAGAAGGAACATAGTGGGCTGCAGGATCCAGCACATCTGGAAGGAGGGCAGTAAGTGTGATTTAAGAAAGAAAGGGGGGGTAGTATGAACAGAGTTAAGACGACGACAACAACAACAACAACAACAACGACACAGAAAATGAAAACATATGAACTACAAAGAGACACAAATGAACTACAAAGAGACATAAATGAACTACACAAATGAACTACGAAGAGACACAAATGAACTACAGAGACACAAATGAACTACACAAATGAACTACGAAGAGACACAAAGAGACACAAATGAACTACAGAGACACAAATGAACTACACAAATGAACTACAGAGACACAAATGAACTACACAAATGAACTACAAAGAGACACAAAGAGACACAAATGAACTACACAAATGAACTACAAAGAGACACAAATGAACTACAAAGAGACACAAAGAGACACAAATGAACTACAAAGAGATACAAAGAGACACAAATGAACTACAAAGAGACACAAATGAACTACAAAGAGACACAAATGAACTACAAAGAGACACAAATGAACTACAAAGAGACACAAAGAGACACAAATGAACTACAAAGAGACACAAATGAACTACAAAGAGACACAAAGAGACACAAATGAACTACAAAGAGACACAAATGAACTACAAAGAGACACAAATGAACTACAAAGAGACACAAAGACACAAATGAGCTACAGAGACACAAATGAACTACAAAGAGACACTAGGTGTTAGAAAAATGTACTCGACACCTTGAGGTAAAATCATAGATCAGGACATTTATTCTTCGAAGAAGGAACAGAGTCAGAATCACAACATGATGTCAATTGCGTATCCTGGACTGCTCCATGAATGAGAGAGTTACCTCTTAAATACATTGATGACACGATCACAGAAGCTCTCATGACTCTTCAGGTTGGTTTGCATCGGCATGGTCATGATCACAAGAAGCACTGTTCTTCACACAGAGACATGGAGGCCTCCACATCTCAGGACTGTCAGAAGGTCACTGTTAAAGCACACGTATGTTTTAACAGGAGAGGAGGTCACATGAGAAGCCACAAGCCTTTACACAGTATGTGATTAATAATATAACTGTGAAACAGTACTGATTAAGAGTTAATAAGTTTTTCTTCTAACACTAGGTAACTACAAAGAGACACTGATTGACTACAAAGAGACACAAAGAGACGCATATTAACTACAAAGAGACGCATATTAACTACAAAGAGACAGCATACTTGTAATAGTAAAGAGTAAAATGTCTCTTCTTTATTTCGTGGCGGGTGAAACTCTGAGGCGATGTTTAGTCGTTGCTTCAGATCAGAAGTTCTGTCGGTCCTGAAGCCTCTGACCGAGCCGCCGGTCTCGTCCCCTCAGGCAAGTCGTCCCAGTGGAAGGGCACCGTGCTGGACCAGGTCCCCGTCAACCCGTCCCTCTACCTGATCAAGTACGACGGCTTCGACTGCATCTACGGCCTGGAGCTGTACGGCGACGAGCGCGTGGTGGGGCTGGAGGTGCTGCCGGACCGAGTGGGTGAGCGTTACCTCCTTGCCTCCTTACCTCCTTGCCTCCTTGCCTCCTTGCCTCGTCACAGGTAGATCACAGCAGCACCTGCAGGACGCCGGAGGAACCGCAGCCCAACATGTTAACCACAAGGAAGCTGGAGGATTTAAATAAAACATATATTATTGTAATATACAAGTTATAGTTTGTTAGTGTGAGGGTAATTCATTTAAAGAAAGGTGTGACGTAAATGTCCATCACAGCTTTTTTATAAGACGAGGAACTAGAACCCCTGGTATTAAGTATTAACCTTCAACTATATATATTTATTACTACTATTAATTAGTATTACTACTATTATATTGTTGTATTTTGCTCTGTTGCTTTTATTGCTATTTCTTTTCTTTATTAGTTTTCTTTATTATGATTATTATTTTATATTAATTGAATACCGGCATCATTACTTTTTAGTTATTTATTTTCTTCATTACTCTGGAATCATTGTTGCTATTGTGATTATTATTATTATTACTTTTATGCAATATTTTCTACAGTAGTTTTCTTTATATTTAATTTATTTCACTATAACCGTTGTTTTCTTTTAATTTATCTTCTAAATCCAAATGTATCGTCTGTTTAAATATGTGTTTAAGTCACTGATGGTCAAGAGGATGTGAAGGTGGGAGGGAACAAGGAAACAAGGGAACAAGAGCTCTAATAAATCCTCCTCTGTGATTGGCCCAGCTCCAGCCCGCGTGAGCGACTCCATGCTGGCGGAGACGATGATCGGCAAAGCGGTGGAGCACATGTTCGAGACGGAGGACGGGCCGAAGGAGGAGTGGCGGGGCATGGTGCTGGCCCGAGCCCCCATCATGACCGCCTGGTTCTACATCACCTACGAGAAAGACCCGGTCCTCTACATGTACCAGCTGCTGGACGACTACAAGGAGGGAGACCTGCGCATCATGCCCGACTCCAGTGAGTTCACACACGATTACACTGTAGGAATATATGAATATGCTTTTATTGTGACTCCTCTGGTTGTATAGAAGTATATGCTTCCTGTGTTAAAGCTGCATTCTCTCTCCTGACCACCAGGGGGCGACTCCTCTGGTTGTATAGAAGTCTATGCTTCATGTGTTAAAGCTGCATTCTCTCTCCTGACCACCAGGGGGCAACTCCTCTGGTTGTATAGAAGTCTATGCTACATGCGTTAAAGCTGCATTCTCTCTCCTGACCACCAGGAGGCGACTCCTCTGGTTATATAGAAGTCTATGCTACATGTGCTAATGCTGCGTTCTCTGCTAACGTTTTGTCACTATCTGCCAGCCGCTGACCTGGTGACCCACCAGACTGACCCCCCTCCTGTCTCCCCCTCTGTAGACGACAGTGTGGCGGCGGAGCGGGAGCCCGGCGAGGTGGTGGACAGCCTGGTGGGCAAACAGGTGGAGTACGCCAAAGAGGACGGCGGCAAGCGGTCGGGGATGGTCATCCACCAGGTGGAGGCCAAGCCCTCCGTCTACTTCATCAAGTTCGACGACGACTTCCACATCTACGTCTACGACCTGGTCAAGACCTCCTAAGACCAGAACGCCCCGGTCCAGGAGCCCCCTCCTCCTCCCCAAAAAGACCTGAGACCTGCTTAGACCGCCAGTGAAGAAGAACTACCGCTCCACAAACTCTAGAGACGCCTGAGACGGATGATATCGTTCTTTACTCTTAACGCCTTAAACACAAAAGATATACGTGGCTATGGAAGCCCCGCCCCCTCACCAAGACCAGGAGACTACAACCAAGACGGGAAGACGACAACCAAGACGACAACCAAGACGACAACCAAGACAGAGAGACTACAGCCGAGACTCCACCAGGCTCCACGTCTTCAAGTGTCTCCCGTCATCACAAGTGTCCAGACTTCTTTAGACCCTGTTGAGAAGCTTCCTGGTTCCAGCGCCCCGAAGAAGACCAGCGGCCCGGTCTTATAACTGAAACCCGTTAGCTCAATTACATTTTGGATCATTTTGTGGCAACGATGAAGAAAACATAATCTCTACGAGAACCCGACCCCGAGGAGGACCGCCTGCCCCCCCCTCCTGAAACCCTGTCCGTCTGCCGGGTTAATGAAGGGACGTCTTCAGAAAGCGTTCGTGGACTACTCTGCTGCTAGAGGTCACATGGGAGGGACTCGTGGCCAATCACAGAGCCTTTTACTGGCCCCGCCTCCTCCCCGCGAAAAAAGACGCTGAAAGTCTGAAAGACGCCGTCAAAAACAAAACCAACCCAGAGGACATGAGACTGTTTTTGTTTCTCTTCATTCTTTACGTGTTTGTCTTCTTCCCCCTGTTGCTGCCGGTTCCTACATTACCCAGAAGGCCGTCTGGCAGCAGACGGCTGCACCAGTTAGCGATGCTAACGTCGAGCTACGCGTTCTGGACAACCAGGACGGCGACGACGACGGAATATAC